>NC_137973.1:76658439-77208439 GCF_963924665.1 Micromys minutus | reverse complement strand
GTGCAGTTTGTATCTGTCCATTGGGTGTAAGCTTATTGAGTAGAGGGTTTGTGGATTGAGAATTTAATATATAAACTTGCTTGATAAACTACCGGGCTTTGGAGTCATGTTTGTGCCGGGAGGGGAAGGAACAGAACATGCTGGGTGGTCATATCTACCTGGGACAAAAGCAACAGGGCGGGCAGAGTGAACCGCCTGGGGAGGAAATCACGTGGAGAGGGTGGCTTTTGGACCGAGTGACAGAGTCCGTGCCCTCGGCTCCACACTAGAGCGGTGTCCACGGAGTGAGACCTCAGGGGCTGATAAAAGGTTAAACCATCCTTTAATATTCACCACAACACACAATCTGGTTAATTTAGAAGAATATTTTGCAAAGGATATCAAGAATATCAGAGGCTCAGTGTCTGAGGTCACGCTGTCTGGAATCTGCGCTAGAGGCATCATGACAGTGAGACACTGTAGCTCATACAAGTCAGGAAGAGACAAGACACTGGGACTCAGGTGACCTGTGGTTACGGTCCCAAACCTCTGGACAATGGGGCCATTCTTCACAGTACGGTTCTTGTATTTTCCTCACTTCAGCTAAGGTTTGCTTATATAAGACTGACTAAAGGCCACGTGCCTGGCCCCAGCTGCCAGAGAGGACAGAGGAGTGATTTGAGGGAGAAGAAATTACTACACACACTAGGTCAAAGGAGGCCAGGTGACAGTAACCCTGAGAATAATGACATTAGCCTTTCCCTGCTTGTTCAACAGCAATACACATCTCCTTCTCCTACGGACGTTTCTAATGCCTCAGTCTCTCTTTGTTTTTGTTTTGTTTTTTGCTTTTGTAATTAATTAATTATTAATTTTAATACCAGATCTGACTTTGTAGCTCAGCATGGCTTGCAGCTCACGATGTCACCCAGGCTAGCCTGGAACTCATGGTAATCCTTCTGTCTCAGTCTCTGGTGTACAGAGATTGCAGGGATGTACCACCATACCTGATTTTTCAACTCTGCTTCTTAGGAGCCAGGCTCGCTTTCCCTTGTGCAATAGGCTTCCTGTGGCAAGAGTCAGGACCTAAGGACCACTTCCTCCTTGGGTCCTCCCTCTGTGATTCTCAGCTCTCTACATCTGTGAAGCAGATTAAGACACTCAGCTACATGAGACCCTGCCTCAAAATTAAAAATAAATTATAATTACATCTCAATAATAATTCCTTTACTCTGAGCTGTAAAGAAAGCTATGAGAGATATCTGGACTCAGTACACTCCAACTATTTATTGAAACTTCACTCCATTTACCCCCACCACCACCCCGGTCAAGCACCCCTTCATTCTGAAGGCAAGAGTTTTAAATTATTACAAGCCCAGGGCATAGGTGCCCACTTTGAATCATGCCAAAGCTTACTGTTCTAGCACAAGTCTCACACTCATCTAACATCCCTTTTCCTCTCTCAGAATTATGAGTTGAAATATGGCTTTCAGCCCTGGGATGCCCCACCCAGGGTAGAGTCAATCACACAATCCTGCAAAAATAGACACAATGAGAAAATAAAACTGGAAAAACTTACAGTAGGATAACAGTCCCAAAGCGACGGTTAGCGCAGAAAAGCACAACATGACATTATTTTACGTATTTGCTGGTGGCACGCCACAAATTTGGCTTCTGTATTTCTAGTGGCAGGTGAGAGGGAGAAACTCAACTAGTTACAGGAAAGGTAAACCGTGACAGGTAGCGGTGGGCTGTGAAATGCAACTTGGTTCCTGGTTGAGCTAAGGCTTGAAATCCCGGATAGAGGCTGAACAACTGGCGACTTCAGGACGCAGAGCGGAGCCTGGCCCATCTGCCACCCATAGAGGTAGAGCAACTGGTGGGTGGGAGACCTGGGCTGCAGGGGAGCAGACAGATCTCTGCAGAGTGCACACGGAAAGTGCACACCCTAACTTGCCCAGCCCGGCCTTGCCCGATCCAGCAACCAGAAACAGAACGTTGGAACTTCTGCTAACACTCGATGACTCTGAGGCATAAAACAGGGCTCGACCCATCTGACACCTGGACCAGTGGAGAACCAGGGTCGCAGACCAGAGACAAGGGAAAGGCAAGAACATATCACTGACAACAAAATGGCAAGAGGAAAGAGAAAGAGTATATCCCAAGGAAACCAAGACAATCTAGTAACACCAGAACCCAACTCTCCCATAACAGCAAACATTGAAATTCCAAACACTCCAGAAAAAGAAGACACAGACCTGAAATCATACCTCAAGATGCTGATAGAGATACTTAAACAAGAAAGGGAGGAAAAGCAAAAAGATTCAGAAGCTTTTAAAGAAGAAACAAGAAAAACACTCAAAGAACTCAAAGAACTAGAGAAAAACAGAACCAAAGAAATAAAGGAATGGAAGAGGGAAATTAAAACAGAAATTGACACAATAAAGAAAACGCTAAAAGAGATAACCCTTGAGTCAGAACACCAAAAAAAGAAATCAGGAGTCACAGAAGCAAGCATTTCCAATAGATTATAAGAGATCGAAGAGAGAATCTCGGGGGCAGAAGACAACATTGCAAACATAGACAAAACAGCCAGAGAAGATGCAAAAAACAAAAAGCTCCAACCCAAAATGTCCAGGAAATCCAAGACACAATGAGAAGACCGAACCTAAGGATAATAGGAATAGAAGAGGGAGAAGAGTATCAACTAAGAGGCACAGTAAATATCTTCAACAAAATCATAGAAGAAAACTTCCTTACCCTCAAGAATGAGATGACTACGAGCATAAAAGAAGCCTTCAGAACTCCAAATAGGTTGGACCAGAAAAGAAATACCTCCCGACACATAATAGTAAAAACATCAAGTGCCCAAAGTAAAGAAAGAATACTAAAAGCAGTAAGGGAAAAAGGTCAGGAAACATATAAAGGCAGGCCAATCAGACTGACACCCAATTTCTCAACAGAGATTATGAAAGCTAGAAGAGCCTGGACAGACATCATGCACTCCTTAAGAGAGCAAAAGTGCCAGTCCAAGCTGCTATACCCAGAAAAACTATCAATCATCATCGATGGAGAGACGAAGATATTTCAAGACAAATCAAAATTCACACAATATCTGACCACAAACCCAGCAATACAACGAATTATAGGTGGAAAACCCAATACAATGAGGGAAAATACAGCCTAGTAAGAACAAGAAAACTCCTAAACAAGAAAACTAAAAGAAGAAAAAAACACAGACACAACTCAACCCAAAAAAGCAATAATGGCAGGAAACAGAAACAACGATTCCTTGATATCTAATAACATAAATGGTCTCAACTCCCCAATAAAGAGACATAGACTATCAGACTGGATACATAAACAAAATTCAGCCTTTTGCTGCATACAGGAAACTCATCTCAGAGACAGAGACAGACACTATCTTAGAGTAAAAGGGTGGGGAAAAAACTTCCAAGCAAACAGCTCCAAGAAGCAAGCTGGAGTGGCTATTCTAATATCGAATAAAGTAAATTTCCAACCAAAAGTTATCAAAAAAGATAAAAAAGGACACTTTTTACTCATTACCGGGGAAATCTGTCAGGAGGAACTCTCAATCCTTAATATATATGCTCCAAATTAAAAATCACCCACATTCATAAAAGAAACTCTACTAAAGCTCAAAAAATACATTTCTCCCCACACAATAATAGTGGGAGACTTTAATACCCCACTCTCACCAATGGACAGATCAGGGAAACAGAAACTGAACAAGGACACTGCAAAACTAGCAGAGACTTTGAACCAACTAGAATTAATAGATATATACAGAACATACTATCCTAAAGTAAAAGAACACAACTTCTTTTCAACACCCCATGGCACCTTCTCGAAAATTGACCACATAATTGGACACAGAACAAGCCTCCATTGATATAAGAAGATTGAAATACTCCCATGCATCCTCTCAGATCACCATGGTCTACGGCTGGTCTTTAACAACAACAAAGACAACAAAATGCCCACATACACATGGAAACTAAACAACACTCTGTTAAACGATAGCAGGGTCAAAGAAGAAATAAAGAAAGAAATTAAGGATTTTCTAGAATTCAACGAAAACGAAAACACGACATACCCAAACCTATGGGATGCAATGAAAGCAGTATTGAGAGGAAAACTCATAGCCCTAAGTGCTTCCAAAAAGAAACTGGAGAGAGCTCACATCAGCAACCTGACAGCACAGCTAAAAGCCCTAGAACAAAAGGAAGCAGATATACCCAAAAAGAGTAGATGGCAAGAAATAATCAAAATTAGGGCAGAAATAGACCAAATAGAAACAAAAAGAACCATTGAAAAAACGAACAAAACAAAGAGTTGGTTCTTTGAGAAAATCAACAAGATTGATAAACCCCTAGCCAGACTAACTAGAGGGCAAAGAGAGAGTATCCAAATTAACAAAATCAGAAAGGAAAGTGGTGACATAACAACTGAAACTGAGGAAATTCAAGAAATCATCAGATCCTACTACAAAAACTTATACTCCACAAAATTGGAAAATCTGGAGGAAATGGATGAATTCCTAGACAGATACAAGGTCCCAAAGTTAAATCAGGACCAATTAAACCATCTAAATAACCCTATAACACCTAAAGAAATAGAAGAAGTCATCAAAAGCCTCCCAACCAAAAAAAGCCCAAGTCCAGACGGGTTCAGTGCAGAATTTTATCAGACATTTATTGGGGATATAACACCAATACGTGCCAAACTATTCCAAAAGATAGAATCAGATGGAATATTACCCAACTCATTTTTTGAGGCTACAATAACCCTCGTACCTAAACCACACAAAGACCCTACAAGGAAAAAGAACTTCAGACCAATCTCACTTATGAACATTGATGCAAAAATACTCAACAAAATCCTTGCAAACCGAATCCAAGAACACATCAAAACGATCATTCATCATGACCAAGTAGGCTTCATCCCTGGGATGCAGGGATGGTTTAACATAAGGAAATCCATCAACGTAATCCACCATATAAACAAACTCGAAGACCAAAATCACATGGTCATCTCACTAGACGCTGAGAAAGCATTCGACAAAATCCAACACCCCTTCATGTTAAAAGTCCTGGAAAGAACAGGAATCCAAGGCCCATACCTAAATATAATAAAAGCAATATACAGCAAACCAACAGCCAACATCAAATTTAATGGTGAGAAACTTGAAGCAATCCCACTAAAATCAGGGACTCAACAAGGCTGCCCACTCTCCCCCTACCTATTCAACATAGTACTGGAAGTCCTGGCTGGAGCAATTAGACAGCAAAAGGAGATCAAGGGGATACAAATCGGAAAGGAAGAGATAAAAACATCATTCTTTGCCGATGACATGATAGTGTACTTGAGTGACCCCAAAAATTCCACCAGAGAACTCCTACAGCTGATAAACAAGTTCAGCAAAGTGGCTGGATACTAAATTAACTCAAACAAATCAGTAGCCTTCCTATACTCAAAGGCCAAACATGTGGAGAAAGAAATTAGGGAAAAGGTACCCTTCACAATCGTTACAAAAACTATGAAATACCTTGGTGTGACTCTAACTAAACAAGTGAAGGACCTGTATGACAAGAACTTCAAACCTCTAAAGAAAGAACTTGAGGAGAATCTCAGAAAATGGAAAGTCCTCCCATGCTTATGGATTGGAAAAATCAACATCTTAAAAATGGCCATCCTACCAAAAGAAATCTACATATTCAATGAAATACCCATCAAATTTCCAACCCAGTTCTTCATCGAGTTGGAACGATCAATGTGCAATTTCATATGGAATAACAAAAGACCTAGAATAGCGAAATCCATCCTCAACAACAAAAAAACATCTGCGGGAATCACTATCCCTGACCTCAAGCTATAGTACAAGGCAATTGTGCTGAAAACTGCATGGTACTTGTACAAAAATAGGCATGTGGATCAATGGAATAGAATAGAAGATCCAGAAATGAGCCCTCATGTATATGGTCACCTGATTTTTGACAAAGGAGCAGTAAACATTCAATGGAAAAAGGACAGCCTATTCAACAAATGGTGTTGGTCCAACTGGCACTCAGCATGCAAAAGAATGAAAATAGACCCTTTCTTATCTCCTTGTACAAAGCTCAAGTGTAAGTGAATTAAAGATCTCCACATTAAACCAGATACACTGAAACTATTAGATGAGAAAGTAGGGAAAACCTTAGAACACATAGGCACAGGAGAAAATTTCCTGAACAAAACACCAATGGCTCAAGCTCTAAGGTCAAAGATTAACAAATGGGACTTAATCAGATTGCAAAGTTTCTGTAAGGCTAAGGACATCGTCAAGAAAACAAAACGGCAACCAACAGAATGGGAAAAGATCTTTACCAACCCCACATCAGATAGAAGCCTAATATCCAAGGTGTACAAGGAACTCAAAAAGCTAGACACCAGAGAATCAAATAACCCTATTAAAAAATGGGGTACAGAGCTAAACAAAATGTTTTCAGTTGGGGAATATCGAATGGCTGAGAAACATCTGAGTAAGTGCTCGACATCCTTAGCCTTCAGGGAAATGCAAATCAAAACAACCCTGAGATTCCACCTCACACCAGTCAGATTGGCCAAGATCCAAAACTCAGATGACAGCAGATGCTGGCGAGGCTGCGGAGAAAGAGGAACACTTCTCCACTGTTGGTGGGATTGCAAGGTAATACAACCACTCTGGAAATCTGTCTGGCGATATCTCAGAAAATTGGATATAGTACTACCTGAAGACCCAGTTATTCCACTTCTGGGCATATACCCCAGAGACACTTTAATACACAACAAAGATATATGCACCACAATGTTCATAGCGGCTCTATTTATAATAGCCAGAAGCTGGAAGGAACCCAGATGTCCTTCAGAAGATGAATGGATACAAAAATTGTGGTACATATACACAATGGAATACTACTCTGCCACCAGAAACAATGCCTTAACCAAATTCTTAAGAAAATGGCTGCATCTAGAGAATATCATCCTGAGTGAGATAACCCAGTCACAAAAGAACAGACATAATATGCAGTCACTGATAGTGGGATGCTAACCCCAGAGGCTTGCACTCCCCCAGAAACAACTCACAGACTGTATGAAGTCCCAGAAATAAAGAAAACAAAACAAAACAAAAAAAAATATTTACAAAACAAGAAAACTTTAACTATTTCCATGTTACATTTTGTTTTACATGTACTTTAGCTCATTGTAACTATTAAGTTTTCAAGGCATACAATCAAACCTTGAAAAAATCAAGTACTGACTAAAAAAATATATTTATATAGTTTTATGTAAAAATTATGTTAAAATCTGAAAAAAAAGTACTGACAAGAAATGTATAATTTTAAGCATAAAATGTTTAAAATCTGCACATCTATCTTTGTTTTGTAAAATAAAGTTGTTTTATAAAAAAAAATAATTAAAAAAAAAAAAAAGAAATCCCGGAGACCCTGAAGGGACGGTAGGTTTCACCTGTTCCTGGGCACCAGGCCCCTGTCATGTAACTACAGTTCTCACCCCACCCCACCCCCTCGCCCTCCATACAAAGGTTTGTGGCCAACAGTCACATAGGGGCAGCACCCCAAGTCCTCCCACATGTAGATAAGGTATCCCCAAACTCTCAGACCAGGCCAATAGGAAGTATCTACTGTCAGAACCTGAACCACCCCAAAACTGTATATAAAAACCCTATCCAGAATGATTAAAGGTGATCAAGAATTAGCCTGTTGTCTGAGAGCTCCTTTTGTAAGAGTTGTAACACTGTTTCTTGGGGAAGAGATCTGCTCCCAGAAAATGCTCCCAGAAGCTCCCCCACACCCCTAGTCAGCCTCCCATAGGCTCAGCCTGGCTGACCCAGCACAGAGAGACCAGTGCAGTGCCTTGGAGCAGCACATGTTGGAGACAGAGGTGAAGGCAGATGTAACTGCAGAGGTGGAGGAGGCAAATCCCCCTCCCTGCCTGCTTTCTCTCCTCTTCTCTTGAACCCTCAAACCTAGCCAGGCCAGAGATCTCCATGGAAAGCCTGCAGTGCAGCAGCCCAGAAGAAATCATCTCTCCTTTACTGTGAGTCTCCTATGAACACAAAATAACATGGAGGATTGTGATTCAGGGTGTCTTGACAATAAATATTTTTTGTTTGAGACTGGGTCTTTCCATGTAACCCTTGCTGAGTTGAAATTCACTATGTAGACCAGACTCTCCTCAGACTCACAGAAATCCACCTTCTTCTGCCCACTGCATGTGGGCATTAAAGTTATGGTACGATATTCCTAATAAAACACACATGTTTGTGGCTTTTATTCTCTTGCTTATTATAAGGGATCTTAAACTAGGTTAATTTGGTGGGAAAAGTTCTACAAAGTAGGAAACATAATCTAGTCTTAATGTTGCTCTCTGAAGCTTAACCTAAGGATAACATCTGGACACTAGAATGGTTGAAAACATCTGGGCACTGGGATGGTTGAGAACATCTGGAAACTGGAATGGTAGAGAACATCTGGACACTGGGATGATAGAGAAAATCTGGGCACTGGGACAGTAGAGAACATCTGGACACTGGGACGGTAGAGAACATCTGGACACTGGGACGGTTGAAAACATCTGGACACTGGGACAGTAGAGAACATCTGGACACTGGGACGGTTGAGAACATCTGGACACTGGGATGGTTGACAACATCTGAGCCTGGGGCTGGCATAGGATTTTGAAGCTTCAAAGCCCACCCAAGTGACACACTTCCTCCAACAAGGCCACACCTTCTAATCCCTTTTAAATGGTTCCACTCTCTGGTGACTAAGCTTTCAAATATATGAGCCTATGGCAGCCATTCTTATTAAAACCACCACAGTGATGATGTTGGAATCTATCACAATGTTGATCTTCTGCAAATGGTAGATATTACTATAAGCTCTCAAATTGACTGTCCTGGCTTACTTTTATCTCTCCCACCAACCAGCTCTATGAGTGTTTCGTCGCCTGGCTTTAGGTTTTTGCACACAGTTTGTTAGTAATAGTTTTGCAGCCACTTACTGCTCAGTGTGCTCCCTTCCCTAGTCTTCGCTCTTGCACTCTTTGTTCAACAGAGCAGACAGCACAGGACTTTCAAGTCAGACATTAGACAGTGTCACGTCTTTGCTGAAGAGTCTTCACTGATTTCTCAGGTTATCTGAGGTAAAGGGGGAGAGATCCACACTCAGCAGAAACCTTTGAGCGTGGGATCAAAGTGGAACAAGGGAGACAATGTGACTAATGTGACACAAATGGCTGAGGGATGTATATCCAGAGGATCCCAGAAAGCAAACTGTCACTTTTACTGAGCATGAACAGTTAGCACACTGTGTCAGGGCTGTTGTTCAGAAGCTGAGGGAAGGAGACATTTTAAAGGCAAAAATGAGGAGGATCACATCACACATTTGCAGCAACCATTCTCGGTCATGTCGACCAATGACCAGAGGCCAACAGTCCAACACTGAACAGCTGTTGAGTCTGTGTTCTCACAAAAGCATATTTTCGAGAGTTTAGTGGCCTTTGTGAAGGATGCTGACAGAGTCTTTGAAGAGTTATCACACCATGAAGTGTGAGAGCATTTTTTATGACCTCCTGGCTGCAGGTACATTTAGAGTTGATTTCATTTTGATTCTGAAATTCTAAATATTCGTGTGATATAAGATTTAAAATAAAAGTGAACAATACAAAGAGACTGAGATCAAACTACACACAAAGTTATTCTACAGACAAATACTACTAAAATGAAACATGGTGTCTTTATTATTTATTTATTGCTTGTCTTTTTGAGACAATCACTCATGTAGGTAGTCTAGGCTGGTCTGAAATTCTCTATATCGCAGAGGATGACTCTAAGTTCCTGGTCCTTCTGTTTCCATACCTGAAGTGTTAGGATTATTTCTGTGAGTCACCAAGCTCAGCTTGCACATTTAAAAAAATAAGTCAAAGCTATGGCATCATTAAAAAGAAGCTAAAGGACACTAATGAAATAATATAAGACATAAGAGAAGAAATTAAAAGTAGTAGAAGACAGAAATGAAATGACCAAATAAAGACTCAGTGAAGAATGAAGAATATGAAGTCTGGTTTAGGAGGAATTGCAGGGTAGATAAACACAAGCAACAGTATCCTGATGTGGTTTAT
The DNA here is from genome assembly GCF_963924665.1 of Micromys minutus. Classification (NCBI taxonomy): domain Eukaryota; kingdom Metazoa; phylum Chordata; class Mammalia; order Rodentia; family Muridae; genus Micromys; species Micromys minutus. The sequence continues at coordinate 77,198,275 of NC_137973.1, read as the reverse complement.
GAAGGACAAGAAAGGATGTTGTCCTCAGTCCTCTAGACATATGTAACAAGCTTAAATGACATGTTTAAGACACTATGAAAAGAAAATATAAGAATCCATACCCAGCAAAATGACTTTCACATTGAAGGACACACGCTGTTATAGATAGTCAAAGAATGGAGCGTATCATCCCCTGAGTCATTTGCAGCACTAGCTCTGAAACCATGGATCACACAGCCTGAATGAGTCAAGACGGCACTTCAGTGGCTGGTTGTGAGCGCCGAAGATGCTGCTCCCTTTGGACATAGAACCACTACATATAAAAGCAGAGAGTAGAACTAATATTGCTAATACTAATAATACTAATACTAAAATACAACACATGCAAACCTCACCTCACTCATTCAGTGACTGATCGTCATTGCTACTGAGAGCTGTTGCTCTGAGAGTGTGCCGCAGGTCATGTGGCACAGACCCAATGCTGCCTAATTCTACCCAGAAGTCCTATGATCCATTGTCCCCTTGGGAGAAAGGACTCTTGACAGGTGTAGTTGTTTCGTTAGGGTCTCTACTGCTGAGATAAAACACCATAACCAAAAGAAAGTTGAAGAGGAGAGGGTGGTGTTGGCTGTAGTGTAGCATCAGACATGTACATAGCCCTCTCATTCTAGATGATAGGGAAGTGGTCAAAGACTCAAGGTCATGTGAGTAAGAGTGGGAGCCAATGTTGAATTTGTCCCACAGGCCTCTAACGAAGCAGCTGGAACATTAGAGTAATAACCACAGGGGAGACAGAGGCTTGTGCCTCTCTTTAAGCCAAAGCACCAGGAGCAGTGGGGCTGGCCACTTTGTCTTCTCTTGGGGGGTGGATACAGGTTGTTTGGCTGATAGTATGTCATTAAGTCACTAACGTGCTTTGTACAGTATCTTGTCTTTTGTCATATTTCCTAACAAAGTTCCTTAAGCCTGTTTATCTGGTGACAACGTTGAAATGCTTTGGCTCGTAGCTTTTTAATGCCTGAGTCATAAAGACATATCTTCTTGTACATTCTGGAATGCAACCTCACATCTCAAATAGTGTTGATCCCCACTGCAGAAAATGACTGCATGCATTAGAATTCTCCAGGTGGATGTTTCAGTCACCCCCTGGGGAGTAGAGACAAGGGGAAGAACTGGCTCAGTCCTAATGACAACAGAACTCCCATAGTCTACTTACAACTGCCCAGGAGAGAACTCTCTCACCAGAAGCCCAAGGAAAAGAGGAGAGAAGAATGAGTGCTAGAGGTTCTTCCTCTTCCTTTTGCAGGTCCTGTTTTTTGTAGCTACAATCGCTCATCCTGAGGGCGACCAGAAGGGGTGCCCAGACAACATCTGCTGAGAATCGTCACAGAGACAAGGCCTCCAAGGCTATATTTGCTAGAAAGACTTGAGCAATGCACCACTAAGGTCCCACCCAACCTGTGGGGCGCCGCCTGCACATTCTCCATTACAAGATGGCACTGACATCCGGCTGGAGTTAGCAGTAAACAAGTCATGTGCGCACGTGCTGGGTAACTTTCCACTCCTTGAGCTCTGCCTCTCCTGTGGCGGCATAGGGCCTGATGAGTTTCAACCAATCAGGGGGCTCCACGCCCAAGGCAAGGACTGATTCCTATATAAGGGGACGGGCTAGATAGTTCGTGGTCTTCGCTTCTACTTGATGTAAGCTTATGCTCTGCCTCTCGAGAGCATTAAAGCTTACCACAGAAGAATCCTATTTCGTGTGCCGCGTCGTTCTTGCTGGCGAGACGGTTGCGCGGGACACCAACCCATGGCTGGGATGTTGAAAATTCACAGGAATTCTCAGCCAGAGATGAAAGTCTGGTGACTAACAGATGGATTTGCCCTTAAATGACAGCAGTACAGTCTCCCTCTGTGGTGTCCAGGCTAAAGGGCACTGGCCCAGGTGTCCTGGGAATAGAATTAGGACAAAGGAGCTGAAGGAAAAGCTTCAACTTATGGTCAAAAAAATTATTCGTAGGAAAGGAGTTCTAATTGCCAACCATATGAAATAGAACACACTCAACCAGAGGGGACCAGACCCCTGATTCCTCTGGACCTCCCTGGGAGCTGCTGCTCTTTGCAGCTCTTGTCTGATGAGCATCACTCCAGAGACCAGGCACCTTTAGCTCAGCATCAGAGTGGAGACCCTGCGGTAAATCCGTAGGTTGGTGCGTGGCACCACGTCTGCACTGCATCAACGTTCCACTCCAACATACTCATGGTAGGCTTTTCTCTATTACTCAGTCAGGTTCCAGGTTCTCACTGGACTTCAAGGAACACAGTCTACTCTGTTTGAAAAGAAAGGACAATGCCCCTTCTGAATAAGAAAAAAAGAACATTGGTGAGAGGAAATTGGATAATCTGCTTTTTTTTTTTTTTTTTTTTTTAGAAACAAACCCTACAATACATATACACCAAAACAGACACATACACACTCTTGCACAGGAGCCAGGCTCTGGGTCCTGATATGAATGTCTCCTGAGACTCTACCAGAACCTTACTGATACAGATTAAGATGCTTGCAGCTAATCCTCAGACTGAACATGGGGACCCTATTGGAGGAGTTAGAGAAAAAACTGAAGGAGCTGAAGGGGTTCTCAACCCCATAGGAAGAACAACAATATCAGATAATCAGAGCCCCCCCAGAGTGCCCAGGGACTAAACCACCAACCAAAAGGTACAAATGGGGGACCCATGGCTCCAGTGTCATATGTAGCAGAGGATGGCATCGTCTGGCATCAATAGGAGGAGAAGCCCTTGGTCCTGTGATGGCTCATTTCCCCAAGTAAGGGAATGCCAGGGTATTGAGGTGGAAGTGGGTGGGGAAGGGGATAACATTTGCAATGTATATACATAAACTATCCAAAAAAAAAACAAAAACAAAAACAAAAAAACAGAGTACCACATTCACAGCAACATGAGTCTCAGTCTCTCTCTCTCCCTCTCCCTCTCCCCCTCCCCCTCCCCCTCCTCTCTCTCTCTCTCTCTCTCTCTCTCCCTCTCCCTCTCCACCTCCCCCTTCCCCTCCCCCCTCCTCTCTCTCTCTCTCTCTCTCTCTCTCTCTCCCTCTCCCTCTCCCCCTCCCCCCCCTCTGAGGAAAGGTGTCAGGAAAACATGCTCCTTGCGTGCACACGTGTGTCACTCACCCAGAGGTGGGGTCAAGCTGGTGTGCAATGATTTGACTACAGTGCAGGAAAGACTGGGACTTAACAGTGAAAATCAGTTTCTAAGAAGCATATCGCTCACCGATGGAGACCACCTCTTCAGCAGAGCACTTTCCAGGGAACTGAGTCTGGAAGTGGGCACTAGAGAAAATGAGCTATTTTGGAAAATCAGTAAGAAGAATTGGAAGTTCCCAGGGGAGGGGTGGGGGGGGTAGAGAGGAAAGCCAGAGGACTGGTGTTAGGGTGTGTGTAGAGTGGTTGGTGGTGTTGGGGGTGTTACTTAGAGTGAAGTTCTTAGGTAAGCTTTTCCGAGGTGTTTCAGACACAGGTTGATGCCTGGGAATCCATTTGTGTTATGATGCTTTATGGCATTTGAAGCGTCATTCTTCCTCCTTTCAGCAAAGTTTGTAACCCATAGCATGGCACACATGGACACCAGAGTGTGGGATAGAGGATCTGTGGCCCCCAGAGGCATCCTAAGCTCTGGAATATGCTGGATGATTTTATTGACACAGTCAGTTTAAGGATCCTGAGCAGTAATCATGAAGCCACTAGAAAAGATGACAGGTCTATTGTCACCTAAAGTTTAGATCCGTGAGACCAATATTTGGTTGAGAACTTCATGGCTGTGAGTTAGTAAGTTTGAGTTCTCAAGCCACTAGCTTTATGGTTGCTTATTACAGCAGAAGTGAAATCTAACACAAGTTGTGATTCAGGGTAAGAGACCAGGGAAAAGACAGGGAAATCTGAGAATGTAGGAGCAGTCCTTACACCAGAGAGCTCCTAAGAGCATGTAATCGAGTTTCCCGTCAAAGAGGTCAGCTTGAAGTAGACATTGGAAAACTCTCATTGAGAGATTAATGAACCCAAGCAAAGAAGACTGCAGAAGGTTCAAGTCTATAGTGTTAATAGACAGGATCACAGAAGCAGGGACCAAGAGAATTCTTTTGGGCAGAGTTGCTTCCAGTGATGTTTCCCAGAGCTGCCTGAGGTTCTGCTGGGACATGCTATGAATAGGCCCCAGGGACAACCATTGTTATTGTGCAGAGCACATTTCTTCATATCTTCCATTTCGGTCTTCATGTGAACTAAGGTTTCTGAGGTTAAGATAACACTAGATGAGCTCTTCATTAGGTGTTTCCTTCCAGGCTACCCAGACAGAGACAAGGGGTGGGATGCTTCTGTTGCAGGGCCAGAGGGATTAAAAGGAGATATAGGCCATTGTAATATGGCTTGTGTTCTAAGCATCCACTATAAAAGGAAGGCCTTGGTATGAAGGGACGACCCACCAGTGAATGATTCTCAAGACTGGGTGCACCTAGAACCATCATAGCTTCAGCTCTTGCCAGCAAGAGCTAAGGAAAACCACAGCCCCAAATTCATATCAGGTTGGTAAATCTCAGACAGAAGGAACTGGACACTCAGTTTTGTGGTCACATTAACTGACCCCAAAGAGGACAACTACAGAGCAGAAAATGCTTCCTCCAAAAGGGTCTAGCCTTGGACCCATGTCTTAGGGTTTTATTGCTGTGAACAGATACCATGACCAACACAAGTTTTATAAAGTCAACATTTAATTGGGGCTGGCTTATAGGTTCAGAGGTTTAGTCCATTATCATAAAGATGGGAGCATGGCAGCATCCAAGGAGGCATGGTTCAGGAGGAGCTGAGAGTTCTACATCATCATCTGAAGGAAACCAGGAACAGACTAAGCATCCTCAGGCATCTAGGAGGAGTATCTCCAAGCCCAACCCCAGAGTGAAACACTTTCTCCAAGAAGGCCACACCTTCTAATAGTGCCACTTCCTGGGCCAAGCTTATGCAAACCATCACAGACCCATGACAAGCTAGATATAAAAGGAGAGACAAGAAGAGGTAGATATCCAATCTTGTACTTCAGCCAAGCCTTACCGGAGGGATAGAGCCCAGACTATCAACATTCTGTGACCTTTAAAACTGGGAAATAAAACTCCAGAGAGGTGGATGAGGGCTTAGAAGGAAAGTGTAGTTCCCTGTGGTTCCAGGTCTATTGTCTGGTGCAATGACTCCAGCAGGCAATTACTTGTGCATTATTACAATGCACAAAGTGGCTTACGCCAAGAGGAAGCTCCAATCGATTAGTCATACTTTCAGCAACTCATGTTCAGAGACATCATTGGAAGGTTTACAAGATTCATGGAAAAGCTGTTTCTGGCCTCCCCAGTACCCACCTCCTCAAATCTGCTCAGTGAATACTTCACACCCACACCTAATGTTCATGCCCAACCCAACTCACTCCAAACTCTGAAACTTGAACAGTTTCCTTGAAGCTTGCATGGCCTATATTTTAAACTATGTGAATGGATATGTGGCCCCTCCATCCGCTCACTTACACAGGAACAAAATTTTACAAGTCATCTCCATTTGATTTCTCCCGTCCCCTTGTGTTTATTCTTTATATTATATCATACCAATGAACAACGGTGGCAGCCATTTTGAATGCCCACAGTATTCCAGGCTTTGTCACTGTTCGATAATATAATATATTATTGTAAATCATTAAAAATTGTATATTTTATAACCCAAGAGCCTGGGTGCAGAGACATTATTTGCTTCAGATTCACCTGCTGGTGGGTAGCAATAAGGTTGTGAATTTGAACTCACATCTATAAAAATTGAGCCCATGTTTGACTACACATCTAAATGATATCAATAGCTCTGAAAAATATCTACTACAGCCAGGAATACAGCACTTAACCTAGCATGTGAGGGGCCTGGGTCCCAGCCCCGACACTGCAAAAACCAACCAAACAGAAGCACAAACAAAACCTAAGGAAGGCCAACCTACAGAGGTCCTGTGCTGACATCAGACTTCAACAGCTCTCTGGGTGATTCCATTTTGTTGCCTGCACTAAGAACCAAGCAACTGGTCAAAACAACAACAATTGGGTCCCTTAGGGGACAAGCCTCTGGAGCACCTGGGTGTGTAATGTGACATAAAACTTACCTAGTATTACCTAGTGTATACAAGACCCAGAGGGGTGGTGGAGGGACAGAGGGACAGAGGGAGGGACAGGTGGGGAGGGAGGAAAGGAGAGAGATTGCCATGGGGGGAATGAATCTGCCAGCAGCTAACATCTATTGGAGACTGGCTCAAGCAGAAATGCTGGAAGGGAACCCTTATCTTAGAGTATTGGCAATATTAAGGACAAGTAGATTGGTTGAGATGTTATTCCTCCTGTCTCTGCCTCCTGGGATCATGCTGAGACTAAAGGTGTGTGCCACCACACCCAGCAACAGCCAGAGATTCTGTTTAGCCAGTTTAGGTTACTGAATGAAAGTGTTATAGCTTAACTGAATAAGAATTATAAATGCTTGTAAGTTGATTATAGTTGTGGCCAAAGTTGTGGTCATACACGCCCAGCTTCTGCTAAGTCCTATTGGTTTTATTCTTAGACTATTTACAGAGCCAACTCTACTCATTAAGGAGAGACAGACAATGTGCATGCATGGGACAGAGGGGCCAGACTGCCTCATTCTCTGCCAGGAACCTATCTGTTGGTTGGATTGAAAACTGTAGTTTGTTCGTTTACATTTTGACATTGTGACTATTCATGCTTAAGAATCTGAACTGAGTGAACACAAAAACCAAAGACAATAAAAAAAACAAAAAACAAACAACAAACAAACAAACAAACAAACAAAACCTAAAACACTGCCCCCAAACTTGTAATACTTTGAGTCAGTTTCTGACTTTGGGTTGAACTACATATATTCATGGCTATCCTGGCTCCATGTGGCCCACAGGCCATGGTCTGGAATTATCCCGTGGAAGTTGAGTCAGGTCGCTTCCTGTGCTAAGTCTGACTCTGACATGTGTATCTAGACTGATGCAGACGTGGGGAGACAGCATAGCATAGGTCATTTCAAGGTCAACTCTTTTCTGGGAAAATCCAGGAATGGTGAGTAGATAAACTGCTATAACTTACACCAAGCTCAGGGACATAAGTTCCAGCATTTGAACCAAAATATTCTCTGATCCTCCTTCAGAAAGATTTAAGAACCTTTGATAAGCCATATCACAGGCTAGTGGTGGGTGATAGAATTAGGGTTGGCTTGGTCTGTGTGATGATTAGAAACTCTGAGCATGTGCTTGTGGCGATGCCTTGATTCCTTAAGCAGTGTGGAAAGATGCACTCTAATTGTGACTAGCATGGGGCTGCATACATGGACAAAATGAGCTTAGCACTAAGACAGGTGCACTCATTGCTCTCTTGTGACTGATGCCATGTGAGGCAGGTTTCTCAGGCTCCTGCCGCTGGAACTTCCCGCTAAGATGGACTATGGGCTGGGCAGGTGGCCTGAACCTTTCTCCTTTAAGTTGCTTTTGACAGTATTTTTATTACAGCAACGAAAAAGTCACCAAGGCAGCCTGGTGTCTAGAGACCTTCCTGGACTTCAGTCCTGGCTGTGACTCACAGTAAGGGCTGTTCATTGTGTGGGCTGTGGCACCTGCAGCCCATGAGGTCACTTCCTCTTGTGGGTGGCTGGAAAGCAGGAGTCTCGACTTTTGAAAATCTATGCCGGTCTGTCTGGAACCAATCAAGTAACTAGAAATCTGATAGAGGGATGGATAATTGTTCCTCTGAACCAACCTCACCAGCTTCACGTTGGTGCTTCCTGACCGATATGACTTGTAATATAAAGGTGTCCCTCCCTTTAGTCTCTTACCCTGCTCTTGGGAGGGGAGTATGTCACACTTGCCAGAGTTTGTTTTTCCAGTGCTGGGCATCAGATCCAAGAAGCTTGTTCATGCCTACTAAACCACATTCTACCACTAATCAGCATCCACAGACCTTCCTACCTACTGTAAAGGTTGGAGCTGATATAGAAGAGCAATCACTTCACAACAACTGATGGTCCCTAGCCCTGCCGGCTCAGTCACATGACTACCAAAATGCTTTTGTCGGCGTAGGAAGGGCTGGGCTCATTCTTTTTTTGTTCTAGATGTGTGGTTCTTCATAATTCATCCTTAGCTGTTGACTTGCTAAATGCTTGGTCATGATGACTCAAGCTGGTCTGTGGTAGAAAGCAAGCTCATTTGTCATTGGATTACCAGTTGGAGAGGGGTTGGAGGTGGGAGGCTCAGAAAGTTCAAGCCCATTCTCAGCTACATAGAAAGTTTAGAGCCATCCTGGGCTACATGAGATCCTGTCTCAAAACAAAACAAAAAACCTTAAATAAACAAACAGACATAGTCTCTCTTTGCCTCTGGGGGATTGGGGAGATCAAGAATTACCTAGTAAATAAGAAACTTTAGGTTACATTATTTTGCCCAAATTTCCACAGCATCACCAGGTTTTCTGAAGAGATGAGTATTTGGGGCATGTTGTAGTCCCCAGAATCCTAGGATCCATCTTGCAACAAGGTAACATTAAGTTGTCCTCTGTGCCATGCTGAAGTGAAAAAGGCCATTTCTCCCATGTTTGGTCAGCATTTGCCAAGACCAGCAGCATCCTTGGTGTGTGCTAGGATGTGGCAGAGCTCATCGACACAGAACTTGTGAAGTCTGCTTTCATCTGTACCTTCCTTCCTTCCTTCCCTGGAACCTGTGGACCAGCACCATTTGTTGAAATTGCTGTCTTTTTCCACTGGATGGTTTTCACTCCTTTGTCAAAGATCAGGTGACCATAGGTGCTTGGATTCATTTCTGGGTCTTCAATTCTATTCCATTGATCTACCTGCCTGTTTCTGTACCAATACCATACAGTTTTTTTTTTTAAATCACGATTGCTCTGTAATACAGCTTGAGTTTGGGGATTGTGATTCCCCTGTAAGTTCTTTTATTATTGAGAATAGTTTTCAATATCCTAGGTTTTTTGTTATTCCAAATGAATTTGCAAATTGATCTTTCCAACTCTATGAAGAATTGAGTTGGAATTTTGATGGAAATTGCATTGAATCTGTAGATTGCTTTTGGCAAGATGGCTTTTTTTTTTTAAATCACCTAAATATACTATTCTATCATCTTCAAATGGTGACTTTTTGACTTCTTCCTTTCCAGTTTGTATTCCTTTTACCTCTTTTTGTTGTCTAATTGCTCTGGCTAGGACTTTGAATACTATATTGAATAGGTAGGGAGAGAGTGGGCAGCTTTGTCTAGAATCTAGTGAGATTGCTTCAAGTTTCTCACCATTTAGTTTGATGTTGACTACTGGTTTGCTGTACATTGCTTTTACTATGTTTAGGTATGAACCCTAAATTCCTGATTATTCCAAGAGTTTTAACATAAAGGGGTGTTGAATTTTGTCAAATGCTTTCTCAGCATCTAACAAGATGATCATGTGGTTTTTCTTTGAGTTTGTTTATATAGTGGATAACGTTGATGAATTTAGTATACTGAATCATCCTTGCATCTCTGAGATGAAGCCTGCTTGATCATGATGGATGATTGTTTTGATGTGTTCTTGGATTCAGTTTTCAAGAATTTTGTTGAGTATTTTTGCATTGGTGCTGAAAGGGTGATTGGTCTGAAGTTCTCTCTATTTTTTTTTTTTTTTTTTGGTTGGGTCTTTGTGTGGTTTTGGTATTAGAGTAATTTTGGCTTCATAGAATGGGTTGGGTAGTGTTCCTTCTGTTTCTATTTTGTGAAATAGTTTAAAGAGTTTTTATTGAAGGTCTGATAGAATTCTGCACTAAATCCATCTGGTCTTGATCTTTTTTTGGTTAGGAGATTTTTGATGGCTGCTTCTAGTTTTTTAGGGGTTATGGGACAGTTTAGATGTTTTATCTGATCCTGGTTTAACTTTGGTACCTGGTATCTGTCTACAAAATTGTCCATATCCTCTAGATTTTTCAGTTTTGTTGAGTATAGGTTTTTGTAGTGGGATCTGATGATTTTTAAATGTTTTTTGTTTCTGTTGTTATGTCTCCCTTTACATTTCTGATTTTGTTAATTTGGATACTGTCCTGGTGCCCTCTGGTTAGTCTGGCTAGGGCTTTATCTATCTTGTTGATTATTTTCATAAAACCAGCTCCTGGCTTTGTTGATTCTTTTATCATTCTTTTTGTTTCTACTTGGTTGATTTCAGCTCTAAGTTTGATTATTTCTTGCCTTCTACTCCTCTTGGGTGAATTTGATTCTTTTTGTTCTAGAGCTTTCAGCTGTGCTGTCAAGCTGCTACTGTATGCTTTCTCCAGTTTCTTTTTGGAAGCACTCAGACCTGTGAGTTTTTCTCTTAGTGCTGCTTTCATCATGTCCCACAAGTTTGGGTATGTTGTGCCTTCATTTTCATTAAATTCTAAAAAGTCTTCGATTTCTTTCTATATTTCTTCCTTGACCAAGTTATCATTGAGTAGAGCCTTGTTTAGCTTCCATGTATATGTGGGCTTTCCTGTTGTTTTTGTTGTTACTGTAGACAAACCTTAGTCCATGGTGATCAGATAGGATGCATGGGATTATTTCAGAATTCTTGTATGTATTGAGGCTTATCTTGTGGCTGATTAGATGGTCAATTTTGGAGAAGGTACCATGAGAGGAAGGTATATTCTTTTGTTTTAGGATGAAATGTTCTATAGATGTCTGTCAAATCCTTTGGGTTCGTAAGTTTTGTTAGTTTCACTGTGTCTCTTGTCAGGTTCTGTTTCCATGATCTGTCCATTGATGAGAGTGGGGTGTAGAAGTCTCCCACTATTATTGCGTGTGGTGCAATGTATTCTTTGAGCTTTTGTAAAGTTCCCTTTATGAATATGGGTGCTCTTGCATTTGGAACATAGATGTTCAGAATTAAGATTTCATCTTGGTAGATTTTTTTCTTTGATGTGTGTGTAGTGTCCTTTTTTATCTTTTTTGATAACTTTTGGTTGAAAGTCAATTTTATTCAATATTAGAATGGCTACTCCAGAGTAGTACATTGAGCTCCATAAGAGACAGCATGGGGCAAACAAGATCCAGACAGGTACTGGGTGACTTTTTGCCTAGCATAGGAAAATCAACTAAACATGAGCAAAGGAGACCCTAAGAAGCCGAGAGGTAAAATGTCCTCATATGCATTCTTTGTGCAAACCTGCTGGGAGGAGCACAAGAAGACACACCTGGATGCTTCTGTCAACTTCTTAGAGTTCTCCAAGAAGTGCTCAGAGAGATGGAAGACCATGTCTGCTAAGGAAAAGGCTGATAAGGCTTTTGTTATACATCCCACCCAAAGGGGAAACCAAAAAGAAGTTCAAAGACCCCAATGCACCCAAGAGGCCACCTTCAACCTTCTTCTTGTTCTGTTCCGAGTACCGCTCAAAAATCAAAGGTGGGCATCCTGGCCTATCCATTGGTGATGTTGTAAAGAAACTAGAGGAGATGTGGAACAACACTGCTACACATGACAAGCAGCCCTATGAGAAGAAGGCTGCCAAATTGAAGGAGAAGATTGAGAAGGACATTGCTGCCTACAGAGCTAAAGAAAAACCTGATGCAGCCAAAAATGGGGTGGTCAAGAATGAAAAGAGCAAGAAAAAGAAGGAAGAGGAAGATGATGAGGAGGAAAAAGAGGGTGAGGAAGAAAAGGAAGATGAAGAAGAAGATGATAATGAATAAGTTGGTTCCAGCACAGTTTTTTCTTGTCTATAAAGCATTTAACGCCCCTGTACACAACTCACTCCTTTTAAAGAAAAATATTGACATGTAAGGCTGTGTAAGATTTGTTTTTAAAATGTACAGTGTCTTTTTTTGTCTAGTTAGCACACTACCAAATATGTCTTTAGATAGCCTTATCCTGGTGGTATTTTCAATAGCTATTAACCTTGCCTGGTACAGTATGGGGGGTTGTAAATTGTCATAGAAATTTAAAGCAGGTTCTTGTTGGTGCACAGAAAATATTAGTTATATATGGGGACAGTAGTTTAGTTGTTTTTTTTTTTTTCATCTTCAGTTGTCTCTGATGCAGCTTATATGAAGATAATTGTTGTTCTGTTAACTGAATACCACTCTGTAATTGCAAAAAAAAAAAAAAAAAATGCAGCTTTTTTTCTGTCATTCTGAATGCTTCTAAGTAAATACAGTTTTTTTTCTTAAAAAATGTTCTATTCCAGCGTGTTTCTTGGGGCCATTTGCTTGGAAAATTGTTTTCCAGCCTTTAACTATGGGATAGTATCTGTCTTTGTCACTGAGGTGTGTTTCCTGTATTCAGAAAAATGCTGGATCCTGTTTATGTATCCAGTCTGTTAGTCTATCTTTTTTTTTAAATTGGGGATTTAAGTCCATTGGTGTTATGAGATATTAAGGAATAGTGACTATTGTTTCCAGCCATTTGTGTTGTTACGGGTGACATTATGTTATGTTCTTTTGGGTTTGATGCAGAAAGATTATTTTTTTGTTCTTCCTAGGGTGTACTTTCTCTTCTTGTGTTGGAGATTTCCAACTACTATCCTTTGTACGATTGGATTTGTGGAAAGATATTGTGTGAATTTATTTTTGTCATGAACTATCTTGGTTTCTCCATCTATAGTAATTAAGAGTTTTACTGGGTATAATAGCCTAGGCTGGCATTTGTGTTCTCTTAGGGTCTTAATGACATCTGTCCAAGATCTTCTAGCTTTCATGGAATCTGTTGAGATGTCAGGTGTGATTCTGATAGTTCTGCCTTTATATGTTACTTGGCTGTTTTTCCTTACTGCTTTTAATATTTTTTATTTCTTTTGTGCATTTAGTATTTTGACTATTATGTGATGGGAAGAACTTCTTTTGGTGCAGTTATTTGGAGTTCTATTTGGCTTTTTGTATGTTCATGGTAATTTCTTTCCTTAGGAAAGTTATTTTTTTCTATAAATTTATTGAAGAAACTTGCCAGTCACTGAGGTCCTTTAAGTTGGAAATCTATGATCTCTTCTATAACTATTATTCTTAGTTTTGGTCTTCTCATTGTGTCCTAGATTTACTGGGTGTTTTGGGTTAGGAACTTTTCCTTTTTGCATTTTCTTTGACTGTTGTATCAATGATTTCTATGGAATCTTCTACCCATGAGATTCTTCTATCTCTTATATTCTGTTGGTGATGCTAGGTTTTTCTATCTCTAGGGTTGTCTCCCTTTGTGATTTCTTTATTGCTTCTATTTCCAATTTTAGATCTTGAATGGATTTTTTTTGTCCAATTCCTTCCCATGTTTGGTAGCATTCTCTTGTATTTCTTTAAAGGAGTTATTCATGTCCTTTTTCAAGTCCTCTATCATTATCATGAGAAATTATTTCAAATCCAAATTTTGCTTTTCAGTTGTGATGGAATATCCAGGACTAGATGTAGTGGGAGAACTGGGTTCTGATGATGTCAAGTAGCCTTGGTTTCTGTTGCTTATGTTCTTGTGCTTGCCTCTCACCATCTGGTTATCTCTAGTGCTACCTTCCCTAGCTATCTCTGACTAGATCCTGTCCTTGAGATCCTGATTGTGTCAGAACTCCTCGGAGTCCAGGTGTCTCTGTGATTCTGGGATCCTGCGTGTGTCAGAACTTCTGGGAGTCAAGCTGCCTCTGAGATACTGAAAGTCCTGGTGTCACCAAGTCCTGATGTCCTTGAGTTTGTCAGAGCTCCAGTACTCCTGGGTGTGTCTGATCACCTGGGAGTCTAGCTTCCTCTGTGATTCTGCACCTGTTAGTACACCTATGTTCCTGTGATTCTGTGATTCTTTGGTCCTGGGCATGCTTCCTGGGTGACAGGCTTCCTCTGAGTGTTGTGGGATTGGGTGTGGCACCATTATTCAAGGTCTGCTCAGGGCTCAGGTTCAGATTGGAAAAGCAATTGGGAATATTTTAATGCTATACCAGGCAAAACACCTATATCAGAAATAAGTTCATGCTTAGAACAAAAATGCACTTCAAATTGTGTTGGTGATTTACATAATCTTGGGCTTCAGAGAAAAATCTGAGCTTAACAGAGACCTTTTCCATTCTATGAGTGTTCAGAATTGTCACAGTAAAGAAATTCGTCTCCGGGGTGAGAGAAGGCTCATCCAACAGCACTGTTATGCTCACCATTTATGCTAAAGATGCAGGTACAGTGTGCTTTAACAGCCTCCAGTCTAGTGTGCCCTGTTTCAAAAAGGCTTCTCGAGTCCACTGTATCGATTGCTTGGCCCGCTCACTAATGGACTGTGATCTGTGGTTGAATTCAGACTACAGGAGGAAAAGGGAAAGTGGCTGTGAACTCAAGACTAGCTGGAAGCTGGGATGGCTGCTGGGAAGGTTTGGGGATGTGGCGGGATCCATGGAGGCCTGAGGCTCTAATCTGAGGAACTAGGCTGTCTGGATGAAGAGGAAGGAGATGCCTGTGCCTGTAAGAACGGCACTGAACTAGAAAGCTCTCTGTCCTTTCTCTTACAGTAGCACCGTGTGATCAGAAACTGTACCACCCTGCTCTCAGTGGAAGGATCGCTGCCATCTCTGGAGAGAAAGAAGCTCCCATTCTGGAGATGAAGCTTCACAGTTAACTTTGTGACACTCTTCTTAGTCCCGGGGTTTTGATGGCATCTCTGTAAGTCCCCCAAGGCACACAAGTAGCCAGGTTCCTCCCCTGAGGATGCCCGGTCACCAAGTTCTACTTATAGAACATTAACTGTCCTAATGGTCAGACCCAGCTCCTGCAAGGCCCAAGCTCTGAACTCAAAATCTTGCTAAACCTCACCCTGGAAAGCTCTGTCCCCTAAGCAGTCCTATATAATCCCCGTCTACGCTCAGTCCACTGATGATGCTTCTCTCCCAAGAAGAAGCAGCCTCCTTCCTGGAGTTTTCTCTCCCAACAAACTCTCTCACATGAGGTTTGTTGTCCTCTGCCACTGTGTATTCCTTGGCTCCCAACTCTAAGTGTTGTGGTTCTGAAGGGAATAACTTCCTACAGAAGTGTTACATCTTTCCTTCAGCTGCTGTAGGGGAAGGTTCTCCCTATGCAAGGGCAATAGCCCTGCTTCAGTAGGGGATGTTTACTCCAGCGAAAGTGTTACTGCTTTGCTCTGGGAGGCATCCAGGCATTCCAAAGATGCCATATACCCTAAAGCCACACTGTACAATGAACTTCACACAAGAGATTATTGGAAGAGAAAAGCCCAGGAGGGAGACTGCCTCTGCTTGGAAGAAACAGCAGGGAACCTCACAGAAGGCAGGGTTTATATATAGAATTTTTGGGGAGTGAAGTTTCCCAGGGTAATGGTTTCCATGGTGAGGATTGGTGCAATTTCAACTCCTGAGCTTGGGTGAACTCAGAATTGTTGTTGTTGTTGTTGTTGTTGTTTTTCTGGTCAGGGATTGGTGGGGTTTTGTGTTTAGTGATTGGTGGGTTTCTGTGGCAAGCTCAGGAATTGGTGGGATTCTGTTTCTTGGCCCTGGTCTTGGAATCAAGTCAGGATCAAGTTTGTCCGTTGTCCTTTTCTTTCGCACCAACATCCAGGACACCTTCTCATCCAAGCTGCAATACTTAGAATCTCGACCCTGATGACACGTAACCCACAGCTCATTTTATATACATAATACTTCCTAAAATATCACTGACAGCAAACATCATTAGGACAGTAAGGTTTTGCTCACTGTTGTTTGCCTGCACCTGTGGCAGTGAGCCACACATAGCGGGTTCTTCACCAGGATCTGACATGTTCAAGGAAGAGGTTGGAAAAAGCTTAGCCTTTTCTCCAAACGATGAAAACCCGTCACCAGCATTCTGTGAAAGACCCATAGAGTTGGATCAGCCCCTTCATACTCCTTACCTCTGCTGCCTGTCATCCAGCCAGCCAGCCTTTCTTTGTCCACCCAGCACCCCTCCATCCATCCAAGGATTCTTTCCTCCCTCCATTTATCTAACCATCCCTCAATTCAGCAGTCCAGCCACCCCTCCCTTTGCACAAACATCCATCCATCCAATAATTCCTCCATCCATCCATCCATCCATCCAATAATTCATCCATCTATCCATCCATCCATCCATCCATCCATCCATCCATCCATCCATCCATACATCCAATAATTCCTCCCTCCCTCTATCCATTCAACTATCCAACCTCCATCTATCCAAGCATCCATCTGTCTAAGCATTTATCCATCAAACCAGCCCTCCCCACACCTGAATGCCAGCCATTTCCTTCTCTCTTTTCTTCCTCCATTCCTCTTTCTCTCATCCAACACTTTCTGTGTTGCTATTAGGTGCCAATCAGTGTTATTATTAAGATGGGCGAGGCTACCCTGCCTCTGGATCTGAGAGACTGGAGGTGCAGCAGCCATGCAAGGGAGTAGTGACAACCGAAATTGGAAATACTGTGAAGAAGGCTGCTCCCCAAGGCTTACACTCTCACCAAATGCTTGCTTCCCTCGAACTTTGAAATTCCGTTTCACCCACAATGTGTGTGCTAGACTTGATGGCCCAAATCTGTGTTTTGACACTAGCCATATAAAAAGTACTAAGTTGTTATAATACTGAGTAGGCTTTTCAAAATGTTTACATACACCAAAAGCAACAAAATAACAAACTATTTACAAAGGTTCTGTAGTGTGAAGCACAAACTATGTGAATCGAATAGCCCCACCCCTCATTCCATGCTTCCCTCTGGCTAAAAATAAAGAGATCTGACCAAAGCCTAAGGTTTCTCTCCATGCACCCTGCCACGCACAGCCTTCTGTTCTTCTGCTTGGTGCCCAGCTCCTCTACCCCTTAGGCTCAGCCGCGGGCCTCAGTCTAATAATTCATAATGAAGATCTTCCCACACCTTGTATACCCTTGTTACCCTTTTCATCCACACCTAACCACAAGCTTAATGTTTCTATTTGCTTGCTTATCTCTCTTTCTAGACTGTGAACGTCACCGGCTGCTGTTCACTCTGACTCTATCCCAAGAGGTTTTCACAGGCTCAGGCACAGAATAAATATAAATGCGGTTTAAAGACTGCAATGTTAGCGTGGCTAACAGGGAGGAGCAGGGAAGGAAGCCCTTGCTCTGAGGAGCCGGACTCAGGCGTAGGCAGCGGTGGAACAACAGCGACCCCACGCGGTCATTGTCATTTCCAGCAAGCACTCCTCACCAGACTTCACAGGCCTTAAAGTGAGGACTCTTATTGGCATTCTAGCACGGCTCTGAACCCACTAAACTTGATTCTTTATTCTTTTCCTTAATTAAAAAATTTAAAATCTGCCCTCGAACATCTCCCCACAGAGAATGACATTTGGAAACACGCTGTGGCTCAGACTGGCGTTGCTATGGTAACTCCCTCAACCATTTTGAAATCTTACATTCTCAGATTTGCATACTTTAAAAATCCCTGCTTACATCTGCCTTGCCTTTAAAAAAAGCATATCTTTCTTCGATTTATTGTATTTACTTTGTTTCATCTTTTAAACTGTTAAATAATGTTGTTCAAATTCCTCAGCTGGGGCTGGTGAGGCTGGTACTCAGCCTTGGGGCCTGTGTGGTAGAAAAGAGCTGCCTTTCACAATTGTCTGGCCTCTACACCCTTGCAAATCAGTAAATATAAGAAAAAAGTCAAAACTGCCTAGGTAAGCGGTAGGAGAGCACATTATGAAAGAACGAATGTGTTCTATCCAAGCTTTCCCGAGAAGCATTTGAAAGTCAGTTAGGTTCTGATCAGCTCAGGACAGGAAGCTGATGCTGCCAAGTCCTGCTTTTCTGACGTTGGTCTCCTGATGATCCGCTGCCGCCATTGAATGCCAGTACTGAGACTCCCCCTCCCCCCAAACTGCCTATTGCACACACTTACACATTTCCTTTCCATTATTTGTCACCCCTAAGGACAAGAGAGTAAGGGTAAGGGGAATCAAAGCACTCAGCACTTGATTAGGATGGCCGTAGCACCTATTCCTGAAGTCTGCCCATCACCACTGTTGAGAGGAACATTGTCAGAGAACACACTGCTAATGGCCATGGTTCTTCTGGGACTGGGAAATGAGTTGTTGATGTTGTGCGATGTAGGGTGCCATAAAAAAGAAGTGGAAGTGTTTAGGGGAAATACTGGGGGGAAAGCCACAGAAAGCTTTCTGATGTTTGCAGAGATATGAGACCCATCTAAGAAGATGGGCGAGGGCTAAAAATCCTGCACTAGGAGAAAGCCAGATACCCATACCTTCTCACAAATTGTCAAAAGGCTACCTCACCTGTCCTTCTAGCAGCTTCTTCCAGCCAGGTCCAAAGCCCTGGTGTCTCTTTTATTAATGGTGTGATTTTTTTTTTTTTTTACTCCACCCACTTCAGATTTTATTTTTAAAAATAATAAGTAGGTGACGGTTGTTTTGTTGGAAAGCACATCTGGAATAAAAGAAAACCCATCTCAGAACTTACACTATGAAAGTAGCGCTCTCGTTTTAAGCTCAACCTCTCGGGAGATTGCCTTGGAGCAGCTTGGTGGATAAGTACATGTATGTGCATGCAGACATGAATCGTGTATGACCTGCTGTTCAGCCATATATGATTAGGTATAAGATTCAACCTAATGATAGCTTCAGAGTGCAGTTTATACTGTTACATTGAATTTGAGTTTGAGTCTTAGGCCCACAGTTTTTTGGGCTACTGTTTCCGGAATCTGACTCACATCTGCCCCCTACTGGATCCTGGCCTCCCTACACCCGACTCCAGTTCCTTAGTCCACGTTGGACAACTACATCACAGTCTGAACTTTGTCTCAGCCCTTCTATTGCCCTGCACCTCCCCCAACCTTTTCAGGGTGGATGATAGACATTCGTAATGGAGGTGGATCCCAGTTTTAATTCTGTCATGGATTTCATGGACTTCTCATTTTTGGTAGTGGACAAGTACATAACAGTATATCCCACAGAGAAAATGTAAAATCCACAGCTCCAGAATGACTGTTCTAACCACATAAAAGTTCACTGAATTGTATTGACTTTGTTTCTGGTTGACTTTGATGTGTGATGTTTACTTTATTTGAAGGTTACTCTTTTTGTAACAAAAAATAAAATAAAATTAAGGAAATTAAAGGAAAGCTGTGACACTGAACACATATTCCTCAGAACCGTTTTTTTAAGAAAGGACCAGCCCTTCAGCTATTATTGGGTCTCAAATGTTCCTTACTGGCCCATATGCTTAAACTTAGCTACTATATCTATTTCAGAACCTTCGAGACTATGGGATTTGTAGAAAGTTGGTCAATAGGGGTGGGGCCTAAAAGGTGAGATCCACTCTGGTTTTCTCTAGACTTTCCACTTCCACACGGCTCTGTGCTGTGGCCGGCCACGGGCTCCCTCTGTCGGGGACCAAACTATGTTGCGGCCAACTTGCTTTGTCCACTGTGATGGGCTGAGAATCCCTAAGACTGTGAGCCAGAACGCACCTTTCCTCCCTGAAGTTGCATCTGTCAGGTATTTGGTCACAACAGGAAAAGTAGTGAATGTGCCTTTCCTTATCCCACTGTGTTACTATGTAACTCCCTATGTAACTACAATGTTACAGTGTTCCATTCTGTGCCATCATCTGTAGACACACTGTGTCACCTCTCTCTGGATTGTACCTCTGTGGGCCCTGTGCTCACCAAGCTTTTCTCCCACCAATCTAGTTTCCACCTTGCTGTCTTATCACCCAGGCTTGGCTCTTTTTTCTTTTAGTACTAGGATTTCCCCGATAGACACAGAAAACATCAGTCACACACACACACACACACACACACACACACACACACACACACACACAGTGTATCTGCTTGGTGTTTTTAACTCAGTGATTGGTGTTTGGCTTAAGAATCAATTGAGAACGCAATGTTTCATTGCAAAGCCTGTGCAAACTGCTTCATGATGAAGTTACTGTTCTTTGTTTCCAAGTGGAATTGTAAGGTTCAATGACTTTTAGATCTCCGCCCCTCTTCCCTTGTCCAGAACCTCCTTCACATTCTTCATCTTTACCTACAAACCCTTCCATGTTGAGAGAGAAGGTCTTTATTTAGGGTATAGCCTTCTGCTAGACACAGTGAGGGATATGAAAAGGCCACAAGGCCAACTCCTTTAAAGGGGTGTTAATTGGATTTTCCCCATATAAAACCCCCCATAGCACTTTATTTCCTGGCTTCGTTTCTCACAGTCAACTTCATTTGCCCATTTAATGCAATTTGCTTCTCATGATAAGATTCTATTAAGTGATTATTAAGACATTCTGAGTTACTTCAGCCAAGGCTGCCTATAATCATTACCTACCTCCTGGGGGTGATTCGAGGTGTAATTAACTAAAGCTCACTATTACCTCGCAGCATCCAGAACTACAAACAGAGACCATTTGACACAGCAACCCTCCAGCTCCTGAACTCACTCAGGCAGCAGGCATGGTGCAGCCTGTTCACATTTGCATAAGTCCCAAAGATCCATGCTGGATGAGAGTCAAGGTTGAGTGGATTGTGTGAAAACAGCATACTGAAAATTGCCTGTCTTTATTTATTTCAAATGGTATCCCTAAGGGTTGATTTCTTTTAGTTTGGAAACCATATTATTTAATAGTCCTAATCTTAGTGTTAATTAAAGAAACACTCACAAAACTTCCACTGGTAATTGAAATATGCTGGAGCAAATCATCTAGCATTACCCGCAAGCCTTTCATTCTCAGAGTCCCCCAAATTCCTCTTGGGTGGGAATCATGAGACTGGGATCCAAAGCGATGTAATGTTGAGAAACAGAGCAAAGGGCCTTGGCAGGGAATAAAATCAACAAACTCCCCAAAATGGTAAGGGGTGGCTCCTCACACCTACGTCAAAACCTACCTAAGAACTAAGATATAGAAATACAGAGAGGTGGAAATGGAGAGACTGAGCTAGCAACAAGGGACGTAGAAGAAGGAGGGAGGGAAGACAGAGATGGAAGAACAGAGAGAGAGAGAGAGAGAGAGAGAGAGAGAGAGAGAGACCCTCCAAGCAGCTTAAATACTTTGCTAATGAAACTGCTCAAGTCAGCCAAAGCTCCAGGCTCCTGGTGTGTGTGTGTAAAGTCCGGGGAAGATGAGAGGCATTTAATTAGGAAAGGGAGGTGAACTGTTTCAGTCGTCACACAGACAACAGTGAGAAAGACACAGATGATGTCCTTATAATAAGGGATCAGGCAGAGAAACTGAGAAGAGAAGCGAGAATTCATGGAGCGTTGCAGCATGGGAACATTGAGGAAGAAGGCAAATGACTCTCCCAACCCCAGCGGCTCTCGAGGGTTTTCTCTGCATTGCAGCAGGACACAATAATTTATTTCCATAATGGCTCTTCCACATCAAGAAAAGTTTACTACATGACCAGTGGGCAGGGAGATAGGTCACAGGAAACTGTTCTCATCAAAAGACATTTCTAGAAGTTTAATCAGCACTTAAAGTAATGCCTCCGTAGTAAGATGAAGTAGGAAAATTCCAAGCTAACATAAAAGTACTTTCTAGCAATTTAAGGTGTGCTTAGATGGAGCTGGTGACTTTGAAAGACAGTGAGCTTCCTAGCACTTCGAGGTTTTTAAGCAAAGCACTAATGGCTGTCTATGGGAATGCTATGCAGAGACTTCAAGAGTCTGCCTGCGGGCAGAAATCCAGCCTCACATTACATTTCATAGGGCTTGAGAACTAGAATAATTTTCCCTTTCTAAATGTAAATTGCCAAATGAGAAAAAAATAAAGCCGTCAGCTGGTTCAGTTTTGACTCAACCCACAAAGCCTAAAATGTCCTGGCCCTTGGCAGAGGAAGCGTCCTGACTGTCGCTGTGTTTCCCAGCTGGGAAGAGCACAGCTCCTGTTCCCCTGAGGCCTTTACCTCACAGTGGCCAGAGAACATGGCTCCTAATGATACTGGCTGCCTCTGGAAATGAACCCGGACTCAGCACCTGGTGAACATTTGGAGATATGTCATATCAGATTTCCATGTATTCTTCTTTCCTTCCTGATTTGTGTTTTCTACATCCAAATTTCATCCACTAGCGGGGAAAGAGACGACTCTTTAATCTTTATCGAACAGAGCACAAGAACAGCGCATGTTGACTTACATTCACATCACTAGGACTTCCCCAAGGTGTCCCATAAGTAAGATCTTGGGGGCTCTAGACAGTTCCCCGATGTCCCCATAGGAAGACACGGAAGAGGCAGGGGTTGTGGTTTCTTATCAATGGGTAAAAAGACCAGGGGCCATTATGTAAGTTTTAACTCAAACAAACAAAAACAAACAATAAAAAAAAGTAGAAAGATCAAAGTGCACATGTACATATACGTCATATACATATACACATACATATATATACACATACATATACATGATGCACACATACATCATGTACATATACATATACACATACACATATACATACACATACACACACACATTCTTCTTGAATTTATTGTCTGTTTCTATGTGTGGGGGAAATTTTTAGAGAAATGCTATTACCATCTGCTCTACCTTTACTGAGAAATTAAGAGGCTCTAGGCTAAAAGCATGCTGGGCCCAAGAAGAAACAGCCGGGTCTCCACAGTCAGAAGTGTGTTTACAGTTTCAGTAATGTCCCTGTGACCCCAGAGTCCCTGTGAGAAGAAACAAACAGAAGTGATTAGTTACTTCTCTGGATGCTGTGATAAACCACCTGACAGGGTCTTAACAAAGAGGCTGCCATGGTTAATCTTGCCAGGTTGATGGGATTTAGACTCGTCACAGAAACAGCTCTCTAGTGAGTGCAGAGGCAGCTATCTAGGTTTGGTTCATTGGTGTGGGGTGATAAAGCCTTCCTCCTTTAAGTTAATTTTGTCCAGCGTTTCGTCTCAGCAGTAGATAAGTAACTAACATGAACTCACAGCTTGGGTGTACGGTCCATCATGGTAGCGTTGACGGTCAGCAGCAGCCACGTTCAGAGACAAATAAATGTTTAATCTGAGACCACAGAGTGGTGTTGTCCACATTTGTGGTGAGTCTCCTGGTGTTAACTAACCTAACCTAAGCTAGAAAAACCTCCCACGTAGCCAGAGTCTAGAGTCATTGCTGGTTCTAGCCTCTGTCCATCTGATAATCAATTTCACACACGGGGTGGCTGAGATTCCACCATGACTCACAGCACAGGGTGTTTAGCTTGGGGTTCAAGAGGACAATGGTCTTCAGAAGGTTCCATAGGGTTCCATGAGCTCTAAAGACAAGCACACATTTCAATTTCTTCTTGTACATGCGACATGCCTTTATTATAAAGACCATTTAAGAGTTTACTATTCAAGACTAGGTCAAAGAAGAGATACTTGAAATACACTCATTAAATTATACTACAATTAAACCATGAACAAATGGACAAAATTATATAACAGAGTCAAAAAAAAAAAAAAAAAAAAAAGAAAGAAAGGAAGAAAGAAAGAAAGAAAGAAATAGGCCAGTCTCACACAGTGTGTACACACAGAACAATGTGGCCCTGGGCACAAGTTTAACCCAAATAACTTATTTGAATTAGATTAAGTTAAGTTAGAATTTAAAGACTGTAACTTGAACTAGAAGTCAACAATAGTCAGAAAATAACCTTATAATAAGATTTTTTTAAAAGCCCAAATCCTACTTAGCCTTCTAAAATATGCATGCATGACTGACTGGATACTTTCTGGTCTCGGTGTGACACTAGGCCATTCTCTCTAGTGTCAGTAACATACAGCATATGACCTTGGACATTTCGTATTTTTAAGTAACTTTAATTACTTCCTGGAATTGTGTCTGTGCACGCTTACACAGGAATGCACACACGAGTCATACAGCCTCTAGCTGGACACTGTGAGTGTTTCATATGACAGACACACAAGGCAAAGCACACAACAAGGTCCCCACTAACGCCACAAGGTCCAGGTAGATTCTAAACATCTGTCATTCATGACGTCCAAACAAAAGAGGCTGGAGCTCCTGTCATCTTTACTAGGCATTCCTTTGGTGAACCCATTTACTCTTGAAAACACACCTTTCATATGACCCCTTAACCGGCATGGTCTACCTGTGTATTTGGGGTGTGTGTGTGTGTGTGTGTGCTCAGCACTCATGTGGCACAGCACTGTCAAACTATCACAAATGACGAATTATGACCAAGAGCTTTCACTTCATTCAGGACTTCACTTTCCCCCCAGACTCTCCATCCCAGACTGCCCCATTCTCACACTTCTTCCACAGAATAAACTCCAAGTTAACATGGAAGAAATGGCAGTCAGGAGAGCCACATTTTCTCTGCCCGCATCCCCCTTCTCTCTCTCTCTCTTCCTCCACAGCCTGTTCCACAATTAGAATTCAGCTCAGAAAGAAATAGCTGACACTCAGCAGATGGCTGCCTGCAGTCCCCTCACACAACCTGGACACCCACTTCAGAGCTCGGCTGAGGGAGTTGGGGTGACAGCCATATGCTGGATTGTGGCTGCAGCCAGCAGAAGACAGGCTTTGTTCTTTTGATGGGTTTGTTTAGAAAGGGGAACATAAATAATACAGGGCTGCCACTCCCTCCCCTGCAGTCTGAGCAGAGCTTGCTGGCATGCTGGCAGCGTGTGTAGGGGCTCCAAGCACCCACTGTTCCCTCAGTGCTGGTGTGAGAACTGGGCTTGGCCAGCGGATAGATTAAGTGCACTTAATTGCCAACACTAAATAATAATAAATAATGAATTGCTCCTTTTCCTAGTTAATTAGTAGAAAGCTTTTCACTGAAACAATCCTGTTTCTCTGTTTAAAAAAAAAAAAAAGCTGTTTTTGGACATTCAAAAGGCTTCTTGCCAAGGTTGCAGAGATGGGTGAGCCTCCCTGCTGGCTACAGAGTCCATTGGCAAGGGGAGGAGGTTGGAGATGACAGGGATGCGGGCAGATGGGCTAGGACCAGGGTCAGAATGTCCTCTCAGTCCTTCAGTCTGCCCCACCATCAGCCAGCTAGCCTTGCTTCCTACAGCAACTCTTCTGGAAAGGCAATCATTTCGAGTGGGAGGGAATCCCAAGACTCCCAGGAAGGCAACACAGGTACACTGACCTCAGTTCACTCCTAGAGACACTGAGACATGGGAACATCTTACGTTCTCCATAATTTCTGCTGGAGGTTGTGTGGGTCAGGCAATGACTGTTTCTTGGGCTAGATACTTTCTTTACAGTATATAAGATGTGTTTTAGGAGTGTGTGTGTGTGTGTGTGTGTGTGTGTGTGTGCAGGCACAAGTATATGCTTAAAAAGGATTGAAAATAGTCTAGCCATAGAACTTACACCATTGGAGTCAAACCCAGAGGCTGGGGAATGGCTCAGTTGGTAAAGGCCAGATCCTCAGCACCCGTATAAAAGCTGGGTGACTGGATATGGTGGCATGTGCCTGTAACCAGTGCTGGGTGACTGCAACAGGCACAACCCAGAAGACCACAGGCCAGCACAGCTGACTCCGTGAGCTCCAGCCTCAGTGAGAGACCCTGACTCAAAAATAAGATAGACCATGATTGGGAAAGACATGTGTGTCAACTTCTAGTCTTCATATGCATACATATGTGTGCACATACATGTAAGTGCATCCAGAAACATACATATGTACACATGTACATATAGCACACACAGAGCCATATACATACATACGTACATACATACATACATATGCACATACATGAATACATACAGATAGACATACATACACATGTACACACACACACACACATACACACACACACACAAGCCTAGAAGCCATTTGTGGCAGTTTACAATTATAATCACAACTCTCAGGATTAAAACCCTATCTCCCAGTGCATACACACTCCAGGAAGATGACAGTGTGATTCCCAGCTCAGGTCACAGCAAGAGACCATGTGTGTAAAATCAAAACAAAATGAGCGAGCCCGAATGCAAACGGTGGGATATGGGTGATAATGGTGACTGTGACGCAGGCCGCACTCTGAGGGTGACAACGATGGGAAGCTGTACCGTTTGTCCAGGGGAGGGGCCTTATGAAAAGGAGCAAACACCACGTGTGTCTCAGTGTCTCCAGGCTACAGAATTGTGGCAGGAAGGAGGCATCAGCCAATGCACTATGTGTCATAAGCACAGTAATTTCAGTCTAAAGAGAAGCCACAGGCTCGGTGTGCCAGGCGCTGTGTGGAGGGTTTATGCGTATTAACTCACATCTGGTCAGCATATTAACTATCAGCTATTACTAAACCTTTATGCAGGAAAGAAACCCCACTTGTGCAGATGGTTTATGTTTTTAGTGAGTGCAATGCAGAGATGTGCAGAAACACAATATTGTCCTACTTCAGACACTGTATGTAAAGAGGGCTGGTCATCAGGGCCATGCTGACCAAAGGCAAAACACCTTCAAGACACTGAACTTAATAGAAGGTATCTAGGTGGCTCCCCAAGGGACACTATCCTGCCTTTTCCTTCACTTCCTGCCCATGGTGCCAGAGTGGTCCCACCAGAATGAGCTAGCTCACCTCAGTCACCACAATGGGGTAGTTGATCACGTATTGGAGTTGTCAGTGTGGGGGCCAAACTAACTTTCTATGTAATTTAATTATCTCGAGTCTGTTGTTCTAGCCGGTTAACAGAAATACGCAATAATTGTCCCAAAGTAGTGTGTGGAACCATCCTTAGGCTCTGGAACAACTAGGTCCTGCCAAACACAACTCTAGTTTTAAGGACTGTAGTATGGAGGTCTCAGCGATGTCCTTGGCTTGAAGCTGGGGCATCCTGAGTGGTGGCTGTCTTTCCACACAGAGTATTCTGGGTTGTCCAAAGGGGTCATTGGTAACACTTCAGGCTCCTCCTAGAACCTCTGTCAATAAAGCAACAGCAACCATTGACCATTGCGGGTGCCAGAGTGTTGGCCAGCCCTCTGTCAGGACGTGTCACCGACGCCTCTTCTGCTCGTCCGTGTGTGTCTCTTTCCCCCTTTGCGGGTCACGTGGAAACCCACTTTGCTCCTCGGCTGAAGAGAGACACTGCTTGGGACTTATGCAACACCTTGAGATCATCAAAGGCTTTCCGTGGCCCTGCTGCTCCTGATCTTGAGTTCACTGCCATCTGGGGATAAAATAAATTTTATCTGAAAACATTTTTTTTTTTAAAGCCAATAATTTGTATTGTCCTTTGTTGACTCAGCAACCCGCAGAAAGCTCACACAGTGTAGGAGAGGCAGCTGTGCGGTTGGCATAGGCTGTAGACCCAGGTCTCAGTCTGACCCTGACCTTCCTAAGTTAGGTGATATAGGCTTCCTGGCGCCCCCAATCCCCAAGTAGGCTGTTTAGAGCTGCTTTGAGTTAGGGCATGTTGTGAATCTGAGCCAAGAAAGACTTTGTGTCAAGAGGCTGTAGATCTGTCCTCTAAAGCAGGGGTCCTTTTGTGCATAGCCAGTGGACACCGGTCCTGGGGGGTCACAGAGTCTGTGCTATTGCATCGTTGGTAGGTCTACAGTGTTACTCTGGCCTCTGAGAAGGGGTGAGTGTGAGCTGCAGTCTGTGGGAATGAAGGAGGGAATATCTCACGGAGGGGCCAGAGAAAGAACTCCGGGGTAGTTCAGCCCCTACTTGGAACATGTTGAGTCTTTTCCATCTGGAGCAGAACACACAGTAAATGTGCAGCTAGTAAAAAGAGGAAAACTCTCCATCGATAGAAACCAATGAAGCACAGGGGTCCTTCTCATGTACTGCACACGATAGCTGTCCTCAGGGAGCTCGTAATCTAGGACACCAGAAGCCCCAGGGTCCCCAGATTTTAGGGAGGAAGGGAGGAGTAGACAGGCCTTACCCATTCCAGGCCTCTAGAACGGCTCAGATTGTCAGCTCAGAAGTGACCTGATGCCCTGTGACCTGATGTTGTTAGCACAGAGGAAGGACAGCAGTCTTGGCCTCCGAGAACTCCATCGTCATTTCTAGGCTCCTTTGGTGCTATGAACCCTATTACTTCTTTCTTCACCCTTCCTCTCTGCTGACAATCATCGCTTCATGGCTGAGTTTGGTTGACCCATAAACCATCACTTCCTGCAGAAAATGTGCTCCTCCCCCTAAAGTATGCATAGCCCTTTCTAGAAAGACCTCAGATTTCTTCCCTGGCTGCATCCTTTGCACCCAAAAATGCACCCTATGTACCCCTAAAAGGAGTGTGCTCTTCTTTGGCTGTGGCTCAAGATCTTGACTTTTGCAGGGGGGGGGGCAGGTACTCATGTAGCCTAGGCTAGACCCACTATGTAGCTGAGGATAGCCTTGAACTTTCGGGTCCTACTGCCTCTGTCTCTCTGGGGTTATAGGTATGTACCATCATACCTGATTTGCTTGGGGTACCAAACCCAGAGCTGCTTGCACGTAGGGTTAGCACTGAACCAACTGAGCAACAATGCTCAAGCTTCTTGCTTATTTTTCTGTTTCCCATTGGGCTCTAGTTCTTGTCATGAGCCAGGTCAAATATTCCCTTATCTTATAAATTCAGTTAATTTAACCCTACAGCCCTCTTCCTCCCTTTGTGTTCCCTCGTTAGCAGTGCCTGTCTGGTGCACATCCCACACATGGCAGTGAGCTAGCTCATCACTAGACGAAACGATTTCTAACGAGGGTGCCCGTGAATGGTGCTAATTTGATGACCAGAGTTTTCTCAGGCGTGATAAACCCTGCAGGTACCATGAAGAAAATCCGTCTGATTTTCACGCAGTGTTTAAGTTAATGCAGAACAGTATGGTATCTCACTCATGATGTCTGCCGAGGTTACAGGAAGCAAAGGCAGCGCACACGACGTTCACAGCATGCTTCCAGAGAGCACACACCTCGCACGGAGGTCAGCAGTCTTGTTTACAGTGTTTTGTGACCGTACCGCCATCTTCCTCAGACAGAGTCACTTTTTCAGCTCCCACCAGCTTTCAGGTAAGCTCTGGTTCACCAGCTCTGGTTCAATAAAAAGAAAATCCTGTAAAACCCCAGGACAAAGCTCACTTGATAGAGCATCCATGAAGCCCTGTTTTGAGTCCCAGCATGAACCAGGCACAGTGACGAAGCCAGAGGTCAAGGAAGGAAGATCTCAAGTTCCAGCTCATCTTCAGCTACATGGTGAGTTCGAGGCCTGCCTGAAAAGTCTGCAACATGTGAGTCCCTACGCAAAACAAACAATAAAACAACAACATCCAAATGCCTTTCGTACTTAGAATTATTGAGCTATTACTATTATTTGGAATGTTCATTTTCAATATTCTGAGCCTCAAATTGTTCACGTATCTACTCCTACCTAATGCTGATTCTACATTGAGTTAATAACTCTCTCTGGATGCCTAACAATGAAACAGAGTCTGATTTTTCGTCCTTGCTACTTTTGTGAAATGCTCTCACAAAAGACCAAATATATGTCCTTCCATCCTCATTTGACCACAGCAGGGAAGACCATGCCTGAAGCCCTAGCCAGGTCCCTAGTCCCTGTAACACAGGATCCCCCAGTGAGGTCCCTAATGGAAGTCGCGTGCCCCCTATGGCACTCTGTGATCAAAATCAGCTCACGTAAAACAAGGAAGCCTCCGGAGCCGAGAGGGAAAGCAGGGTTGGTTCACTCTGGGTATTTTTCTCTTTCTCCACAGGCTCTGAAAGTGATGATCTCAGCAATCAGGGAACAACTCTGCAGAGGAATGCAATCCTTGTGAAGTCCAAGAGCATGGAGGTTCCCTTAAGCAGAAACAGGCCCCCACAGTAGGAAGGCCAACTAGGATGTCTCCACTACCAAGGGAGGCGTGGGGGGGGGGGTCCAGCACAGCAGGGGAGATGTCAACGCTTGGCTGGAGGGCAGGCAGCTGCCATTTGAACTAATGCTTTTGAAAATCTCCTGCTGCGGAGAAATGGGGGAAGCGCTAATGGATGTAATGAGCCAAGCCTCCCAGGGAAGCCACAGAATTTCATCAGCCAGTCATTTAAAACTAGAGCAAGGAGGAGAATGCTTGACAGAAGCAATATCAGCCAGGCCTCCAAGTGGCCCGAATCCAAGAGTCTGGCCATCAACAAACACCTTAGGCCGGTGTCTCACTAGTACAGGCGGCAGAGGAGTGTGTGTGTGTGTGTGTGTGTGTGTGTGTGTGTGTGTGTGTGTGTGTGTGTGTTGGGTATTATGAGAGGTACCTACAAGCAGGAGGCTCTTGTGTACTTGGAAGGACTTTGACCATCTGGGGAACTGCTGCACAAAGAAGCCCAGACCTAGCTTACGGGGCAGCTGGGCTGTGTCCCTCTGTCTGAGTGCATCTGCCTGGCCGTCTCACCCTTGCCTTGTACTTGGCTTTTAACACCCAGAGTTCACTTCCCATTAGTGCCACAACAGGCTACTGTGCTCTTGAGTGGTCAAGCATCAGAAGTTCAAGAGAGGTGTTTGCAAAAGCCAAGGTACTGGAGGCTGTATGGGAGAGCCTGTTTCTTCCTGCCTCATGTAGCTCCTAAAAGCCAACGGAGTATTTTCGCTCATGACCCCCCTCTTCTTTGTGGTCAGCAAGGCTTCCACTCCATCTCCAACATTCCTTCCTCCCCCCCCCCCCACAGGGACCCTTGTGATTAAACCAGGCTCACTCGGGTGATCAAAGGTGATCAAAGACTCCCTCCCCGTCCTAAAACCTTTAGCTTAAATGTCTGTCCTGCCAGGTTCCAGCAACAGGCCCATTAAGAATTTCTATTGGCGCTGACCCCTGACACAGTGAGCTGTGTAATGCTTGCATGGCGTGGAGTCAGTGATCCTCACTCCTCATTTATTAATAATAGTCAGTTAAGGAAGACCTGCCCCTTCTTTTCTGGGAACACAATTCTTTATTTATAATGGTATTGATCATTCTCGGCTCCCTTTAACGGAAGAATAGTGTTAGAAAGAGGAGAAAGTGCTTCGTGGAATGACCTGTCCTCTTAAGATGGTTTGAAATAACGATACAACTCCAAGCTCTAAGAAGTGTGGACACCACCAAGTGGAGTAGATCCACTAACACAAACTTCTCACTTGTCAACAATAAGAATTCATAGTTAGCAGGAACAAACGGGCCACTGAGCTAGACAAATATAATTTCTGTTTGATAGGATGTTGGGTAAAATAGCTCTCTCACACACACACACACACACACACACACACACACACAAACTAACTAACTTGGCATCCAGTACATATCTTTTTGATAGATTCTGTTGAATGGGGTATCATTGAAACGTGCCTTGGTCTCTGAGATTTCTGGGTGGCTTGGTTGTTCTGTAAGTCCTTTTTGAAAGATGATAGGACATACAAAATCTAAAAAGACTCTGTCTTCGTTACTTTTCAATTGCTTACCAGTACGACCAGCGCAGCTTTACGGAAGGGAGCGTTCGCTTGAGCTCACAGTTCCGGACGTGGGAAGGTCTATGACAGTCATGGGACGGGAAGCTGAGAGCTCAGTCTTCAAACTGCAAACCAGACTGGCCCAGCCTGGAAGCTTTCCAAGTCCACACCTTGTGGCATTTGCTCTCCAGCAAGGCCGTACCTCCCAAGTGTCCCCTAACAGCACTACAAGCTAGGGTCCAAGTCTTCAAATGCTGGAGACATTGGGGGAACACCTCATTCAACCTGCCACAATCATGTTTGTATATTTTTAAAATGAAAGTGACAGTAAGTCCACTTTCTGATGAAGACCCGTGGTCTTTGGGTGGGAATTTGATGAGAGTCGTCTCTTTCTGTTTAGAAAGCCCAGAAACCAAGGCTTGGGAACCTGGCCAATGGGTACTGAGTGAATAGTACCCATTCAGAGGGGAGTTTGAATCCAGGTCATCTGCGTTTGACCTACCCAATTGCTAGTCAACCCAGGGAAGGGAGTCAGATGGAACACATAAGTGGGTTTGAGTATTATAGCCCAAGCCTTTGGGCTTCTCAGAGGTGTACACCACAGGACTGGCAACTTCACTTTTAAAATTTAATATGAAATGCCAATCCACCTCCCCATCGTAGTTTGGCCAGGAATCCAAGACAAGCTTATCTAAAGAGGGGAAAACCTAATGGTGTGTTGAATAAGATTGTTCTAGAAGTTAGAATCCTGGTTTGTCGTCTTGGTAAGAGGCTGTTCACATAAGGCTAGCTTCTTCAGTTCTCTGAGATCACCTTTCCTCACAGAACATGATAGGGCTGGACTTAATGATGTCTGTCATCCTCTGTCCTGCTCTGAAATCATGGATTTTCCTAAGCATGTCCTGGGCCGCCTGCAATATCTTCAGTAGAGCTCTTTCGCCACCTAGTGGCCAAACGAAAGCCCTTCGCCTTAACGTATCTTCCGCTTCCAGGTCCCTCCTAGAAGGCAGCAAAAAGAACAAAGCCATTTTAGCCTTTCCTCTGCAAGAATGCGGCAAACTGCTAGACCCGGGAGGAACCCATGTTTAATGCATGTCCTTGGAAGCTCTGCTGGGAGAACGAACACAGCGCCGCTTCCTATGGCCGAGGCCTTGGTGCAGTGGGCGTGTGGTTACAAAGCGGTTCCTGCCGGCGAGAACTCGCAGCAAGGTGCCCAGATAAATGTAACCCCCAAGGAGGTGTGTTTGGGTTACTCCCTGTGAGCTAATCTGTTCCACGCTGGTCCTTAATGCTTTCCTTGGCTCCCAGTTAATACTCATTAAGCATGTATGTGGTGTTTGTCCCTCTCCAGAGGTCTGAAGTAGAGAGGGGGGGAGAGGGTCCCCCTGGGTCTCCTGCTGATCTGGAGCAATCTTTCATCATCCTACAGTGGTCCCTATAGGGTTGTTTCTCTGGCAGTCCCATCAGAATAGAAATTACTCCTAGACTTCATCTGAGCCTCAACTCTTCACCCATCTGAGCGGGGGTGGGGGAAGTTGGGGGAACGGGTCATTTATTTCATGCCTCCCAGTATTTGTTGAATGCTACCAGAGCTCTGGGAACGGCCACTCATCTCCTGAGTCTTTATCATGCTGATCTCTCCGTGACAGCTGTCCTCCTGGATGAAACGTACCACACTCTTCACTACTGACTGCTCTCTAGTCAGGTCTGCGCAGTCTTCCTGACGTGCAGTGTAGACTAGGCGAGGTGACGCCTCAAGTATCCCAGTGGCAAGTGGTGGGGTTACAATAAAACAAAGATGGCGACCAGAATCCTTGTCTAATCATCCCACTGTCTGAGGGAGTCTGGGGCTTGCTTTTATAGTTTCGTCGAGGGGGACCATTTCTTCATTAATTTTTTACCACAAACGTTATTGAAAACCATTAATTGCTTGTGATTTAAATAGCAATGTGAAGTTTTCTTTCTCTTCCTTGCCAAGCCAAACAGTGTAGTCAGCAAGTGGAGGAAGCAGTGAGCTGGGACTCAGAAGGACCTGATTCTATTTAATGTGACCCACACCGAGCTATCTGGTCAGGGGAACCACAGCCATGCACACCCCATTCTTCTAGAGGGGATTCCTGCCCTCCGAGAAAGTGCAAGGCTAGAGAATCCCTCTTTTTAAAAAGATTTGTTTGAGCTTTATTTATGTGTATATGCGAATATACATGTGTTAAGTGTCCCAGGGCACTGGATCTCCTGGTGCTGGAGTTACAAGCGTTTGTTGTAAGCTGCCCACGTGGTTACTGGGAACTGCACTCTGGTTCTCTGGAAGAACTATGTATACTCTTAACTACCAAGTTACCTTCTCAAGTTCCGATTTTGATTTGGGGCATGTTTCAGTGTCTCTTACCTTGAGTCTATTCAGATAAAATAATCAAATGAGGATATTTTTGCTTAATAAGGAGTTATTCACAGGGTTACCAGATGGGTTTATTACCTTATTGTTTTAATTACAAATAATTATTCTTTGACATTTTTATACATACACACATACATATACACATACATACATGCACATATATTCATACAAACATACATACACACATACAGACACATACATACATACATATATATACATATATGCACATATATACACACATATACACATACACACATACACACATACAGACAGATATGTATACACATACATATATACATACACATACATACACACATATATTCATGCAAACATACATATACACACATACAGACTCATACATACACACATACGTATATACATACATACACACATACATATGCACACATATACACATACACAATACATACAGACACATACATACACACATAAACATACATGCATACATACATGCATGCACACATACATACATATCTTCATGCAAACATACATATACACACATACAGACACATAAGTACACACATACATACATATATAATACATACACATAAATACATACACACACATATATACATACACAATACATTCAGTCACACATACAGATATACACGCATAAACATACATACATACACACATACATACAGACACACATACATACACACAGGTGTATATAATGTATTTTGATCATAGTCACCTGCTCCCATCTTTTTCTCTTCTCTTCTTCCCACTCCCTCAGAAACCCTTTCTTCAACATATCTCCTTTCTATTTTCACATCCTTAACAAAAATAGTCCACTGACATTAATCAGGTTGCTTGCGTGTACATGA
This sequence comes from Micromys minutus, assembly GCF_963924665.1. NCBI lineage: Eukaryota > Metazoa > Chordata > Mammalia > Rodentia > Muridae > Micromys > Micromys minutus. The sequence goes on along the minus strand of NC_137973.1, from coordinate 77,163,672 downwards.
GTGTGAGATTATCCTTCAAATCGTGGGCTCCTCTCTAGTGACTATTCCTCTGAGGAAACACTTGCCCTCCTCAGCATCCAGGAACTGCCATTAGCTCCCAAGCTAAGGGTGGAGCCTCACAACTTCTTCCCTTTTCATGCTGGGATGTTGGGGTTCAGTGTCGGGCGGTAGGCACAGCTGCTGTGAGCTCATGCGTACAATGGCCATGCCCCTCCCATCCCCAGCCTCACATCTGCCTCCCTCTTTAGCAACATTTCTGAGCCATGACAGGGTTTTAATATGGATGTCATATTTAGGGCCAAACCTCAACGGTCATCTAGTCTCAGTAATAAGTGTTTGCTGCAAAATAAAAACTTTCTCTTCTCTTCCTTTCTTTCTTCTCTTTCCTTCCTTCCTTCCTTTCTCTTTCTAAGATTTATTTATCTATGTATATAACTAGCTGTCTTCAGACACACCAGAAGAGGGCATCAGATCCCTTTACAGATGGTTGTGAGCCACCATGTGGTTGCTGGGATTTGAACTCAGGACCTCTGGAAGAGCAGCCAGTGCTCTTAACCACTGAGCCGTGAAGAAAGTATACCGTTAAGTAAAAACAAATATCATGTATCTGTGTCTGCCATGGAACATGTGTACAGGTCAGGGACAACCTGTTGGATTTGGTCACAGGGTCAAACTCAGCATGATAAACTTGCATGGCAGGTGTCTTTACCTGCTGAGTTATCATGCTGGTCTAAAACCAACCTCTTTAAGTCCCTAGTAGAAGAGGTTACAAATGCCCCCTATGAAGCAAGCTCTGAGCCCTATACAGTGAAGGTTGGGACTGTCCACCAGGTTTTGATGGGTTCCTTCCCAGGCTGGGGAAGGGGAGGGGATAAGGGGTGACCAGTCCCATTCAGAGCAGCATGAGAAAGCCTCTGGCTTTGGGGTTTGTTTGTTTTTCTGGTGCAATTCACCTTCCAGGAAGTCCCTCCCTCCTGCAGAAGCTTCCTGCCCTTTGCATAATGAGTTCATGGCCAGGTTGGGCTATAGTGTGAAACAACCTCCACCCTCATTTCAAAACAACTAACCAAACAGATGTGATTCTTCTCTCCACGATCCCAGAACTTCACCCACCAGTCTGAACCATCAGCAGCCCGTGTAAACCTCTCCCAAGTCGGTTCCCTGGCAGGTTAAACAGAAGAGCTATTTGTTCCCTTGGTGGTGTGATCTTTCAGATGAAGATCCGTTCCTTTTAACATCTCCTCTCTTGTCTTAATTGGCTCGTCACATGATGGGCAGACAGACTGAGTCTTGGAGCATCCTGTCAGGACCCTGATTTTTTTAATCATTCAATTATTATGAATAATTCAAATTATTGTTGTTAGTGTGTATTAGCAGTACAAAGTAGCAGGTTTTATTATGAGTTTATATAAATGTAAATAATGTACTTTGGTCACATTCAGCTCCTCTGTTATCTTCTTGGGATCCCTTTTCTCTCCTCCCTACATCGCAAGCAATCCCTCTCATTTTATTTCTAAATATTAACTTTATTACTATTGTAGTGCATTGGTGTGTGTGTGTGTGTGTGTGTGTGTGTGTGTGTGTTTTAAGTGTGGATGTCCTGCCATACATTCATGTGTATGACAGAGGACAACTTTGTGAAATGTGTTCTCTCCTTCAGTCTATACATAAGTTCTAGAGAGCTGATTCAGATCATTAGGCTTGCACAGGACGGGCTCTTCTCCACCAAGCCATCTCACCAGCTTTCCACACTCCTAGCTCCCTTTTATTTTGTCATTTCCCCCTCCTCTTCTGACCCCCCTCCTTCTCCTCCTCACCTCTCTCCTCACCCTCTTTCTCATCCTCTTCACCCTCATCCTCAATCTCCTCCTCAACCTCCTCCTCCTTCCATATGTGTCAGCAAACATATAGAGCCTGTATTTCAGGGACTGGTTTATTTGATTTAACCCGATGATCCATCCATATTCCTGAAGGCTATATGATTTCTCAATCTCTGTAGCCAAGTAAAGCCCCATTGCATAGCTCTGCCACACCCCCTTTATCCACTGAGAGGCCCTGTGAGTAGCCCCTCCGTAATCATGAGCACAGAGGTATCTTCACAGTAAACTGATTCATTTGGAAATGGTATGGTTGGATCGCACAAACTATATTCTTAGTGTTTTGAAAAACCTCCATACTGCTCTTCATAGTGGCTGCCTGAACTACATTATATTCTCCCTGGCAATGAAGCCCTTTACCCCACATCCTTGCCAACAACTGCCGTCTTTTTGTCCCCTGTGTTTCTGTGGTGTGCCTGTGAGTCTGTCTGTGCATGGGCACGTGTGCTTTCTTGATGGCATGGTGAGTTTCTTTATACTAAAGTCATGTTTAGAACCAGAGCGTGTTTTTCTGCATTTTTGACAAGGTGTAAATGTATCCACTATTACCCTCAGACAATTATGTGAAAATTTATGTATTCAACAAACATTCAATTCAGTATCCTTTATGTTTCTGGCACCATGCCATGCTCAGAGTTCCCCACAGGTTTTCAAGAGATATGCAAAAATTACACATCGTACAGGTGGTGTGTCACTAGTAAATGCTGGGCTCCATGCAACACAAGGTCATTTCTGTTGCAAAAGGAAGGTTGGAGCAGCAGCGGTATCAGGGCAGCGGGCACGCTACCCGGTGTCCCAAGCGAAAGCTAAATTATAGAGGTCTAGCACACACTCTGATTGGCTTGCCAGACTTTGGTTCTCTTCCTGCTCCTTGCCTGCCCAGTCTAGTAGAAATCAGCCTTTGCAGGCTCCCAGGAAGAAAGTAGGACAATAGGTTACCAGTTCCTAATGTCCGTCCGCGTGGGAGTTCTGTGTCCGCAGCAGTATAGTAGTCCAGAGAGAAGCCACTTCCTCCTAGACAGAGACCTGTCCAGAAAACCCTCAAGCACGAGTTCCTTCAAGAAGACATAGATATCTGAGAAGCAGCCACATTGGTAGAAAAGGTAGTACAAGAAAAGAGAACAGTCCGTCCATCCGCAGGGACTTACTTGACGTCTAGGAAACCCAGCGAGGATTGTCTAGCATGAACATTGACTTGTGACTTCATGTGGAATGGCAGAGGAACGTAATTCCACGGAGCGTGTCTGCCCTCCCCTTCCACACCAGCGTGACAAGATCACTTGTCCCAAATGTTCAACATTACCATAGCTTTTAATGACTGCACCTGCTCACAGGCCTTGCCCAGAAGAGTTACCTTCATAGTCACCTAAGCTATTATATCCATAGCAACGTGAAATAAGGTTCAAACCATATACAGACCTTCAGTTAAGGACCAAAGGCAGCTTCTTCTGTGTCGTGAATATAGTACTGCAGATATAGGGAAAGTAAACCCCATCATGAACTATCACAGTTGCTGGGTTATGCAGTGTTCAGGAAGTATACTTTTTTTGTTTGATATTCCTTGTTTTGTTTGATTTATTATTATTATTATTATTATTACCTCTTATTTGATTCTCTACAGCATATAGGCTTTGGGAAGCCACACATCTGCTACAACCTTTGAGAGTGTTATGAATTTACATGTCTTGCATTTAGAAGACACTCCCAGCCTGTAGAGTGCCATCTAAACCTGAGTCCTCAGCTGAAGCACATTACTGTGTCCCCGGCACCTGATTCACCAGCCGTCTGGATCTTGCTGGAACAGGGAACCACGTGGATGCAGTGTGGCCTAACAGAGACAGCTTAGATCGGAGTCAGACCAAATATGCAAATGAGTAAGTAAAAATATAAAGGGCCAACAAACCATGCGACCAGTGATCTTTGAGGCTCAGGGTCCTCATTTTAACCATAGTCACGACCATACCATCCTCTCTGGTAGTGATGGCCTGTGTTGTTGAGAATATGCCTCTTGCAAAGGGTTGCCTTCAGTGCTGCCCCAAAGAGGAGAGAAACACCCCACAAAACGACCAGCAGAGCACTCCGTTCCTGTCTTGCTGGTGTGAAATGTCAGCATGCTGCAAAGTGGCTGTGGTGTTTATCCATGTTCAAACAGTAGCTTTGTGCAGCAACCGTCTCGGCCAGCCCCCAGGAGGGACATAAAGGTCACTGAAGGATGTTCCTGCAGGCAGAACTTTCCCCAAAAGCATCTCCATCAAGACAAGGAGACCATATCTCAAGACACCTTCTAGAGCATGACCCAGGTCACCACAATGCTATTAACATTATTTTCCAAGACCTTAAGAGCCCACCGGTGGATGTATCCATGACAACCATGGCATAGGCAGATGTCATTATTTGAATGTGAAATGTGACCCAGGTCTCCTGTAATTTTACTCCTGTAAACTCACTCCGGTGGTGCTGTCTGGAGACCGTGAAACCTGAAAGAAGGGGGTACCGGGGGTAGGTCTTGAAGTTGATTCCACTTATGGATCTGGCCTGTGCTCTCTACACTTTTTGGCCCACTAGCATGACAACCAAGTGTACCGCACACTGCCATTAACAAGGGTGGAGGGACTTCAGAAGCCACGGCTTCCACACCGTTGTGAGCCAACTAAGCCTTTTCTCCCTGAAGACATTCCTGTCTCAGTGAGGAAGAAACTAAGGTGGGTGGGGAAGAAGGCAGAGATAGACAGACAGACAGACAGACAGACGGACAGAGGGACAGACAGATGTGATCAATAAACTCAGCATTACAAAAGGAGTCACCCATTTGGACATTTGACACCATACAGATAAACCTGTAATACTTTATGCTAAATAGAGTAGACTAGACTAGAACAAAAATGCTGCATAACACAATGTGGGTGTAGAATCTGTAAAAATAAAAAGGACAGTGGTGGTAAAGATGAAGAACGGAGTTTGCTGAATGGGACAAACTCGCCATGATGTCCAACGAATAATTCTAGAAAACTACAGTTACTAATACTAATATTGAACACTTGTTAATACAATCATTTCAGGTGCTCTGTGTGTGTGTGTGAGTGTGTGTGTGTGTAGACAATGGAAATGTAAGTGCTCAGTGTATTAACTTGATTGCCTATTACAATAATTTTCTATGTATGAACAAAGCAGCCTATTTATACCTCAGTTATATATGATAAAAACTAAGTCAAAATAAAACAACCACACTTGGAATTTAGAAAATCCATTATATATGCATGTATATAATATATATGCACATTATATATACATATATGTATATATTTACTTATGGGAGTCTATAAGTATGACTAGTAGTTAGGGCATGGATTTAGAGATGATCCCTTTGTGTTCAGCCTGCCTCTGCCACGTTCCAGCTGTGCAGTCTTGAGTAAATCAATCAACAGCTCTGAACATTTAATCTACCCATTACAAAACAGGTCTAATAGGGTTATTGTGAATACAAGTGAATAAATGTGTGTGTGTGCATGTATACACACAGAGAGACACAGACACACAGACACACAGACACACAGACACACAGACACACACACACACAGACACACAGACACACACACACACACACACACCGGTGTGTGTGTCTCCATAGCTCCAACAGTTCCTTATGTATTAAGCAGTATGTCAGACTTGGCTATTAGCAGAAAGGAAAGATCAGTAAATGTGAATGCTTTATATATATCAGTAAGAATTTAAAAAGATGGAGACTTCCTAGAATCTTGTACCGAAAGTGAATAATTTAGAGCTAAAACAAATACTAAGGAAGGTGCAGTCACATACTTACTCAGGGACCAACTTGTGTCTAGGAAAAGCAATCCAAAACAGGCCCTGGAAAAACTGTCACCTTGGCTGAGGACAGCAGGGTGGCTCTTGGCTGGCTGAGGATCAAAGCGCAGCTCCAGGGCTCTAAGCTCACGGAGAACAGCAGGGAAGGCAAGGGCATGTTACATTGTTAATTAATTTCTCAAGGGCTGCAGCAATCAGGGGCCTCATTAGTGTGCTTAAGTCTGCCTGTCATTTAGAGAATATGCTGGAAGTGTGTTCACGGTGCACTTAGGGATCCGAAAACTCCTTCAGTGTTCAGTGGGGAGAGAGAACCCACGGCCTGTCTCTGAGGAAGAGGAAAAACCCACATGGGCTTCTTTAATCACAACAAAGAGTGACTAATCCAGCCGCAGCGCGCGGGCTCCCTGTGGCGCCTTAAAATATTATCATTTGAACCTGGTCGCTCTCTCCTCCTGTATAATATTTAAAGACGCCACACTTTATACATATTTATACGACTCCCATCAGGGAGCCTAATTCTGAAGGGCAAATTGGAGGGCCTTCTACCCTGAGGCCCTAAGACATGCGCAGAAGAGGACAGGTCCATCCCTTACTGGAGGCCCAGTACTGAGGCCAGACTGGGAGCTAGAGGCTTCTGTAATCCTTCAACACCAGCCTCGGGATTATGTGTGTCCGCTTTCATTTGAGTGTTGACTTGGCCGGAGTGTCTGGCTCTGAACTAGCTCCTTTTCACAGTAGTCAGCATGTTTCAGACTCTAGGATGCTGCGCATGCCAGAGCCACGAGACAGCTGCCAAGGAGGGCTGCATGTAGGGACTGGCACCAGCACAAGAGAGAGATGTGTGCCGTGGGCACCGAAGTTGGAGAGATGGTACTATCAAAGGATGGAGCTTGCCCTGCTAGGTTTTGGTCTTGCTTCGGTCCAGTGTTTCCTCGCTGTGTCCCCCATCCCTCCTTTCTGTAAGGGTAATAGAATTCTGTGCCATTGTATGTGGAAGAACGCAATTCGTTTTTTAATTGTTTTAAAGATTGCCTTGGGTCTCAGAGGAGACTTTGGGCTTTGGACTTTTCAATAGTGTTAAGATGGAGAAAGACTTAAGGGGACTTTGAATGAGAAATGGCCCCCACTGGCTCATGCATTTGCATACTTGATCTTAGTTGGCCGCTCTGTTTGGAGATATTGTGAAACTTTGAGGAGGCGGAACCTTGCTGGAGAAAGCGGGCTTTGAGAGCTAGGCTAGCCGCGTTCACTTCCAGCTGATTCTGCTTTCTGCAAGTGCATGAAGAGGTGAGCTCCCAGATTCTTGCTCTGGCCACCTGCCACCTTCCCAAACCCATCATTATGGACTTCCCGTTTGGACAGTACCCCAAAATTAACTTCCTTCAGTAAGTTGCTTCTGGTCGTGGCCACAAAAGTAACGAATATACCTAGTATGAAGGAAACCCTGGGTTTTATCCCATTACCTTAACACACACACACACACACACACACACACACACACACACACACACACACACACACACACACCTGGATGTGATGATACATACCTTCCAGCATTCTGGCCATGCAGACAAGAGAATCTGAAGCTTAGGGTGAGCCTCCAATACATAGGTAGTTTGAGGTCAGCCTAGAACGTCAAGAACCCGTGTCAGCCTACATCATTCTAGTGGAGCACATACTGTGTACTAAGCTCTGCAGAGGCTGCTGAGAAAATTCGAAATGGGAAGAGCACATCTTCATATTAGTCCCAGTAGCAATCAGGAGTCCGATAAATGGGAGCTCAGAAGAAGACTGATAAGCCAGGCTAGGCTCCCTGGGGTGGGGAGTACCAGAGCAGAGGTAGGTTCCTCAGTACTGAGGGTGGGTGGGCATTCCAGATAAGGGCACAGAGGGATGTGTGAGCCTCTGAGGTAAGACAGTGCCTGGCACTGCCTTGAACAGCAGACCTGTGCTCTGTAGGACTTGACCCAGTGAGATTTTGAAGCAAACAGGTCACAGCAGAGTGTGTCTTACCTGTTTGTTCTTTCCTTTCCCCAGAGTCAGGTCCTCAGGACCCCCAAGAACTTACCTCGGAGTCCATTTTCTCTGGAGCTGTATTCCGTTGAAGATATTCCCTTCCACATTACCAACAACTGTTTTGTTATTCCTCAAATTTGATAATTTACTGTTTGACCTTGAGATATCTGGTCAAAGATTTATAGGATGAAACTTAGAGATTAGTTTCCAATCTGGGACTTGAGCTTCTGAACTTAGTTGAAATGTTTTGTAGTCTATGAGTGCTCCTGCGAGCAGGGGTTATTCTCACTTTCTGGCCACAACCCCTTATAATCAGCCATCACAATCGTGAGTAAATTTCAGGCACATGGGCCTCGTATTAAAGGGATGCTCCTTACAACACTGAAATCTGGATCAGGCTCCCAAATGTAGTAAGAAATATGTTATATGCCCCGGGAAAACCTATTAATTCTAGGACTATGCAAAACTGAGCCAAAGCTGATTGATATTCAAAAGAGTGGTATTTATGGCAAAGCCTAATTTTAAGTTAGAGCTGTTTCTCACTTCTTAGAAGCATTGCCACATTTTAGTGACTTTTCTAAAGATCAAATGAAACAATGAATCAGCTCTCCCTGAAGCTGGTGCTTGTCACATCTGTCCTAGTCAACAGGATGCTGTCACATTTGTCCCTGTCTCTGTTTGGACATTCTCCAAAGGAGTTAACTCTTTTATGTTCCTAGAGGTAAATAAAAATAACCTACAAGTTTAGTGGGGTTTTTGTTTGTTTGTTTTTAGACTTATTTATTATATATGAATACACTGTAGCTGTCTTCAGACACACCAGGAGAGGGCATCCGATTTCATTACAGATAGTTGTAAGACACCATGTGGTTGCTGGGATTTGAACTTAGGACCTCTAGGAAGAGCAGTCAGTGCTCTTAACCACCGATCCATCTCTCCAGCCAGTGTTTTTGTTCTTTAATGTTGGTTGTTTTGACTGTTTAACAGCAGCATTGTTCCTTAATATAGTATGCTTACTTACTTTCCTGTCTGTGAGGACAAACTATCAGACAGACGAAGTGTGAAGGAAGAAAGGTTTATTTTGACTCAGGGAGTAAGGTGATTACTCCATCACAGCAGGGATGGCTTGGGGGCATGTGGCTCCCTGGCAGCAGGAACACCCACCCGGGACTGCTCAGCCTCTACCTGTCTGAGAGATCCACTTCCTCCAGCTTAGCTCTACCTCCAGAATATTCCACAACCTTGCAGCCCTAGCTGGGGGCCAGCTGTTCAAACACATGAACTTGTTGGGGACATTTTGTATTCAGATAACATCAGCCCCCTAATTAACTTATTAAGGATGTGAATTTCTAACAAGGGTTTGTAAAACACAGCACATTCTTGACATGTAACCGAAATAACAAACACATTATCTGGATTGACTAGATGCTAGTGAGCTCTCTAAGCTGCTAATTAATATCTAAGGATATTAATGCGTTGAGCAGCACATGGTAAGCTATAGATGACTGACAGTCCTTTACCTTGCATCTTGGGTGGGTAACAAGTCCTGGGGACAATGGAAACCAGCACGCATGCCCATTCTGCCCACCACTTCGGCAAACCTTGTGACCCTCACTGACCTCCAGGCTCAGGGCCTAGATGCAGCATCTGTTCCCTAGATTATTTCTAGTAGAGTCCCAACAGCTTTCTGAGAAGTCAGGAGAAGCATGGGACCCTTGTTAGGTAGCATCCCCAACGAGCTGGGGCAGGCAAGGTTAGCTCTAGGTTTCTTTGAAGTAATGAACCATTCAGTCTTGGGAGGAGAAATAGGTCAGCAGCTCCAGGGCCCTCCCAGAGGGTCAGCCAGCCACCAGCTGGACCACCTGCTCCCAACAGGCAATTGTGAGGAGCGTGCAAGTTGATCTGAGCAAACCCCAGACCCTCTCACTGGACAAGCATGTGTTATTGTGTGGAAAATAAACTCTGTCCACCTGCAATGGCACTGTTGGAATAACTTTTGTTTCTCTCAAATCTTGGCATTCTTTTGATCTTCTTGGTAAAAAAACGATGTAAAATCGCCAAAGCCTACTCAGGAATGAATCAAAAGGCAGCCTGCCACTATTTTTTTTCTCACACATCGGCCAAGTTGGTCTTATAGACAAGACATACATTCTTCTTCCCGGCTAAGGCTATCTATTTCAGCTATCCGTTCCATTAGCAGGCCATGGCTAGAGAAGCTGAGCCCAGCACGCTGGGTGGACACTTATGTTCCTCTTTCTTGTTCCAGCTACAGAAGTGAGAAACACAGAGCGAAGCCCCTGGGATGGCAGGGCCTCTCTCTTCCCCGTGGAGTCACAATTCACCCTTCGCTGCCCAGTGAAAAGGAAGCATAACCTGAAGAACACGCGGATGAGGGAAGCCCACGGCGTCCCACCCACCTCCATCCAATCCTCCCTGGTTATAGAGGGATATTGGGGGGAAATGGAGACCCATGAGGGTGAGCAAAGCAATCAATCTCTCATGCATACATGTAGCTCCGTGCTGTGACTCTAAGGATCTAGAGGATTCTTATTCAGTATCTTCAGCCCGTTTTGTGTGTGTGTGTGTGTGTGTGTGTGTGTGTGTGTGTGTGTAAAAGACTATGGGGATGCCTTCCTCTATCTTTGTTGTTTTTGTTACTTTTATTATTATTATTAGTGGTAGTAGTAGTAGTAATAGTAATAGTAAATGATGTGTCTGTGTCTGTACACTTGCTGGGGCCCACAGAATCCAGAAGAAGGTATTGTATCCCCTGCATCTAGAGTTACAAGCAGTTATAAGGCACAAGACTAGGGTTCTGGGAACCAGACTCACGTCCTTCCCAAGAGCAGCACCCATTCATAATCACAGAACTGTCTTCGGCCCCTCTACATTTTCTTTATTAATTTATTAACTTACTTACTGGTTGATTACTGAAACAGGAGCTTGGCATTTCTGCTGGAGTGGCTGACCAGTTAGTGCCTGGAACCCACTTGTCCCCTACCTGTCCCCTGTGCCAGCGTTTCTGGTTACAGGAGATGTGTGATGTCACTTCTGTTAGCTCACCCTTTTGACTTTATACCTAGACAAGGAGCAGTGAGGAGAGTAAAAGCCAGGCCCCGTGTTCAGGAAAGATATTGATTAGGTGCGGCAGAAGAGACTGGAGCAGCTGTGAGTCTTTCTCTAACTCCATGTACCTGCTTTGATTAGCGTCTCTGTCTCTCTGTTTTATCTGAAAAGTCTATCACAAAAGCAGAACTCGGCAGTGCCTCAAGGAGCGTTGATGAATCTGTGATCAGAGTGTGTGACTTATCATCTTTCATAGTAATTGATAGATCAAACAGCCAAAAAGCCCCAGTGACATTATAAAGACTTTGATAAATACAATGTAAAAGTCGTGGAACACCGCACTGGACCGTGGGAGGGCATGGGCTCTTTTCAAAACCGTACTCCAGATTGACAAGCGCTCATAACAATTCGGGACATAAAGCAAACCTCAAACTAAGTTTCAAAGAACCAGTAGCATAAGATCACAGAACAACCAAGTCAGAAACCAGTTAAGAACACAAATTAAGGTGCCGGGGAGATCGCTTCGTAGGTAAAGATAAAATGCCTGCTGCACAAATTTGAGGACCTAAATTCAACCCCCTGGAACCCACAGTGAGCTGGATACGGTAATCTGTCCGTAATCACTGCGACACAGTGGGGAGCAAAGGATCCCAGGAAGCTTGAGCTTGAGCTAGCCTAGGGTGTACAGGTGACAATTAGAGACTCTGGTTCCAACAAGATGGAAGGCCTGGACTGACATCAGAGACACACCTCGGCATGTGTACTGGCATGAGCCTGTGCCACATTCTCACACATGAGCACACACACACCGTGCACACACAAATATTTCTGTATGTGTGTAACTAAACCCCTCATATATTAAAAAGATTTGAAACACCACTTCCACATCTGTAGAGACAGAAAGTGGCGTGGAGGAAGAGGGTTTCTTTGAGCTGATGCACATGTGTAGACCCCACATGGAGGAGAGAGCTGAACGTCACCAGGGAGGCGCTAAACACCACTGGATTGTATGCACTAATGTGGTTTGATTTATATTAAGGGCATTTCTACTGAGTTAAAAGAATACGGAAATCTCCGTGCTTCTGTCCTAATGTGTGGATTTGTGGGTTGTGGAATTTATCTCAGCTCTACCTTCATAAGACATGCTGTTCCGTTATACACATGTTCATATTTCTGCATTATGTTTCATAAGGAAGTTTTTTTTTTTTAAACAGATCTGTAGGTACACACCCTCCCACTTGGGAGGGGAGAGCAGGAAGATCAGGAGTTCAAGACCAGTCTTCTCTACGTCATGAGTTCAAGGTGAGCTTAAAAGTCGGTCTCGAAATGCCAAAAAAAAAAAAAAAAAAAAAAAAAAAAAATAGAGAGAGAGAGAGAGAGAGAGAGAGAGAGAGAGAGAGAAAACAAAAGTTAAAAAAGATGGAAAAGTATGAAATCCTTTACATCAGTGAACATATAACAGCATACTATGATGAACCTGAAATATAACCTAAAACCTCACCAAAAAAGCCCAGAAAGCTTGATAATAAAAAATTAAAATTAAAAAGCTTAATAAAAGGGACTAAACAAGTCCTGGACCAAAAAAAAAAAAAAAAAAAAGTGGTGTCTGTGTATTTCTCTGGACATTTTAGTCCAGCTCAGATTAGAAGCAGTCTGATAAGCAGGGAGGATTATGGGGGTGAACAACAAAACTATTTCAGAATTGTACCCTACGATGCCTTTAGTCATTCATGAACTGGATGAAAACAAAGGCAAGATTCTTGACGACCATATTTATGATAGTTTATGGTTCCTGGGCAACCGAAGTACCTGGATTCACTTTTGGATGCAAATTCAGACTCACATGAACAACTTGGATGTCTGGTCTGATACAAAGTCAGGCTGTGAGTTGAAATAGTAAGGCTGGGCTCCACCATCCCTCTCTACCCAAGGGCCCTGTCTGGCCGTGTGCCGCTCTCAGGAATGGAATGTCCACCATCTTTTTCCTCTCCCATCCTTGCTATCACCTGACTCCTGTACTAGTCAGAGTTCAACCAGGAAGCAGAAACTCCAGTTATCTCAGAAAGAATGGAGTATAAGGAGCTGTTAACCACCTGGAAAACTTCTGACCAGCCAGCTGAAGCAATTAGACAACTCTCGGCTAATATCAGTGACGGTTTCAGGAAGCATATACCACCCCGGGGCTACGGCAAAGAAAGAGGTTGGAATTCTTAATAACTGAGGTTTTTCTGCACACCTAACAGCCCATGAGTGACATGCACCCCAGGATAGCTAGAAATCTAGCTCGACTTCAATTCAGAAACTCACTTTAAATGTGTGTGTGTGTGTGTGAGAGAGAGAGAGAGAGAGAGAGAGAGAGAGAGAGAGAGAGATTTTTAAAGGTGTGTTTTTGGAAACTTGATTGCCTGGTTCTCTAGCATGAACATTGTAGCTGACAACTGTCCTGTTACAATGGCAAAAAGCTGGACACACCTACTTGACCCCTGACTTGATTAGTGCTGGGGTCTCTGTGATCAGAAGGAGAGCCCCAGGAGACCAGCACTCAGTTTCTGCAAAGTGGTCCCTGGTGGCAGAGGAGCTGAGAGAAGAAACGATAAGGACTCTAGCAGGGACCCCACTCCTTCCACAAAGACGCAGGTCTGGAAAGACACAAGGGGGAGCAGATAGAAGCCCACAGCTGCCAACGCCACGGATCACGTTCTCTTTGCCCCTCCGGCATTCCCGTCTGCCTCCAGCAAGGCAAGTGCAGATCCCAACAGGCAGCGGCTGGCCAAGCAGAGCAGAGAATAAAAGGGCGCACTGTTGCTGAAAGACGATCCTTAGTCCTGGGCACATTCCGCACCCGCTCCCAGTACTGGTTACTTAACCGGCGCTGGTATCAGACAGCCTCTCTATCACTGGACCAGTCAGGGATTTGAAACCGATTCTTTCTCAGACTGCTTTCATCTGAACTTTGGAGAACCTGTTTTTCCTCCCCACGAGGACTGGATTCTTTTGATCTAAATGAAGGGACGGCGGTCTGGAAGTTGTCTGCCTCAGGGCCAAGTGAAGCGATGTGCACATCTAGTGTCTCCACTGAAGCAAATGCTCTCCACTTCTCCAACAGACCCCGCTGGGTTTGGACTGCTCTAACGTGACCGACCATTCGCCAGCTCGGCTGAGCGCATCTGTCTGTGCATCAGCCAAGAAAACACATTTGGGAACGGACTCAAGCCTGAAAGCAGCTTTCAACATCACCAAACCTGATAGAAAGTCCTCTTGGCTTTTGTGCTTTGGATAGAGCCAAATTCGATGTCCCAGGGTATGTGAAGCTGCAGAGGGTGATTTCTAGGGGAAACTACAGAATTCCTTATCAGTTGGCTCAGTTCCCTACAGGGAATGTTTTGCAAAGAAATTCTCCTTGAGAAGCCTTCATTGAACTGTCTCGAGCCATTTATGTGCATGACAAAGCAATGAGGTGTTTGTATCAAGGAATAGATTTCTCCATCCTTTCTTTGAAAAGGCTACCTTGGTCTAGCAGCTCATTCCGGAAAAGTCTATCTTTTAAATTTTGGTGGAAAAATCTATTTAACATAGTATTATGCTGATTTTCATTTCGGTCTACATATCATAAAATTCGTGTAACACTGATTCCAAACTCAAACAACACAAAGCAGCAAAATTATAGTACAATCTCATTCATAAGCAGAATTTTTTAAAAAATGGAAGCAAACTGTTGGTTGTCCACCAGAACTGGATGCTAGGACCTTACTGAAGTAGCCACCATAGGCTTTGGTTGCAAGATGCGGGGAAATCAGGCTTGAACTGGGCTAGAAGCTTCCCCTGGTTGGCTAGTGTTAGAAAGTCCTAAGATGGCTGCTGGGGGAGAGGAATTCATTAGCAGTGAGTCTGTCCATCTCTAGCCATGCTCCCAGCACCACAGCTTCTTTCTCACAGCCAGTGAGGAGAGTGTCTCCTGGCAAAATTAATAGTATCATCATGCACACGCAATCCAGAAAGGACATGCTATTGTTTCTATGCTGTTATGTATAAAATAGTTACAGATCTGTTTGTCCACATTCAAGGGAGGAAGTACTAACCAGATGGCACACTTGGTAACAAATGGAAGTCTTTGGTCCAGATGCCAAACATAAGGAAATCAATGAAAGGGGCAGCAGTAAGCCAGACCTAACATCCTAAGGAGCCACACAGGGAGGACTTCAAGTGACATGTTCTGTAGTTTTCTCTGTGGAGAGAGGAGTTAGTCATCAAACTGAACAAAAGAAGTAGGTATGCCTGATGGTTGCACCCACCCTCAACCCGCACGGGTTGGGGAGGAAAGACAAAGGAAGTCAAGTTTGACAGGGTCTCCCATGTGGGAAGATGCTTTTCCTTAGGATACAGGCATTCACCAGTGATGTTCACAAGCTTCTGCTTTAGCACAGCTGGACTTCACATTCTCTACCCTGATTTATGTCTGCCGACCCTCTCCCCAGGTCCTGATCCACAGGGTGGAAGGCATGAAGCCTTCTTTGTTTTTATGTTGCTACTATTAAAAGCATGCTTTCTGGTAATCCTTAAATGGTTTTTAGGGCTGTGAAAACTATTTAGAGCTTAACATTGCTTTTAAAAATTAATAGCCAATTTGTTAAAGTTACAGATTAAGAAACCTAGCATTTTCCCAGAGTTATTATTCTTTTTTTTTTCTTGTAAATTGTAAATAGCCTGTGTGGTCATTTGGATGAGATGTTTCTCCCATAAGCTTATAACCTTTGGTTGTTAGTTGGTGGAGCTGTTTGGGCAGGTTTAAGGAGTGTGGCCTTGTGAGGAAGTCAGTCACTGGGTCAGGCTTTAAAAACATACAGTCTCAACCTGCTCTGGCTCACTCTGTGCTTTGTGCTTGTGTTGGAAATGTGAGCTCTCAACTTCCTTCTCTTCCTGCCTGCCGCCTGCTACCATGTTTCCCTGGCATACTGAATCTCATCTCTCTGCAACCTTAAACCCATATTAGCTCTTTCTTCTAGAAATTACCATGGTAGTGGTGTCTTATTGCAGCAAGAGAAAGGGAACTAGTACATCCTCTTTTGTTTTTAAAACTATGCCAAGGGCCTTTGGATAGTACGCCTTTCTTACCTGCTTTTAACTTAGCTAATACGACACCTTTACATATTCTAAATTACATTCATAAATCAATGTGTTTCCTTTCTAAAATTCACTTCAATGTTTTGATTAAACTAATATAACCTTCTTAATATAACCTCCTGGAGTATTCAAATCTCAGAACACCAATAAATCAAACTCACAAATATGGCTAAGCTTAAGTTTAAAAGGATTTCACTAGTTGTATATAATCAATAGAGTTATCATTTAAAAGTGTAAACCAACTATACACAGAAGCTAGAATTTTAAATTCATTTCTCACACTATTGGCTGAAATTATCTTAAATATTCCAGGCGTGCAAGATACCAAGTATGAATCTCTTCACACAAAGTCCTAATATGTAAGAGTGTGGGGTCCTTGGACATTGTTGTGCATGTGGGGTACTCCTCATAAGTTGTGTGCAGATATTTGATCCCAGCTAGACTCGCTCTTTGGGGAGACTGTGAAACCTTTAGGAGGTAGAACCCTACCAGAATCTGAAACCAAGGACTGTTGAGAGCCTACCTCCTCTGGGGTATGCATAGGGGGGACCCCTGAGGGATGATAGCACCCTTTCTCCATAGCATGTTGTCACATCACCGGCATCTCTGTCCCCATCCCCATGCCACCTGCCCTCAGTGTCTTTTCTGTATCTTACATGGTCATTTATCCCTGGATGTGAGGCTTATTTGGTTTCTTACTCAGGGCTTCTCTTCCTGAACAAAACATCATTACCAGGAAGCAAGTTGGGGAGGAAAGGGTTTATTCAGCTAAAACTTCCACATTGCTGTTCATCACCAAAGGAAGTCAGGACAGGAATTCACACAAGGCAGGAACTTGGAGGCAGGAGCCGGTGCAGAGGCCATGGAGGAATGCTTCTTACTGGCTTGCTCAGCTTCTTTCTTATAGAACCCAGGTCTACCAGCCCAGGGATGGCACCCACAATGGATCCCCACTGGATCACTAATTGAGAAAATGCCTTACAGCTGGATCTCATGGAGGCATTTCCTCAAGGGAGGCTCCTTTCTCTGTGATAACTCCAGATTGTGTCAAGTTGACACACAAAACCAGCCAGTACATTTGGGTTTCGAGGATATTTTAAAATCAATAACATCATTACATCATAAAGATCTCCTAACCCCAAATAAGGTAAGATTCAGTTTTCAGGGACTTAGACACTGACTTATCTTTGTGGGGGCCTTCATTCAAAGCACCATATCTCCACAGAGGAGATGAGTCCAGTGAGTGTAGGTAGAGCCGAGACCTGGGACAGGGAAGGGCACTGGCTACTTTCCTGGGAGCCACATTTGTGAGGCACACTTTGTTCTCAGTGACAATCAGATATAGCTGTATTGTTGTCTATGGCCCCGAGTTCAAGTTCTGCTTTATATCCATATGGCGTCACTGGCATCTCTTCTAGGTAGGAAGCCATTTTCAGGCTCAAAGCAGAGAGTGCTATGGCTGGATCCCTGGGTGTAAGGAGGAGAGGGCAGACATAGGAGGCTAATCAGAGGGCATGTAGGAATCCAGGCAAAGTCAAATTTGAGAGAAGCTCAGAGAAGGAAGTAGCCTGGGATGTGGTGAAAATTGGTCAGATGCTTCATCTACAACAAAAATAATTTGCTGGTACTTCAGAGGCAAGGCGTGAGAAGAAGAAAAGCTAAGGCAGACACTACAGTGTTTGATGGAAGTGCTGTGGAGGTTTGTGTGATCCCTGCCTGAAGCGGGTGGGGGATAAGCAGAACAGGTTTTAGGGTAAGAGGAACTGTCTTCTAGACATTAGAGTGGAATTCCCTGATGGCCTGAAGTTTCAGAAGGAGAGAATTTGGCTCTAAGTATACAACTAGAGTTACCAATATGTAGGAGACACTGGAAGTCATGTGACCGGTTGAGATGGTCACAAGAGTGTGACTAAGTAGAGAAGAGGCAGGTGGAAAAGCCTACCAACATTTGGATGTCAAGAGGAAAGCCAGTAGAGGAGACTCGGAAAAGGCAGCCAAGAGAACACAGTGCCCCGGGAGCCCAAAGCTCTAGGGTCTGTATCCAGCGCCCTGGATGCCACCTTGAAGTCCCCCAGTGCTTTGTGACAGCATTGACAACAGCTGCCATTGTCCGGGCGGTCCAGCAACCTCTCTGAGGCTATTGCCTTTACATTTTCTGCCTATATCTATAGCAGCATCAAATAAATTTAATAAGCTAAAATAAAACTCGATAAATTAAAAAGATCAAAAGGCATGCCTCGGGATAGGAATAATTCTTGAAGCATACTGTAACTCATTTACATAATCTGCATATCACCACATCGTATGCAAATAAGCTTGCAGCTATTGATTCCCTAGCTACTGCAATAACAGTAAGGAACTTAATATCAGACCTGCAGTCTATGCAAAAGTAATTCTCATACCATTTTTTCCGATAGTCGTGAATACAAAGAGAAAGTTGCCCTGTGGTCTAGACAGGATGGAGAAGAGGTATGCAGGGTCCCCACTCCTGTGGATACCTACTGGAGCAGTAACAATCTCTTTCTTGAGTCTGAGCTTTGTTTTCTTTTCTCCAGTGTCTTTTTGGGGGATAAAAAAAAAATGTCCGTCCTGTGGCAAATGTTCTAGAAGTTTTGCTGGACAGATAGCTGAGCAATGTATGTGCATCTGTGGGGGACTTCAGCTACTTACTCTGGTAAAGCTGTTCAGACAAACACAGGAATTATGTTTAAAAGTCCCATTTACAGATCTAATTAACTGCATACCTTAAAAAGATTTATTTTATTTCTATTTCTGTGATTTTGTGTGTGTGTGTGTTTACACGTATGTGTGGGTCCACTCAGAGAACAGAAGAGGGATCCAATCACTTGGAGTTGGACTTTGAGGCACCTGATATAGGTACTGGAAACTGATGTGGAACATCCGTAAGCTCTCAACCTCTGAGCCGTATCTCCCTTACATTTTTGACATCTTATTTATTTATATCTTATGTATATGGGTGTTTTTGCCTGCATGTGTATCTGTGAGCTATGTGTGTGCAGTACCTGAGGAGACCAGAAAAGGGCATTCGGTCCTTTAGGACTGGAATCATCAAGGACTAACCACTATGTGGATGCTAGGAATTGAACCCTGGTCCTTAGGAAGAACAGCCAGTGCTCTTAACTGATGAGCCATCTCTTTGAGCCTCTAGGTTCACATTTTTAAATAAAATCACCTGTACTCTTTTTGTGTAACATAAAAAATCCAAAAGTGGATAGTTTTCACCAACAATATTTTTCGCTTTCTTTAGACCACAGAATCAGGGAAACAAACCATATGGTATTGGTACAAAGACAGACAGGTTGGGTAGTGGAATAGAGTTGAAAACCCAGAAGTGAACCCATACACTTATGGACACTTGATCTTCAACAAAGATGCCGAAAACCATACAATGAAAAAAGAAACCATCTTCAATAAATGGTGCTGGTCCAACTGGTGGTCTGTCAGAAAAAAATGAAAATAGATCCGTATTTATCACCTTGCACAAAGCTCAAGTGCAAGTGGATAAAGGACCTCAATGTAAAACCAGACACACTGAATCTAATAGAAGAGAAAATGGGAAAGAACCTTGAACTCATTTGCACAGGGGGATATTTTCTAAATAGAACTCCAATGGCTCATACTCTAAGATCAAGAATTGATAAATGGGACCTTATGAAACTGAAAAGCTTCTGTAAGGCAAATGGTATAGTCCATAGGACAAACTGGCAACCTACAGATTGGAAAAAGAAAATCTTCACTAACCTCATTTCCAATAGAGGGTTAATATCCAACACACATACACACACACGTGTGTGTGTGTGTATGTGTGTGTGTGTGTGTGTGTGTGTGTGTGTGTGTGTGTGTGTGTGTACCACCAAATAACCTAATCAAAAAAGGGGGTATAGAACTAAACAGAGAATTCACAACAGAGGAATCTCTAATGGCCGAGAAGCACTTAAAGATATGTTCACAGTCCTTAGTCATCAGGGAAATGCAAATCAAAACAACCCTGAGATTCTACCTTACACCAGTCATAATGGCTAAGATCAAAAACTTAGGTGACAGTACATATTGGCAAGAATGTGGAGAAAGAGGACACTCCTTCATTGCTGGTGGGATTGCAAACTGGTACAACCACTCTGGAAATCAATCTGGGGGTTTGTTAGAAAACTGGGAATAGATCTACCTGAAGACCCAGCTTTGTGGCTTCTGGGCATATACCGAAAAACTCCCCACCATGCCACACGAGCACACACTCTACATGTTTATAACAGCCTTATTTGTAATAACCAGAAGCTGAAAACAATCCAGATGTTCCACAACAGAAGAATGGATGCAGAAAATGTGGTTCATTTACACAATAGAATATGATTCAGCCATTAAGAATGAGGACATTATGAGATTTGCAGGCAAATGGATGGAACTAGAAAATATCATCCTGAGTGAGGTAACTCAGAGCCAAAAGGACATGCAGGGTATGTGCTCACTAATAAGTGGACATTAGCCTAAAACGTGTAGAATACCCAGGATATAGTCCACAGAATTTAAGAAGGTTAAGAAGCTGAAGGGCCCGAGTGCTTCAGTCACACTTGGGAGGGAGAGGAAGCAATCATAGCAGGGTAGGGACCTGGGTAGGAAAGGGGAAGATGAAAGGAAAAGGGGAACATAAACAGGTATCAGGGGACAGGAGTTAAGCCCCGAGGGCCAGCAGAACCAATGGAAATATGCTACCTCCAGAGCTGGGAGGTGGGGGACTCTCTAGAATGTTCCAGAGACATGGGAGGTGAGAGACTCTCAGGACTGAAAGGGAGGAACCTCAGATGAAATGCCCAACAGTGGGGGGAAGGAACTTGTAGAGCCCCCCTCCAGCAGAAAGACAGGGCATCAAGTGGAGGGATGGGGTTGCCATCCACAGGCAAAACCTCAGATTCAGAATTGTTTCTAAAAGAACTGCAGGGACAAAAATGGAGAAGAGACTGAGGGAAAGGAGGTCCAGTGACAGGCTCAAATTGGAATCTATCTCAAGGGGAGGCTCCAAACAGAAGCCTAACATGACTGCCAATCTGAGAGGCCCAGCAAGCAGCTGACTGACACAGACACTGACCTTACATCCAATCACTGGACTGAAGTCGGGTACCCCTGTGGTTGAATGAGGGAAAGCCTGGAAGAAGTTGAGGAGGAGGGTGACCCCATGGGAAGACCAGCAGTCTCAACTAACTCAGACCCCCAAGATCTCTCAGACACTGAGTCACCAACCAGGCAGCATACACTAGCTGGCCCGAGGCCCCTGACACATAAACAGCGGACGACTGCAGGGTCTGGCCTCAGCCAGAGAAGATGCACCCAACCCTCAAGAGACTTGAGGCCCCAGGGAGTAGAGAGGCCTGTTGGGGTGGTATGGAGTGGGGTGTGGGTGGGGGCATTCTCTTGGAGACAAGGACGGAGGAATGGGATGAAAAGCGGGCAGAGAGCAGAACGGGAGAGGGAAAACGACTAGACTGTGAAAAAAGATTAAAGTTATTTTACAAAGAAAGGAGGAGAGGAGGGAAAAGAAGGGAAGGAGGAATGGAAGAAGGAAGGAAGGGAGGGAGGAGAAAAGGAGGGAGGGAAGGAGGAAGGAAGGGAGGGAGGGAGAAAAGGAGGGAGGGAAGGAGGAAGGAAGGGAGGGAGGGAGAAAAGGAGGGAGGGAAGGAGGAAGGAAGGGAGGGAGGGAGGGAGGGAGAGGGGAGAAGAAGGGAGGGAGAGGGGAGAAGGAGGGAGGGAGAGGGGAGAAGGAGGGAGGGAGGAAGAAAAGTAGTTGAACATAAGCCTCAGAGCAAGCCAGTGAGCAATGTTCCTTTGCGGTTCTTGTCTCCAGTCCCTGCTCTCTGTCTGGCATCCCTTCCCTGACTTTGTTTCATGATGGACCGTAATCTGAAATCTGAAATAAACCCCTAATCCTCTGCACCTACAAGCTTCTTGTCTAGTGTTCTCTCTCTGTTTCATGGTTGTGGTTCAAAGCGTGAGGTCTGAGCTTTCTGCACCCACGCTGACGCTTGCTGCGGCACTTCCCGGTCACATTGGACCTGTACTGAACAATCAGCCCAAATAAACTCTTCCTTCTCTCAGTTGCCCTGGTCATGGCGTTTCATCCCAGGGAGGGTAGAGTAACTAATACAATAGGTAATGGAGCCTCTGAGCACATCACGTGGATGTGTGGGCCAAGAAAGCAGAAAACAGAGCAACTCGGCTCTGCAGGCCAACCAAAAGGACCACGCATGCGTATTACCGCATCATCTGCATGCTCCAAGGTCTGACATGGGACTTTTTCTATGAGGAAGTGGGAGAAATAAAGACTTATTTTGTCAGCCTGTTGTCGTTTTTTATATGACTCTTGGCTGTCTTTAGAAGTTTTTCTTCCCTATGCACTCAGACAGACAGCTGTAAAATTGATTGGCTTGAAAGCCCAATAATATGAAAGACGGTGGCCTACTTTATCATTTAATGCTAGCTATTTATTACGAGCAGCACTGGGCTGGGATATCGATCCCGGGATTAGAGCTAGAGAAATATAGAGCTGGAGATTCTGTGGACACATAAAGCTCCCCAGCCACAGTGACAGATGATAATGAACTTGTGCTCCGAGGCCATCTTTACCTTTGTGCAGCCAAACAAGCATTTTCCCAAAATAACGAATTGCACAAACAATGAAGGGAACACTCACTTAGTGAGCAAAGCAGCTTCCTTGGGCAGAAGTACACCGCTAACTGCTGAGTGGTCTGGGTATTAAGAACGCCCTCTCTCTCCTGGTTCATTTGTTTGGATCCTTGCTAATTGTTTCGTCTGCTTTAGCCCATCTGGCTGTGGCTAGCTTTCTCTTTATCAATTCCTTACACTCATTATTCATTCTCTCTGTCCCTCCCTTCCCCCTCTCCCTCTCTCTCTCCTTTCCTCTCTTCCCTTCCTCCTTTCTTTCTCTCCCTCTCCCTCCCTTCCCACTCTCTTCCTCCCTTCATTCCTTCTGCCCTTCCTTCCTCTCTCTGTGTCTGTCTGTCTGTCTGTGTCTGTGTGCACTCACATAGGCACGTGTATGTATGTATGTATGTATGTATGTATGTATGTGAACATTTTTGAGTTGTCCTTCCATATTTTGTATAAGAGAAGGGCTCTGGTTGGCCTGAAACTTTGCTAAGTACTTTGCCTATGTGCACTATGTGAGATTTGCCTAATTGATTTCCACTTAGCCATTGCTTGGGTTACAACCACTTACACCTTGATGGATTTATTCCTTGGAGGGGGGTGGAACTCCAGTTCTCATTCCTGCAAGGCAACGCTCTACTGACTGGGCCATTTCCCTAGCATCTACCCTGTCTGCTCCTGCTTCTGTGGGTTTTCCTCTCCCTCCATCTGAGAAGCCCTTTCACATCTCCAGAATAGAATAAACAAAATCACATACTTCAACTTGCACATCTCCCATAGAATCTTGAACAAGACATTAGGATAACATGCTTCCGGGTTCGGATTCTGACCTCAGTGCCCCCAAGTTGTTAACATCTCACATTATCTTTCTGAGACTTGGCTTATTCACACTAAAGGTTGCTATCCTTACCTTCAATGCCTTTACAAGACCAAACACATAAAACACTGCACATCTCTCCATGTGCAGTGGGTAATGGGCAGGTATCAGCTCCCTGCCCCCACATGGCTCCTCCCAAGAGTTACAGTAGTCAGATCTATTGCTGCACTTACATAATTCAGTTCATGCTGCACTCTCAAGCTGGGTCTCCTGGGTTTTGGGCTTTCCAGTGCCCATTGTATGACTTTTCCTCTGGACACATAAAGGAAAATCTAGTCACCTTAGACCAGATGCCAACAGATCAAAGATATGAGTTCAGCATGGTAAGCCAATGAATGGCGTTCCTTGCAGCTTTGGGTGAAGGATTATTTGAAGGAGCTTGAGTAATTCAGCTGTATGGTCCCATGGCAAGTGATGACTTGTAAGCCACCCATCATCTACATCCAATACACTCTAGCGTCCTCCAAACGTATCCGGGGCAGGAAGGGTCTGTAACTAGAATCCTGTCTGCTCAAGCTCCGTGTCTACACCTAGAGGCAGCCTTTCAGTGTTGTTGCCATTTCTGCAGATTCAGCAGTCACCATGACATTTTTTGGTCTTCTTGCTGTGACCGTGCGTCACTGTACCGTGGTTTCATGATGCTCAGTGGGCATGTGGTGAGGAAATATCTACACTGCAACACTGCACTCTTCATTCATGGTTTCCGACCTGGGCTGCGTGTGACAGTCACTGAATGTATCCATAGATCCCAAGAGAATCTACGCAAGTCTCAAAAAATCACATCGCTGGAGTCTACATATTGCCCAATAAAACAATTCAACGCTGCTTATCTCACAACGTCACTCTAGGATGGAGAGAATTTATTGTCTTCCTGTATGACCACACCCTAAATATCTACCTACAAGGTTCACTGTAGATTGGACTGGAATCTCTCTACCTAGTCCTTTACCCCCATGTCTTTCTCTGTTTGTTTATGGATATGACAGCATTCTCTGGAGCCTGTACAATCTACCAGTGGCTACATCCTTAAAGAAAAATGGCTTCGCCTTGCCAGTAGCCATCAACTACCAACAGCCCCTTAACTACTCGTGGGCATACAAGCCCATCCTCCACCCATGCTGGGGTTTTGACTGACCTAATCTTGTCCAAGTGGTGTGCAGATAATTACAGCTGGCATGAGTTCATGGGTGCAGTGGTTATGCCATGGTCAGAAACAACATTTCCAACACTCCTCATATTCTGACTCTTTTTCCATGAAGTCCCTTGACCCTTATGGTGGTGGGAGATTGACATAGGTGTCCCATTTATAGCTAAGTACTTGATGGTCACTGGCTATAAATATTTTTGACAAGTTATGAAACTTTGTATTAATCACTTATAACTGTGAAAATAAACTTCTTTGATAAGAGAGTGTCACTATTATGAGGTGTGGCCTTGTTGAGGTGTGTCACTGTGAGTATGGCTTAAGACCCTCACCCTAGCTGTCTGGAAGTCAGTTTTCCACTAGCAGCCTTCAGATGAAGATGTAGAACTCTCAGCTTTGCCTGTACCATGCCAGTCTAGATGCTGCCATGTTCCAACCTTACTGGTAATGGATTGAGCATCTGAACCTGTAAGCCAGCCCTGATTAAAAGTTGTCTGTTATAAGACTTGTCTTGGTCATGGTGTCTGTTCATAGCAGTAAAACTCTAAGACAGTTATCCTTATAACATTCATTTGTTGCCCCAGTAGGCACATCTTGCTTTGCAGGTCAATGTTGTATTGTACAGGGTTGTCTACATTGCTGTCTTTTCTCCTTTAGTGACCTGCATGTATCATCTGGCTCTATGAAAGCTAGCCAGCAGGGAAACAGTTTGTGGCTGGTTCCAGATTGATTATTCTAAGTTCTAAACCACATACCTTTATCACTATGGTCTGACTGTCTAGTTAGAGCAGCCAGGAGCAACAATGACAGCTAGCATTGTTTTGGGGGCTCTAGAGTCCCTGTGATCAATAATTTAATAGGGAGATACCCTATGCCTATATAGAGATTTTTTTTATAAGTGTGTCTTCTTGGAGCACCACACAGGTTACTTCCATTTGAACACTTAAAGTATCTTTAATTAGTTTACAAAGTACTGAGTTTCCATAAGGTTTTCTTCATACATATCTGTTTTCAGATAAGAGTTTGTCTGTCTTATTTTCTTGCAGTACCAACTCTTTTTTTTTATATTGTATTTGTAGTTGTCTGTTTCCATTTTACTAGTTTGAACCCTGATGATTTCTTGTCCTCTACTGATTTGGGGTTTGGCTTGTTCTTAGTTTTCCAGAGCCTTAGGTTATCTATCTAATAGCTTTTGATTTATTAATGCAGGCACTTAGAACTGTAAATGATCCTCTTAGGATTGCTTTCATTGTATCATATTTTTATTTCTTTCCTGATTACTTTAAGGACCCCTTTGTTTCTCAATACTGTGTTGTTTAATCTCTCTGAGTCTGTGTATCTCTAGTGTTTCCTTTGGCCCTTGATTTGCAGTCTTACTCTATTGTGGTCGACTATATCACAGGAAATTATTTCCAGTTTTCCTGTATTTGTTAAGACTTGCTTTGTACCCTAATATATGGTATATTTTAGAGAAAGTCCCACAAGCTATGTGGAAAATACAATTTCACAGTCAGTGTCTTTTTGGAATATTCTGTGGATACATGTGGTCTATGATATCATTTTATTCAGATTTTTTCCCTGCTTATTTTTTGTTGAGATGACCTGCCAATTTGTGAGACTGGGATACTGAATTCTCCTCCACTTCTGTGTTGAGGCTCTGATGTCACGTTGCATCGGGCAGTGCTTGTTTTATATAATTGGCTATGGCTGTGCTTGGTGTGTTTACAATCATAATGTCCTTCTGGTGAACCATTCCCTTAGCCAGTATAATGTGACCTTTATTTTTCCCACTTCTTTACCTTGCAGTCTACTTTGTCAGCTATGAGAACAGTGATACTTGTTTCCCAGATCCATCTTCTCAGATGTCTGTTTCCATTCTTTTGCCCTTAAGTAGCATCTTCCTTTTGTGATCATGGCCAATTCTTGGAGGGATCAAATGGGTAGCTCCTAATATTTTTTAAAAATCCATTCTATTAGCGTGTGCCTTTTTATTGGGGGGAATTGAGAATATTGATGTTGTTATCGATATTAATTAAATCTATTATAACTATTTTAATAGTGTTACTATTGTAAGGTGTGTGTTTATCCTGTCATTTTGTTGATTTTGTAGTATTCACATTTTTCTTCTTTCTTGCTTGCTTAATTGTTATTCTAAAAGTTTATTCTTTCCTGTAACCTCATGCATTAATTCTTCCCTCAAGTCTGAACTACTTCAACTATCTTCTGTAGAGTAAGCTTAATGGCCACAAATTTCCGTAATCTATTTTTGTCATGCAATGTTTTCATTTTTTCCTCAGTTAGGACAAATAGTTTTGCTGGGTATAGTAGTCTGGGTTGGCAATTTCTTTTACAACTTGAAATACATCTTTCCAGGAACCTCCTGGCTTTTAAAGTTTCAGTTGACAAATCAGCTGTCTTTCTGATAGGCCCAGCTTTGTATGAGACCTGGTGTTTCTCTCTCACTACTTTTAATATGCAATTTTTGTTTAGTATAGTTAGTATTTTGATTATAATTTGAGGGAAGTTATATATTAAATACAATAAAGAGAGGTTTTTTATGTTTGCTGTTCTAAATACTTCTTGAATATGGATTGTTACCCCTTTTCCCAAGGCTGGGACATTTTGGGATATGATTCTTCTGCAAGTGTTTGCTATGCCCTTAAAATAAGGTTCTTCTCCGTCCATGACAATTATCTATAGATGAATCACAAATTAGCACCAGTGACTTTTATTGGTTTGTTTGATCCTTCACATGTCTTTAAGCTCAGATAATTTGTACTGTCCTCGAGTCATACGTAGTAATGCTGAGACTTCCCAAAGAGGTTTTCACTTGACTTACCGTGGGTCTTTTCTGTTTTGTTTGTTCGTTTTGTTTTTTTAATTCCCAGTACTTCAGCAGTTCTGCCTCCTTTGCATTCTTCTTCCACACAATTTATTGCCTTTCTCATTTTATTCTACTGATTATGTCTTTGAACATGTCTTGAATCATAATTTTGACTCCTATGTCCAGAATTTAATCTAACTTACTCTCATTTTGGTATTTTTACTGAAGGGTTATTAATTTTTGGAGGAATTGTCTTAAGTTTCATTTGTGTGTATGTGTGTGTGTTTAGATTACTGCATTAGGATTTATACACCTGGGCTTATCTATATCCATGGTTTACTTATTTTATCAACTGTTTCCTTTAATCAAAGTATCTGAAATGTTCATCTGAGATGTGGATACAGTAGACTTCAATGTATAACTCAGAATGCAGTTCCTAAGTCCAGGAGTTCAGGTGTCTGGTGTTGAGTTTTACGTTGCTCCCAAAGTACAATATTACCTGAGAGTAACAGCTCAATACAACTGTTATGTAAATGTCATAGTTGCCAGTTAATAGCAGTGACCCCCTTGCACTTCTATAGTTTTTGGAGGATAAACAACCAAAGATGAGATTGAGTTCACTCAGATCGTGGCAGATGAAGTAGCTGGGAAGGGAAAATTAGGATACTGTTATGAGCCACAGACTTTAGAGATTGTGAAAGTTATGGAAGATTATAATTAAGAGTAAAAGAAGAAGAAAAGAAGAGAGCAAGAGAAAGTGAAGGAATAGAAGAGAGAGTCTGAGGTGTGGCTGAGAGTGTATTGTGTGACACAACATTCCCCCAGTGAATAAAGCTTTCAAGGAGCCAATCACTGGGTGAGTAGGCGGAACTTCCGGGGAGGAGAGAGGAAAAAGGGAAGGAAGCAGGGGAAAAGATGGGGCTTTTTGGACAGGAGAGGTGATGGAGGTTAGAATGTAGTTAGTGGAGGCCCCCTGGGTGATCCACCTGAATCTGCTACTGGAGGATTTGTAACTTAGAATAGCTCACAAATTAGGATGCTAGATGCTGCGCCCAGCGATTGTGTTACCTGATTCTAAACTAAGTTTGGGTGGTGTTTTTCTTCACGTGGTAACTCAGTTGAGTTCCAGAGAGAAAGGTGTGGCGGCAAAGTGTGGGTTTGTGAGAAGTGCACCCCAACTAGCCGTGGGAATTTGGAAGCGTGAGGCTGGCGTGACAGTGACCCGCCATGGGAACTTAGCGAGCCAGGAGGAGAGATTTCAGAGCTCCGGGTCCTGGAGTCTGTCAGGCTGAGAACGGGACTGTTTGTCCGCAGGTGCCGGCAGTAGCGTGGATTGTTTTTTAAATATTTTACGCTACAGTAGTGAAGTATGCTTCCTAGAAAATTGGGTGGAAAACATACAGTATTCCTAAGACTCGACTGAACAATACACAAACAAAAGCAAAACCATCCCGAGATGTATCTGCAAGAGTGGGACCTAAGTAATGGGAATAAGAACTTTAAAAAAAATGTGGAAAGTGGATTTCTGCCTTAGCTGCCCTGGGTTGAAGAGCAATGCTCTCAAACCCTCAGGCTCTGGTAGGTTCCAAGTAGTGCCAGGGTCAGGCAAGTGGGAGAGGTTGGTGTCTGCAGCCTCAATGCTCCTGTGTGTGGAGTGATGTGTGGAGAAGGGGGGATTATAAATCTGTTCGCGGTGGTTTCATCCTCTCTGGCCTCACCTGGCTCTGTAGGTAGAGTGATGGCCAGAGGCAGGATGCTCACTGGAGCTGGGCTTCCTGCAGAGCGCTCCAGTTCTTCCCTGGATCAGTAAGTTCATAGCATTGTCTCTTGAAGGACAAGATTACACTGTGTTTTATCTCTGCTATTTTCATTCGTGGAGTATCCATTGTAAGACCTGGGCCACGATTTGTTATCCTTAACTGACCCCTAACTCATTCAGATTTGGCTCATTCTCTGCTAAGAGAGCCCAAAATACTCATTGACCCACAACATAGGAGGGAATACGAGACCACATCTCTTTTTCACTGTCTTCCCATTCATGAGCACAAACCTTGCCTTCCGGCATCTTACTATGTGGACATCCCTGTAGGACCAGACCCTTTGTGAATCTTCCCATCCCTTACATCGCTGTCATTGGTGTCCTGAGTTATCAACCTTCCTCTCCAGCATCTAATCCCTCGCAGACCTCACATGCCCTCCAGCTGCTACTCTTTTTCTGTGGTCCCACTGAGGAAAAGCAAAACAAAAACGAGAATTGCCTCAAAAAAAAAAAAAAAAAAAAAAAGCGCCCTGGCTGCTTCCAAGCCTCTCCTCCCATTTTCCTGTGAACCCGTTCCAAGCTGGCTCCTGTCCCCACCACACCGCTGAACTTCTGTGTCAATGTCCTCAGAACTTCTGAAGCCAAATTCGCAGAGAAACCTCAAGCCTTAACTTGGAGTGTTTGACATTAGTTGTGCGCTCCAAGGTCTCTGTGGACTTCTGGATCTTTTCCTTCAGCATGGGTTTTGCCGTCTGTCTCCTTGATTGATCTCATGTTTCTCTGTCTTTCAGACACGAATCCTCAGGGGCCAGTCCCCCAGCCTTTCGTGACTGTATTCACTCACGAGCTAAGCGAATGCTCGACCTGGGGCTTCAAAGTTCCCCACGCACACGTATCTCTGAGACGGAAATCTGCAACCTTGATTTGTTTACCTGGCTGTTTCGTTGGAATCTCCACCTGGTATTGTCTCCAAAAAAGCAACTAATGTCACAACTAAACCCGAATTCTAATGGGGTGTTTCTGGTGTCCTGTTTCTGCAAAAAGTAATTCTACTTTTATAGTAGCTCTGACCCAAGTCTTTAATGTCATTCTTAAGACACATCTCTTTGTACATCAGGTCTGTCAGAAAAGTCTGTAATACACATGCTTTGGGTATTAGATTATTCATGCCTGTAATTTTAAATGGCTACGCAGCATTCCATTGATAATAAGAAGTAACCTTCTGCTTCCAGTGCCCGGTTCTCTTCTACACCTGAGTATATGAAAGAGCCATGATTGTGGCCTGGATTATGGTCCATCACATTCTACATTTGAGTATTTACAGTTTGCAAGCTCCTGGTTGTCATAAATCATGCTTTACTAGTCACATTTGCATACAAAGTCTTTTCTCAGTTTAAAATCATTTCTTTAGCATATATTCTCAAAAACTGGATTACTCTAGGAGTAAAATCCTTCTTCACCAGGAAAACGTATTGTTACCAAACAGTAGCTTTTGGAATCTAGAGTTAGACATAGTTATTTTTTTTTTTAAGATTTACTTATTTTATGTGAGTACACTGTTGCTGTCTTTCAGACACACCAGAAGAGGGCATCAGATCCCATTACAAATGGTTGTAGTTGCTGGGAATTGAACTCGGGACCTCTGGAAGAGCAGTCAGTGCTCTGAACCATTGAGCCATCTCTCCAGCCCCTATACATAGTTATTAAGAAATCAATATTCTTGTTAATAGAGAAGACTGCACTCTTAGTCACATCTTATTTTGAACCTTCATCCAGACGTGTGTTTTTTAGGCTCCCCAGGGGTTATATTGAGATAATCTCCATGACAATTTCCTCCCAGGTGCATTAATCATATTTTCCTGTCAAATGAAGAACCTTTACTGTTACTGTCCCTCAAAACATCAATAACAAACCCCACACTCTACTCTTTGGTTCAAATACTGCTGCTTTCTACAAAAGGTCACAGGGACAACGTGTCTTATTTTTAATGACCTACAATGTCTGAATTTTATACCTACCTTGCTATTTGTTGTTGTGGCAAGATCCTAGAGATGTGAGAGACTGATGAGGTCAAGAAATACTGTCCATGGTCGTATGCCAACTATGACCATAAAGAATGTCATTTGAATTTTGATGGGAATTACACCACTTCCGTTGATTACTTTGGTGATATAATAATGTCCATACATTAATTCTGCTGCTTCAGGATGATGAAAGGTCTTTATGTTTAGTATCTTTTAAATTTCTTACTGTAACATATTAAATTTTTTATTTTATACCTCGAATAGGATATTTTTCTTAGTTTCCATCTGAGCAAGATCATTATTGGTATATTTGAAAGGCAGTCGGATTGAATGGTTTTGTCACCTGATATGTTGCCAATCAGCTATCGCTAGGTTGTGGAGAGACCCTGCCTCAAAACCAAGCAGGGACAGCATCCAGGTGAGTGACATCTGGTCTTCTCATACATGGATAAACATGTGCACGCATACCGTACCCGTGAACATGTGCCAACACAAACCAATGTATGCACACATGAGAAGTAGAAAGTGACGTCAGGGAGCAGCAGGTATTTCCCTGTGTGCACAACGATGCAGCAGTGGGGTGTGGGCACAGCTCTCCCCTTTGGAGTCAATACACCCTGCCATGTACTGTTCGAGCTTTAGTCTCAACAGCACAGCGCAGGTGCATCTTAAGCACACTAGATTGTACAAGTCTGAGATTGCTGATACAGAAAAATAGCATGTGTCACTGCATAAAACTGCAACTTAAAAAACAACAACAACAACAACAAAAAAAAAAAAAAAAACAGCCATGGACTGCACGATTCAAAACTAGGCTGGACTGGTGAATGAAAAAGTCAGACCACCGATTGCCACCCACAGTCACTGTGTTACACGGTACGACGTGACCCACACCATTGGCGTGCTGAAACCTCGGCACTCAAGTCAGTGCTGCATGCATCACTGTTTGCATGCTAAGCCTCATCCCAGGTGTTACAGGCAATAAACCACCCAAGCTCCTAACAACTGTAATCGATAATCTGTCATCTGATATTTTGAGAGAGAGGGTGCACTCTAAGATGCAGTGGAGAAAAATAAAACGTAGCAGCAGGGACAAAAGATAAACCCACAGCCGCAGCAAGCCTACGCATACCTATAGCTCTGTGGAAACTAATGTTAAATTATGAGCAAATCGTGTGATGTGTTTGGGAGAGCACCCATCACGCAAAAATGCACTTTCTCTCCCTTTAAAAATCCTCCTAGCAATTTCAACCCCAGCTTCTGTGCCTGAGAGACAATATATAAGACTGGAAGGAGCTTTGGGGATTTCCAATTTAAAACCATGTTTGGTGATCCACAAAGGGGATGAGATTCTATGGTAAGCCCCCCGGGAAGCCAGATCTGCTGCCTGTGTTTTTAATTCTCTCCGGGACCCAGTGAGATGCTTCAAGTTCTGGGGTAATGTCGAGGCTATTTTTATTCCAGATTCTAATGAGTCTCCAGTTTGTTACCAAGTCACCTTCATGGGTGTCTTCACGAAGCTTACCTTCATTTTGCATGTTCCTCAGTGGGGAAAGGAGAACCACATAGTCCTATGCCCTTCCCTGGAGCAATCAGAGGACTAATGAGCTAGCAGGCGTAAGGTGAGGCTCATCAGCAAACAGCTCAGGGGAAGCTGTGGCCTGCATGGAGCGACAGCTGCAGGTGAACAGAATCACAGCTGTCACCTATGCTGGCCATCTTAAGTTAACGTAAGATGGGCATGTACTCAGCGCTCCAGGGAACCCAGGGCATCAGAACTGACCCCGGACCTATTTGACCTTTTAGCATTTGTAAAAAGCATCAACCTGGGAGTTCACACGGTTGGAGACATACAGAGATGTTGGAAGTTAGCTGGACTTGTGCAAACGGAATAGGGGTAGTTCTGTTATTGTATTCATGAACAGGCCCCTCACCTACCACTCAGTTCCAACAAAATTGTTTCTTACCAAGAAATTTCAAGCGCTTATTTTCAATTTTTTTTTCTTTCCAAGATAGCAGTTTTGATACAGGACTAATTTCTCCCAACATCACAGATTGATCAGAACTGCGCAGGTAGTGCTGGAGATTTAAAGAGATGAGGAGTGTTTGACCTGTGCTTAGACACAGACACAAACCTGATAAAGTCTGGGTGAGACGTTCAGTAAGAACAGTGCAATGAAGGCAGGTAAGACTTGCAGACTCGGGGCCTTACAACTGCTTTGTCTAAGGGAACACGCTTTGTCTCTGTTCCCCTCACACACTAAACGCTGGATTTTCTGAGTGGTCTTGTGAACTCTGTAACCCCTCCAACCATCATTTCCAAATATACATGAATTCCCTATTCCTCTGCAGCTCTCCAGATGTGTGTGAGCATACTAACAAAAGCTATATATCCCCACCCTGTGTTTCCACATTTGGAGTCCCTCCAGACACCATTCTGAGTATGACACTCAGATGCAGGACACTAAAAAAGGTTCTTGCCTCAAAATAAAACCTTTAAAGATCCCTTAGTAGCTATTCGGGGACTGGAATTCAATTTCCATTCTCCACCCTTTGGCCAGCTGTAGATTCGGAATGCTCACATAAAACACCGAGAGTACGCACTTCGTAGCAAATTTGATTTTTCTTCTACAATAGGAGTGTGAGTCCCAGTTACCACAAGCTGTATTTCTGCTTACAGAATATACAAAGCAATAATGGACCTCATCAAGGGATAACAGAACCTTTAAATTTTTTATTTAATAGGTAGCTTTCACATAAGCTTTGGGTACATCTACCCTACTGCATCAAGCATGTAAAAATCTAAGATTTCAAGTCATAATGCTCTGTATTTTAGGCCATTGTATCTCAAAGCATTACTTCTTAAAATCTTTTATTACAAGTAGTTTGTGCACATAAATGTTACATCACAACAGCAGGGGAGAGAGAGAACATGTAAACGTTTGCAAACTACATAAATACTATACCTGCCTTGAAGTTATTCTTACTTTAAGTCAGAATATACTCTAAATGTGTTACGTAGAAAACACTGGTCAGTAGCCTATGCGTGTGGAACATTTTGGTTTTTAACTGATCTGCCCTTTCCTAGGTCTTTAAAGGAGAAAAATACAAGATCAAAAGTTCAGTCCGAAAGTAAGATTAGGTGTGGTGGCAGCTTTGGGTAAAATACTAGAGGTGCAGTCAGCACATGGGATCCAGCCCATCAGTGTGTCCAGATAACCAAGACTGGGGACCTGATCGTGCTCGTATGTGATGCTATCTGGAAGAGGTCCAGCCTGACACATCTCATCACTTACTCTGCTGTACCGTCCCATTTAGAAGTGAACGGTATTTTTTCTTCTCCAGCTGTCTAAGTAGAGGTGTGTGCACGCCCGTGTACAATGTGCACCCACACACACTAACAGGCACAAAGCTCTTCCTACAAGTGCTTCTGCACTTCCGCCCCTGCAGTCTTCTCTTTCCTCAGAAAGTTCATTTGGCTATACATCCAGTTTACTTCAGAGCCCGTAGTGGGTTTTGCCAGATTTCTCCAGTACATCTAGCTCCTGGACATGGCTTCTCTGGGGGAAATCAAAGTCCACTGCTAAAATATTTTCCGAGCATTTTAAACCCGTGTGGAAACTTCTAGAGTCTAACAGCTACACATGGAGGCTCAGGTACCATTATTTACTACCTAGGACCTTCAACACCATCTTTGAAAACAGTCAATGGCGGCAAGATGGCGGCAGAGCCCAGCATGCGCTTCACCACGAGCTGGAGGACGTTCAGAGCGGTTCACAGACAGGAACCCACTGTTCACCTCTCCCTTTTCTGTGCGCTTTTACTAAATGCCGGCTCTTACCTTCCTTGACAATGAAAACTTTAAAAAGCCCCAGCAGTGATTCCCGGAGCCCTCAGACCATACTGTCCATGCGCTTTGTGAGACAGGTGCGGGTTCTCAACAGCTCTTCCCCCAGGGGCAGGGGGCAAAGGCGTCCTTGGCTTAGGAGCTGTTTTTATTGCACCCCTGACCCTGGCTGATGCTGTCCTCCAGGTACTGGCTGCCCGTGTCGCTCCTGCTGTGGATGGTGGAGGGGATGCGGGAGGGGTGCCTCTCAGCGTTGCTGTCCTGCGGGCCGCAGCAGATCATCTTCCGCATGGTGTTGTACATGTCCTCGTCCTTGTAGGAGTAGATGATGGGGTTCATGACGGAGTTGAGCAGGGCCAGCAGAAGGAACCAGCGTTTCACGTGCTGCACGTTACACTGCGTGCAGTTCAGGCCGTCCAGCAGCAGCACAACCAGACCCGGGGTCCAGCACACCACGAAGGCGCCTGCAGGAAGACAGAGTTAGAGGTAAGGGCTGCTCAGACCTCCGCATGCCGACTGGGGGTTCTGTCCCCTCCTTTTGTGTTTTGTCACCTGCCACGGGGAACTTGCATCTTTTAGTGGAAGGTTAGAGGTGAGTGGGTGGGGCCCCCTATATCCATGGTGTTCCAACTTAGTATTTCACAGACAGGAACTCCCCAGCAGTGAACCACGTTAGAGGGCTGTTGTAGTTATTCACATGTGACAGAGAGGAAACTGCAGTTTCATTATTAGTATGTGTGTGCAGGGCTCCAGAACTCTCATTCCCACCCCTTCTACTCTTCCCAACTTCAGACTTTCTAGACACTCCCTTGGCAATTCTAGCAATGGCTAATGCACCTCCCCCCCCCACCAACTCCCCCAAGTCACCCCGCCACCACCAAACGACACTATACAATGGGCATTGTCAGAGGCAGGCAGCCATGGCCCCTACTGCATTCTCCTTAGGCTTGAACGGAGTCAAAAGTTCCATCCATCACAAATGGACAGGGTTCGCCGACATGTTCACAGGCTGTTTACTTAATCACTTACTGAGATCTCCATTGATTTTTGTAAGAAACAATTCTCTCTTGGTGTGGCAGACAGAATTGTGCTTTGTAGAGCGTGGTGAAACATGAACTCCATCCACCAGTAGCTGGATCACACTGACCTTACCTCTCAGCTCAGTGGTGTTAAAACAGGTTCAGTATTATGCTTAGTTAACATAGCCTTGGGCAACAGTCAGCAGCTACCTTTTATAGGCCTACTATGAGCCAAACCTGGTGGGAGAAATGTTTTTCTTAATTAACTCATTGGATCAGAGACACAGGTGCCAATGGAGGGAGGCATCTAAGGCATCAGACCCGGAGCTGGAGTCACAGGTGGCTGTGAGCTACCTGTGGTCGGTGCTGGGAACTGAACCCAGGTCCTGTGGAAGAGCAGCATGCCCTCTTAATCACTGAACCAGCTCTCCATACCCCAGGGCATATATTTTTAAAAAGAGTTCTTTCTTCCTTCCTCCCTTTATTTATTTATTTTATGTACATGAGTACACTGTAGCTGTCAGACACACAAGAAGAGGGCATTGGATCCCCTTACAGATGGTTGTAAACCACCATGTGGTTGCTGGGAATTGAACTCAGAACCCCTGGAAGAACAGTCAGTGCTCTTAACCTCTGAGCCATCTCTCCAGCCCCAGGGCATATTCCCTGTTGCTGAGCTTGGTGAAGTCTTTAAAAAGCACTAGTGTGAACATCTTTGAGGCACTATCCAGCTACAATGATTTGTATTTCCTATAGCAAATTTTATTTTTGGTGTTGTTTCTTGAAGAGGGTTGCAGCGCTGTTAAGACAGAAGTGCTGAACAAGCCAGACATCAAAAGCTAAGGCTGGTGAAGAGTCTTTTCTGTATGAGATTGCCTAACTGAAAAAACAAAACAACAAAACAAAATAAAACCAAACCTCCAGAGGGAATGTTCCAATGTCCTTGGGGAGAAAAAAAATTAATGGGACTAAAGAAAAAAACCAAAAAACAGTGTCTGATTTCGACTTTATTAAGCACACAGTAACATTTAATAAACATGGAACTTCTAAGCCAATAACAATGGGGACAATGGAGCTGAAGAAAAGAGAAAAGACATCAATACAAAAGGCAGTTTTCAGATAGGGTGTGTGAGTGAGTGAGTGTGTGTGTGTGTGTGTGTGTGTGTGTGTGTGTGTGTGTGTGTGTGTTCTGTCTCCACGAATAGACAGTTATTGCTAGGAACTACCAGGGTTCAAAAGAAGCCATAATAAGATGAAGTTTCCTCCTAACAATAGAGTCAGCATTAATCAATAGGCATCGGTCCATGGGTACCTATCTAGGAATAAGTAGGAGAAATTAGGAATGCTTTTCTGGGAGAAGATTAAGAGAAGACATGGTGGGCCAACTGTCTTCTAAAACCCGCATGTTGGTCACACAGAAGAGACAAGCACAGAGTGTCCTGGGGTGTTTCAGGAGGTCACCTGGAGCAGATGGAGGTGCACAAAGAGCTAAGAGTTGAATGTGAGGCTTCAAGTAAAGGGAGGGATTTAGGAGAAGCCTGCTATGTGCTGGTCGAGTCTTTCTGGGCCACATATGTTCTTTGTCTACATCCCTCTAGGATGCATAAAGGGAAATTTTAATGTTAAAAGTAAAGATATCCTAAATTTCTTCTGCACCTTTTTCACTTAGGAAATTGTCAAATTCTATGTAACTGTTAGATTCAACTCATTAAAAAATTCAAACAAATTTGGCTGTTTTCAGGACATATGCAGTTCCTGACCTAAAAACTGATCAAGGTGAATTCTCTAAACTGTTAGTTAACTTATGAATTATAAGGGAACTTGTGTGCATGTGCAAGTATGTGTACATGTGTGTGAAGGTGTACATGTGTGTGAGTGCACATTTACATGTGTCCACTTACAGACAAACTTGGATGCTATGTCTACATGTTGTCCACCTTGTGTTTTCAGAATGGGTTAGTCCTGCTATCCAGCAAGTGCCAGGGATGTGCCCTGTAATCTACTCACCGCTG
Source organism: Micromys minutus (assembly GCF_963924665.1). Classification (NCBI taxonomy): domain Eukaryota; kingdom Metazoa; phylum Chordata; class Mammalia; order Rodentia; family Muridae; genus Micromys; species Micromys minutus. Next base: position 77,125,586 of record NC_137973.1, on the reverse strand, counting down.
AGATTGCATCATACAACACCACATTCAGGTTCTTTTTTCACATGGGCTCTAACGATCAAACTCATGTTCTTATGCTTACAAAGCAAACACGTTACCCACTGAGCAATTCCCCCATCCCAGTAAGAGAAAATTTTAATATTTTACCTTCTGGTCCACTAGTGGACTTAATACCAGCATCCCTGGAAGTGTGCAGGACTCATCCCATATTGTAAACTATCTGTAAACTGACCCAAATGATTCAAACAATCTGACCCAGACGACAACGTCACAGACTCCATATTTAAAAGGGGAAAGAAAGCAGAATTTCTTAAAATGAGAAAAACATATCTCTAGAGATCAAATTCTTTACCACAAAGTTGGGGGGGAATGCTTGTGTTCACATGTATAAGTCAGTAATGCAAACCCTAGCCTCAGAATTAGTCTACAGGCAGGACACACACTCTTCTGGTCACCATCAGCCATGTTTTGCTTTGCCAGAAATTCCTTCCCAGCCCCCTAATCTGAAGTCTAGTTTTCTTTCCAAACTTAGCTGCTATCCACCTCCCACGGCAATCAGTCCTTTTTTTCCTCGAGTACCTTCGACTGAAACACCCGCATGCCTCCAGGTACACTGCCTGCTTCAGTCCATATTACCACTCCCCCCAGAGCCTTAATGTTTCCCATTTAGAGCACAGCCATACAAGTTCGCTATCTTAGTCTCCTAGGTGACGAACTTTGATATGTAGACTAGCTGGGCTGGAGCCCTGGATAGAAGGTCCTATTTCCCTGCACAGGTTCTTAGCCTTGTGCATTACTCCAAGTGATTTTTAATGTACAGCCCTTATCTCCAGACCTTTCATAAGTCCCCTAAGCAAGCAAGCTTTACCTTAGACATCTTTGTTATCCTTAGTATGAAGCAGCATACTTCAGCAGCAAAGATAAGTCAAATGAACCTGACTGGAGGCTACAAAGAGTCACATGGCCAGGCACTATGCTAGCTAGCTGCCATCACCTGCCCTTGTTGACAGTATACTAGCCTGCCTTGCAGGACTTGGCAGGGATGGAAACCAGGCCCCAGGACTCCAGCAGCTCTTGAAGAAGAGCTCAGAGGAACAAAGATTCTGTTGAGCTGGGTACCGGAGGTCAAGAATGACTGTGCAGACGGGTCAGAAAGAGCTAGAGACGCCTGGGGAATCCCAACATCTGCAGGATGGTTTTAAACCTGGCAAGCCAGAGAGGAAGTCAGATGGAACCTGAGAACTGAAATCGAGACATGCTCTTGTGTGGTGTTCAGCAGTGTGGGTTATGTAGCTCAGACTCTAGATGCCTTCCTCAACAACTTCACCCACAGAAATGAGCTAGAATCCCCTCGGACATCCATTCTAGATGATGAATTAACTTCTCTCCCAAGCATCTGAAATGGTGTGAGTTACATGCCCTTCTTGAGAGGATTAAGAAAAATTTTCTCTGTCTGGCTCATAAAGAATTCCAATAAGAAAGACTAGGTCAAACGTTTCTCTGTCTCTGTAGTAGCCCAATGAATCGTGAAGTCAATTTAGTGGTTCACAGCCGGCACTGAGAAGAAAAAGGAACTGGGCATAAATGTAGTAAACGTGTATTTGTTTTATAAACATGCATGCATGCCATCCCCATCACCTACTGTTAGGGTTTGAATCTGTTCCCAGGGTTGTCAGGCTTTTGAACACTTACTGCCTCAGCTGGTGACGCTGTTTTGCCAGGCTGTGGAGCCTTTGGAAGGTGAGGCCTCATTGGACCAATTAGGAGACAGATGCTTGGAGGCACAACAACAACGTCTTCATATCCCACCCTGTTTCTTATCTGCCCCCTCCTCTCACCAACACGGACTAAGCAACATCTAATGTGCCACCTCCCTTACTTTGATGGACTAGAATCCTCTCTAGCGCCCCATTTATGTTGCTTCTGTCTGGTAGCTGGTTACAGTGACAAGAAAACCCCAGCTCACCTCCACTGACCACACTCTGGGAACTACTGATGTTCAAGGTAGATTTTTTGATGCTATTGACTTTTAAAAGTCTGACACCCCATAGCCAAGCTCTATCCACTCTCTTAGACAGACAGGAAGAGGGAGCCTGTAAGTATGCCCCCAACCGCATCACGGTGACCTCCAGAGGGGAACCCATTACCATGTCAGTTGCCACCAAACAAAAAGGAGATGTGAGCTGGGTATCTCCTGGCTTAACCCATTCCCCTGGAAGTGCCCATGGGTGGTAAGCCATGAGAAACACCAGCCTGGCCAAGGCATCAGAGGACTGGCAGATGTTCAGATGGAAAACTGACCAGGATCTGAAAGGGCTTTGGTGGATGGCATGAGATGTGTCTGAGGTTGAGAGGAAGAGACAGAACTTGAAGACATGTTGCTTTCTTGGACCTAGGCAGAGATGGTAGAGCAAGAATCAAGAAGAGCTAGGAAGCACGTGTCTGGGATTGCCGAGCAGAGCAAACTGAGGGCTCTGTCTGGGGGTGGTGGGGAGAGAAAACAGTTATTTCATTGTAGCCGCTTAGAGTGTGTGTAGCTTTTTTACTGGAAACAAGGTTGTGACTCTGAGAGCATGCATAAAAAGGCTGACTTGGGAGCCTTCAGCTGTAGGCTGCTACTGAAGCCATATGCTGTTCTGTCACTAAATATCTACTAAGTGCCTACCACAGCAGTCACCAGAAGTGACTGTCCTCATGACACTTGAATGAGAAACCCAATTCCCTTCACTGCCAAGTGACAGGTCAGTTGTGCTAATCACACACAGTTATTTCTTAATGGCATTTTACGCTCTCTTGGTACCCGTTGTAGAGACTCACTAATAGTCTAGTTAGACCATAGGTGAACTTTCTTCTCGTAATCAAATAAACTAGTTTGAGTGCCATACTTAAAAACCAAAACCGATGAGCTATCAAAGTTAGTTTTTAATCACACACAGCAGGTTTACACCAAGCACCAAGATGAGATTTTGATGGCTTCAGTTTAAGGTTATCGAAAGCATCCAATTAAAGACACATCACACACACATTAGAAGTCACATCAAACAGGGCAATGCTCCAACCAGGCAAATTGCCCTCAGTCATGTACTTAAGATGGTTTAGCATTCCTGGGGGCGGGTAACCGTCACACTAGCTTCATTTGTCAACCTGACACCATCATTGGGTCATCTAGGAAGAGGGAACCGCACACGAAGAACTTCCAGCTCACAAAGGGCCTGTGACTGTGTCTTGGAAGCATTTTTAAAAGTGCCAGTTGTTGTAGAAGAGCCCAGACCATTGTCAGCAGTGCCATCTTAGGGCAAGGAGCGCTAGGTTATAGAAGAAGGTATCCATGGAGGGCTAGCCAGCCATGAGTGCCCTCAGTCGTGGCTTCGGTTCCTGTTACAGGTTCCTGCCTTGTTACAGGTTCCTGCCTTGTTACAGGTTCCTGCCTTTTGTCCCTTCCCGATGGGCTGCAGCGTGCACAACCGAATAAAGCAGTCCTTGCCCAAGCTGTGCTTGCTCACCGTGTTCGTCACAACAGAGGAACTAAAACAGTTTGTGCACGTGATTAGAGTTTCCAGTTGCACAAAACCCGATCTCCAGGACTCAGATGTTTCTACTCCCGCCTCTTAGATGTGTATCTATGTATATTTCCATCTGTTTAAAAATCCACGCATGCGATTTAAAAAAAACAAAACAAAACTTCGACACGAGAGTAGCTCACAAAACACTCATAACAACAACAACAACAAAACCAGCCACGCAGGCTCGTCTCACCCTGGCACATGGACTGCTAATTTCATCAAACGGGAGGATGTATTTTAAATCTGTTCACTCCGCCAGTCTTTGTTTTTAGCCTAGGAAAAAAGCCACAGAGTGAAAAGCAATAATACCAACCTAGGAAGCCACAGGGCTGTCTGATTCACTAAAATAGAAAATTACAGCCCCACATAAAAATCAGGTGGCGGCCCGCATGCTGGCAAAGCAGCCCTCATATTTACAAAGTAAAATCAAATCCGAGCAAAAAAAAAAAAAAAAAAAAAAGCAAAGTAAACAGGTGTTTTGTGTTGAAGCTTTACAATGTATACGTCAGACGCTGACAGAATATTTAGGAGAAAGTATTCTCAAAACATTAAAAGCTTTGTTTCATGATTTTAAAATGATGCTTCCAGACGCTGTTTGTATTCAAATTTATTTACCGACAGCGTTTTAAAAGTCAGATAACTGCCCATGTCTGAAGAGGTATAGATGTATAGGTGAAGGAATGGAATGTACAAGCTTTAACAAATCAGAAGGGCTTCAAACAGTTGCTGACCGGGGACACTGCCACAAGGACCCACTTGACACTGTCGTTTCTACTGTCAAGACTCCCGAGTCTAACAAATAGTTTTCAGACACTTGTTTTCAATTTGTGGCCAGCTTCAGAAAGCTGGATCTCCTCTTGCCAAGTCCTTATAAAACAGCCTGAAGCAGAGGCTCAGGAGCTGGAGCCGCAGGCGGCTCCTAATTCTAGTCTTTAACTCGGGGCGAGAGCTGGAAATCATAAACTTTGTTAGCAAACACTGTCTCTACCTCTAGATCTCATTTTTGACAGCTTGTGTGTGGACCCCCGGATCTTACTGAGTGTTCTCTCAAGGGTGTCCCACCGTGTGAGGAAGGTCACCTGGGCATGAACAGAGAAGGGGCTGTTCAGACTAATCTAACACCGACAGACACCGATTTAAACCCAAGGGTTTATTTGAAAAGGGCTTCCCACAGGAGTCCCGCTTTTTGGAGAAGCCATCTTTGGCCCCCTACCCACAATGTTATCTTTTCAACTCCAGGCATGAAATATTTTATGACACCGACTTCACTTAACACAGGATGGGATCCTGGAGGAGATGTCTTTGATGGGTTCATATTTTCAAATAACATGGGAAGTTGGCCCAGGTAGGTACCACTGAGAACTCAGAGGAAGTTGGCCCTGGGGGAGGATGAAAACCACACTGCCTTACAGAGACTGGAAACTGAGGAACTAAGCACTGTATCTCAGGTACCGCTTCCCACCTCACACCTAGTCACCTTGGCCAATCAATCGCTCATGATGCTACTTGCTTTGGTGCAAAGATATGTACGTTGTGCTGCTAACCGTCTCTAACAATCAAATACAATTCTTCCTCGGGAGAAACTCTTACCATTCTCATCATAGAGAGAAAAAAGCTTGAGACCTGGAAGGCTCCTGAGTTGAAATCCTGTCTATGAGCAAGGGCAACCCAGCTCACTTTCCCCAGCCTATAGAATATATAGGCTACAGAACGAGCAGATAAGGCACCACAGGAGTTGTGTGAGAATTTAGTATGATGACCTACGGACAGAAAGCACTTCCAAGATGTTGGTTCTGACTGCCCAGAAGAAGCTGGCTCCTTTCCACTGCTGTACTTCTTAGATAATTTATAAGCAGACCTGGTAGTATGCTTTGGCTTCTGTAGTGTGTTCACATGTGCACACGCATATGCACATGCGTTATTTTCAGCCTCCTTCTGCCCCTATAACAATGTCGCATAGTGGGTGAATCATAAACAATAGAGGTTTGTTTAACTTATATGCTGGGAAAACTAAGTACCACGCCTGGTCCCGGTGATAGCTTCATGCTACGTCATAACACGGCAGAGGAGTGAGCAAGCATTCGTGAAACCAGGGCAAGAGTGTGTGATCTGGTCACGAATCTACTGTCAACATAATTAACCCGTTCTTGGGATGACATTCATTCTCTGCTCATGGCCCAGTCACCTCTCAAGTGGCCCACCTCAGAACGCTGCTAGAGCAGTGTCTGGGTTTCAACATGACCTTAGAGCAGATGGTCAAACTGTTAATGAGCACATTCAAGTGCACCATTCCCCACACTCGGCCCTGCTCCTGCCCAGACCTGGAGGCCCTACTGGATTGACAGCAACAACAGCAAGAAGAGATCCATCCCTTTGGAATCTTACTCAGCATGGGATACCCAGTGCTTACCTTAGGGCCTCCCAGCCAAATAAATGGTGTAAAAAGACTTGTTATTTTAAGAGTAAATAAATCCCAGATCTTGACTGGGGCCCAGATCCTCATCACTATTGTTGGGATTCTGTAAACCCCACCCCTCAGTTACCTGGCAATAGCCAGGTATGCTCTGCCCCAGTGACCTAACACTATAAAAGGAGCTGCTTGACTCCTCTCTCTCTCTCTCTCTCTCTCTCTCTCTCTCTCTCTCTCTCTCTCTCTCTCTCTCTCTCTCTCTCTCCTGTCTCTTGCTCTCTTGCAGCCTTGCTCTCCCACCCCTCCCCCTCCTCTTTCCCTTCCCTTCCTCTCCCTCCCTCATGGCCAGCCTCTTCTCTCTCTCTCTCTCTCTCTCTCTCTCTCTCTCTCTCTCTCTCTCTCTCTCTCTCTTCTCTGCCTCTATCACCCTCTTAACTCTCCCATGACCTAAATAAACTCTCTTCTGTACTATACCGTTGTGTGGCTGGTCCCTCAGGGGGAAGGTATTTCCAACATGGGCCCCTCAGAGGCATCTCCCTTGCCCCCAGGCCTCAGCGCACCTCCATGGGCCATATGCCCCCCACTCTCTTCATTCGTTTACCTAACATTGGTGCCGAAACCCAGGACATCATCTTTTTACAACATTGGTGCCCTGTGACTTTTCCTTTCAACTATAATTTTTAAAGATCAAAATGGCTATTCTTCATAGCTTCAGATGAAGGAGGTTTTGGGCAGACTATATAGGCAGCACAGAAGACTTTCAACAGAATGTTTCAAGGGTGTTTGTTGTCTTTGCTGTTGCTGTGATAAAGCACCATGACCAAAAGCAATGTGGCGGAGGAAAGGGTTTATGTCATCTTATAGCTCATAGTCTCTCTTGGAGAAAATTCAAGGTAGAAACTCAAGGAGGAACTCTGGGGGCAGGAACTGAAGCAGAGACCATGGAAAAACACTTCTTACTGGATTGCCCTTCATGGCATTTTCTGAAATAATACAGCACACAACTTGAAAGAGTACCCGTGTGTAATATGATGCCCACATGATGAGTTATACAGGGCTTTATGCATATACTTGTGTGCATCATTCTGCTCAAGGAAATGCCACTCACAGGAATCCATTATTAGTGGAGAGCTCTGGACTTGTATGATAGGAAGGCATTGCTCCTCCAGAGCTTAATGAACATTTTGTATATAAATATTATATAAACACAAAGCTTCGTACTTTCCAATGGCTATAGTTAAATCAATAGTTGTGACCTCACGGATACCCTGATGAGCGTATTTTGCAAAGCTAAAACTTGCCATTTCTATTAAAATGTTTTTAAAGGAATTTCACCTACAAAATTACTCTGGATGCCAGAACCATTCTGTGAGTATTCTAAGTTTCTCGGATTCTTTTTCTCTCCTAGTTGAGGTTTTTGTTGGGTGATTTTTAAGAACTCTTATTTTTTTTCCTTTTATTTATTTTTTTTAAATCCTTTGGAAATTAGTGAACTTTATGTAATTCAGCTCATAAGTCCCCCAATCAAAATCAGTGGTTAAAAATAGGTCATAGTGGGAGATTGGATTTAGACTGAATATGATCAAACTATATTGCGTGGATATATGAAATTATCAAAGAGTAAGCTAGTAATATTCTAAAATCTAAGACTAAATTAAAGAATGTATCACATCAGCAGAGTTTGAATGAGTAAATTATGATTTATCCTATAACATAAGCTGTCAAGAATATTAATATGGATATGACATATGCTCCTAATTTATTACTTAAATAAAAATAGACCATAAAACATTATGCATGGTCTGGACATATTATGCTTAAATGAATTGATTAATTCATTAAGTGTGCAGATTCATCAATTATGCATTCGTGATTATGTAGTTGTGTACTTAGAAATGCTCTCAAAGCAGAAATATAAAATTCCTGGCAGGTGTATGTAATCTCTAGTCGGCATATCCAAATAGCCTTTGCTTCTTCCCTACATATTTTTCATTGGTGTGTTCATTCTTGACACAAGCACGTCTTCCTTTTAAATCATATTCCTCCACTAAAGCTATTTCTGTTTCAATCCTGGGGATAAGCACGTTGTCATACACTGGATTTCTACCGTAATAAGTCAGATTAGCCCCTCAGGCTGAGATGCCAGTAGGGTCCCAGCTGCCTCTCCATTGTGTGTGTGCTTAGTTCACTAAACGGGAAATGCAAAGCAAGGGCACGAGTCATCGGTCTGTAAAAATCCCGATGCAACCCTTGACACAGGGTCAATACAGATCAATTACAGAGAGCACGGCGTCTGTTGTTAGAAGACTCATCCTCCTTTCTTTGTATTTGTTGTGACGTAAGGTTAAACACAGAATGTACCCAGTGCTGGGCAGTCTGTGGCACAGGCCTATCATCCTTGTTATTCTGGAGGCTGAGGCAGGAGGATCACACATTTAAGGCCAGCCTTGGCAACTTACCAAACAGACCTTGACTTAAAATATCAATTTAAACAACCAAAAGTTAAAGGATACCTGGGACTGTAGCCCAGCTGGGAGGCATCTGCCACATGCAAGGCTCCAGGTTCAGTCTCAACTGCTGCAAAGAAAACATAAGCGATGGAAAACAAAGAGACCTGGACAGTGTCTTGAGCCCAAAGGTCCCAAATGATCACTGAACCTCTGCCCATAGAACACAGTGATGGCAGCTCCCATCTGAATACAAGGGCACCTGGGAGGTGGAAATGCCAGAGAATTAGGTGTTGTGCTTGAGAAGGATGCTGGATCTTTTCAGTTACCTAGTCTGTCTCCCAGGTAACTGGAGCTTAAGACTGCTAGGTGGAAGCATCCCCACACATACTCGTGCTGGTCTGTTCCTGACTACTGTGTCACAGCAGCAGGCTTCGCCTACCTCGCAGTGTGGGTGCTATCTCTTGTCACAGGTACAGGAGGCCATCAGCTCGGCTGTGGTCTGAATGAGAAGCACTCTGCACACATGGTCATGTGTTTGAATGTTTGATTCCCAGTTGGTGGGCTGTTTGGGAGATTAAGGACCGTAAAGACATGGAGCTTTGTTGAAGGAATTATGTCTGTGGGGATGGACTTCGAGCATTTAGAGCCTTACTCAGTTTCCCTTTTGCTCCGTTTTCTGCATTTGGTTGAAGATTGGGTCTCTCGTCTCTCCGTCTGTGTTCTGTCATGCCTCCACTATCATGATGGGTTCGCCCGTGAAATTCTAACGAACTCTTTCCCCTTCAGTGCCTTTGGTCATGGTGTTTTAGTAGAGCAGCAGAAGTAACCAGTACAGGCTGTACACTCCCAGGGGTCCCTAGACCTTTCAGAGCCTTGTTGCCCCTCCCATTCAAGGTGCAGTTCTGGGCTGGAAGCAGCTACATTTACTAGGAACTGCAATTGAATTGTCAGACTAAGCCAGTGGAGCGTTGGAGGGTGGGGTTATGAACAAGCCACAAGGAAAGACTTCAGGGAAACATTTTGTGTTTGCAGACCATTCTCCACCACAGCCACTGCCGCTGATCGCTAAGGGCACTGAGGAAACATGAGTCATTGCTTTATGCTACGGGTGCTGAATTAGGACCAATGTACCACTAGAGACACATAAAAGATGGAAAAATAATTCATCGTCCAAACCAAACCAGCTCTCCCTCCTTCTAGCTCAGCTCCAGAGTTTAATCTGAGATCTAGACACTGGCGCTAAGATACAGGAAAAATACAGTCATCCTCTTTATTCCAAGCCACTTGGTGAGAGTAGAGCAGGTAGGCATTGAACACACAAACAGAAACATGAGAGAGTGCCTGGTAAGTCTTAAATCACCAGCTTCCCCAATAACTCATACTGTTGTCATTGTGTTTTATTGTTTTCTGTTGCTAGAAGTCCAAATGACAAACATCTATAGTTTTTACTTGGCAAGGGTAACAGTCAAAGGACCATTCAACTTCTATTGAATACGTTCTTATTTCCGATCATATCTGACTTTTCCCAAAGCCAATTAGAATTAGTATTTACCCGAATTTGTTTCAAGGAACTGTAATGTGACACCATCTTTGCCTTCTAAAGACTTTGAGTTCAAACTTTATGTTGTAAAGAACAATGAAAGTGAGAGCTCAATGTTCCATCCCAAGAACATGGCAGCAATAGCCGAGCAGTCTTAGAACTTAGAGTGCACTGCACCAGAGGCAGAATGGAAGCTTGTCCTCTTAATCCCTGTTCCTCCCTCCCCACTGCTTCTACTGCCCTGTGTGGCCCTTTCTTCTTATGTGCATGTATTTATTAATTTTTATTCATTTTGCATCAGGAATACTGCTTATATCCTATTTGAGATAGCAATGTCGTCTAACTAGGTAACTTGCGAGTTTAAAAATGTAAAACGTCGCTTGTGTTGGAGGTCTAGCTCACACTGCTAGTCTTAGGTTCATTCCTCAAGCCCAGCCCTTCTCGATTCCAGTACGCAAATCAGTCCTTAGAATAACATGCTGTCTGACGACTGTGGAGTTATCTTACAAATCAAAACTCCTAGCAAACTCTTACAAGGAACCAGCATTAACGTTAATTGCTAAGGATTCAAGTAAAGAAGAAAGACACAAGTGCTCTCTCGTGCCTTCTCTCCCTCCCTTTCTCTTTTCCTTCCTCCCTCCCTTTTTCTCCCTCCCACCTCCTCCATGGGAGAGGCCATTTTTCATTCCATAGAAAGCAGTGTCCACCCTGGTCAGAATATTATTCTGACTGGGTGTCTTCTGTTGCTCTCGACAATTATTTTGCTTTGTGGGTTGCACAAGCATGAACACACACACACACACGCGCACACACACTCATGAGAAAGGAGAGGGGGGAGAAGGAGAAACTACTTAGAGAATAAGGAGGCCAAAGGGTAGAAGGACAATGAACTTTGACCCCATTCCTCCTTCATACTCTTCCCCCTGCACTGTTACGGGTCCCTCCTTTGGGGGGGGGTCAATTTGGCTTGCTTAGTTTTGTTTTTTTGAGACAGAGTCTCACTCTGTAGCCAAGACTGGCCTGAAATTCAGTGACCTTCAACCTTAGCCTCTCAATACTGGCATCATGGATTCGAGTTGCCCACTTCTGGCTTCCCTCCATGTCCTTTAGAGCTTCATTCATTCCCTTGTTACTATAGCTTCCCTATTCTGTCTTGGGCTGTGTCGAATGTCGCCCATTCCATGTCTCTCGACATACTACATATCGAGATAAACAGCAGCAGGTCATCCCCAATGTGCTTGGTCAGACTGAGGGCACAGGAGGGTGGAGGCTCACCGCTGTCACAATGATTCCTCACATGGCATGGGGTTCCCATGGAGACCCTGTTTTTAATGGAAACTGGGTTGGGCTTAGTTCCTAGTCTTCTGTTCTGGAAAACACAGCACAGGCTTCCTTGTGACCAGTGTTGCAGCCGTCAGTGCTGCACTGCTGGGTCTTCGTGGTTTCCCACGGAATATTCTAGTTTCTATAGCCAACCACGGACAAGCTCCTTCCCAACCTCAGAACAGAAAGCAAGCAATGTGCCTCTTGTCTCTTCCCCCAAAATGACCATGGTGAGCTTCCGAATCCCTACAGTAAACGTCTGGAGTTTAAACAGTGCCTGACCTCTTCTGATTTCTCTCAGGCTGGGAATAACTGTCATAAGGTAACAGAGAACACATGTCAAATGGATGGGACAGGCAAACAGAACAGGAACTTGGAGTAGAAATGTCAGATGATAAACGATGGAGAAGTTAATAGTCCAGAGGCTGGTGAACAGAACACTAAGATTGGAATTATTAGAAAGAAGGAATATTCATAATTTGTCTCTGTGCTAGCTGGCTAAACTTACGCCATATAAACACAAGCACCTTCAAAATTAGGACCATAAATGGCACCTTAATAATGACAAGCTGGGTAGGGGCCACAGCAAGGGAACCACAGGCTGTTATTTCAGGAACCCGAGACACCAGGATTCCTCCTCTCTTTTTAAAGGGTTGCCAAGATCTGAAACACAGGAACCAAAGGCTCTAACTGTAACCTTTGCTTGCCCATATTTGGGCAGTCTAACACACTTGTTTTTATTGTTGTCTGTTTTTGTTTGTGAAGAGGTCTTGTTTTACTGCCTAGTCTGGCCTTGAACTCCTGGCCTCTGGCCTTAATGTTCATGTTTTAGCCTCTGGAGCAAGAACAGGAACTGTACTGCGCTACTACATTCAGCTGTGAATAAAGAAAATATTTAAACTGTGCTACACCATGATTAAAGAATTCTCTATCTAAAAGTTACTTTTATTAGTAAGTGAATTATTCGAGTCTGACCACTGTAAGATTAGTAAGATAAGATAAACAAACAACTGTAAAAAATGTGTAAGCTGTTAATGAAGAAAACCTTCAGAGTCACATAAGTACGGAAGCAGACATAGATCATTCCAACTTTAAAGGGGGTTTATTGGATGACTGATCACTGGGCCATTGAGGTGGCTCAGAAAGTAAAGGTGCTTGTAGCCAGATCCAACAACCTAAGCTTGATCCCAGGGACCCACCTGATGGAAGACAGGAACTGACTCTCACAAGCTGACCTCTGATAGCCACACAAGCCATGCCAAGAGCTCCTCCCCAATAAAAATAAGTAAATGTTATAAATTAAAGGCTTCCCACCTTAGTCCAAATACATATAGGCCACACACCCCATCTTGATAAAGGAATCTTGGGATAGAATCTCATTTAAACCTGGAGTGAGGACATCTTGAATGGCCTCTTTTTCTTGCTCTGTAGGAGTCCATACTCTTTGATCTCTTGAAACACCTGTGTTTGCTATACGCACAATGACTAATTTACTATTTAATGATATGCGTTCATGGGCGAGGAGAGAGAGAGAGAGAGAGAGAGAGAGAGAGAGAGAGAGAGAGAGAGAGAGAGAGAGAGAGAGAGAGAACTCTTCCCTTTGGCACACGGCTTTGAGTCAGCGCCTTCAGGGTAGAAATGACGGATGCTTCTTACTCTTCCAGGAAAGGCTACTGTGGTGTGATAGGCAGTTGATAAAGGGGCAAGGTAGCATCACACACTGACAAGTGTGCCTCCACAGCCAGACCTCTGGGTTCAAATCCCAGCTCTACTACTCTCCTGTACCAACCATGTTTAATCAATTCACCAACGTGCACACCAGCCATCTGACATGTTGCATGGACTAATATGGACACCTACCTACTTCAGTGACCCCCTCCCCTCAGGAGGGAGTGTTCCACTCTTATCTAGCCACAGTTCCTGGAGTGCTTCCAATGTGCTGGACGGCCTTTCCCCCCAGGAAGAAGTGTCCCAACTTTTGTCTAGCACCAACCCCTGGAGTGTGGGTCAGGAGCCCCAACACATTTCAGGTCGGTGGCAGCCAATCACCTAAAAGGTCAAATGATCCCACTGACGTTTGTATGCCTAATTTCCACCAATGTAACCCATCCTGTATGAAATGTATAAAAACTATACTAATAAGGAGTTTGAGGCTGCTTCTCTGGATGTAGGTCAGCCCCAGCCTGCCAGACAAACCTTTTTCTTTTGCATTAATCTCTGATCTCTCAGCTCATTCACGGGAGTCTCCTGGTAGTTAAGGCTTGATTTGAGTCTTGCAATAGAGGCTACTGGTTGGCTTTAAAGATGTCCAGAATGAAACCTGATCTTGGGAAATGCTGGAGAAATACTAATAAACCAGAGCTGTCTAACTTACAGAAGGTAACTGCTGAGAAATCCCAGAGTGGTAGTTGGGTGTGGGTTTCTGTGCATGTGTGTTTGTGTGCGTGTATGTGTGTGTGAGTGTAGATGTATGTGGAGGGTCCTGTAAGAGGACAGCCTCAGGCATTGGTCTTCATCGCCCATTTTGTTTGAAACAGTCTCTCTCCTTTGTTATTTTTGCACCATATCCTATGTAGCCTGTGAGTATCTGGGAGCTTCTCCTGCTCCTTCTTTGCATCTCTTGTACAAGTGGTGTGCCTAACAGATGCCTAGCACATGTCTGGCTTCTATGAGGATCTGGGAATTCACACTCAGATCCTCACACCTGTGAGGAAAATACTTCTTACCCACTTAGCCATCTCCCCAGCCTGAAGGGTAATGACTTCTTAAAAAATAAACTTGCTCGCTTAAAGCTGGGTAAATAGAACAAAGCCAAAATAATAAGTTCTGCCAAAAGCCTATCCATTCGTAACTTTTTGTATTAACTCCAAAATGCTGTAGGCATCTGGGTTTGCTGTTATTACTTTTGTTTTTCCTTTTCATGTCTATTTTCTCAGTTAGACCAGGCACGTATCAAGAACTGAGACTGAATGGAGCAAATTTACTTTTAGATTCCCAGTTTTTTTTTTTTTTTTTTTTTTTTTTTTTTTTTTTTCCACACAGTATCATTACAAAGTGGGCACTGGATCAATATTTATTCATGAGTCAACGATCAAGTGACTGAATAAATAAATAGTCTTATTGATACTTGTAGACACTTGCCCAAGTGTAAGACGACCTTTGGATAATAAGAGAGGAGCAGTTTTCAACCCTTGAAGAGAAGAGCCAGGCAGGAGCCACTAACAGTTGAGAGGGTGGATATGCCAAGCCAGTCCTCTGACCGTTGGACCGGGAGCCTCGGTCTTGCTGTCCTGAACAGCAGTTGTGTTCCGAATCAGCCTGTTTACTCAGCGGTTCTAATTACTCTGGCCAGAACAAAGGTATTTCATGAGCAAGGTTGTTGTGCTTCTGGCAGATGATGTGCACTTATGCAATTAAAGTGCTTAATGTTATGCCTTGGTCTCAGCTGAGAAGGAGTCCTTGGCTCCTCTCGGGAAGAGCGCAGGGGCATGCCTGGTAAAGAGACCGCAGCATGGAGGCCAGCAGAGTCTGCGTAGATTGGTAGCTGCCTTTACTTCCTCCTGTGTCACGTGTTATCTGGACCAATGAGAAAACCAAATGGGAAATGGTTCCTACTTTTGTGTAGAAATGTGTACTCTTGTTTGCGAAAACGGAAGGAAAGAATAGTATCTGGAGCCAGAATTAAAATAACATGAGAGATGGCTCAGAGGTTAAGGCTGCTCTTCTAGAAGACCCAGGTTTGGTTCCTAGCATGGACTAGGCAGTTTCCTACTCTCTGCAACTCCGGTTTCAGGGGATCAACGCCCATTTCTGCCCTCCATGGGCACCAGACATGCAAGTGGTTCACAGACACATATGCATATAAAACACCCATGCACATAAAAAAAATTTAAATTATTGGACTGTGCAATGTTTAGAATATACATACATAATTCAATCCTATGACATCTACTTGTAAAATATCCTCTTTGATATGATCAAGACACTTTACATGAGTATATGAAAATATCATAATGACACCTATTATTATGTGTAATTAATCTGTGCTACTAAGAACATTTAAAAATGCAAGCACACATATGCAAATGAATAGCGTCCTCGAGTGGGAGGGCTGAACCTGCTGATATAATAGGATTATGATCTGAAAGCTACCTGAGAAATTAAAATCTGGAAAATAAGG
Organism: Micromys minutus; assembly: GCF_963924665.1. Classification (NCBI taxonomy): domain Eukaryota; kingdom Metazoa; phylum Chordata; class Mammalia; order Rodentia; family Muridae; genus Micromys; species Micromys minutus. The sequence continues at coordinate 77,110,123 of NC_137973.1, read as the reverse complement.
TCTTGGTTTGGTATGGGGCAGGAAGAACACTGGATGAACAGCCTGGGATCAAGCCAGGCCCTGGGGACTAGGGAACAAGCAGAGAAGACTAGGGAATGGCCCAGTGACAACAGCCTTGTCATTAGCATCTCAACATGAACCCTAAGGAAGCTGTCCTGACCCAGACCTACATCCATGGCATATGCTGGTAACATCATTCTCTTGCTCTGACTCTTTGCCATCTTCCTTTGGTCCTATGAAACAGTGTCTGCAACCTATACTCACACTGGGTCAAATGTCCCAGCCTACAGACCACGCCCGTCTGCCCAGTTGTCCAAACGAATAACAGGTATCTCAGTGCACCTTATATAAGGAAAATTACCAAATACCCAGGATCCTGCATCTTTCATCACTCCCTGATCTACCCGTCTCTAAAAGGGTGGTTACAGTCCTCAGATCCCTATCAAGTCTACTATATTAACTTAATTGTCTCGTAGATGGCCTCCTGTCTCTGGTCTTAACCATTTCAGTTCATTCCCCTATGTGGCCAGCCATTTCTATATAAGACAAATCTCACAAAGCTACCCTGTGCCACTCACAGCTACACAGTTCACAGAACTACAATTAATAATGATAATAATAATAGTTAAAAACAATTCACACTTACTGTGCCTGGCTCCATTCAAAACAATTTTACATGTGCTACCACTAAGTGCTCACATGTTAGCTCCTTTAAGGTAGGTGTGTGGTCATGCTTCCATTTTACAGAATAAGGAAACTGAGGCTGCTGAGGAAGAAGCACCATCTGCCCAGGAAACCTTGCATGATTCTCAAAGCAGGGAACCTCTTCCAACTGCTCCCAAAGTTCTGCACTGATGGTGAGATTCACAGTGATTTGGCTTCTCTGTTTTTAGTACCATAGACTAGGTCCTTAATGAAAAAGACCTGCCCGGTTTGGAGTAGTGTCATATAGGATGCTTAATAAATATTTTGTGAGATTAATAAATATTGACAACTCTGTACCTCATGGAATGCTAGCATTCAAGTCTCAGCTCTTCCAATTACTGACCATGTGACCTTCGGCAAAGCAGTTAAATTCTCTGCCTAGAGTGTGGATAACGGTACTCCGCACTTTAGAGAAGATACATACTAAGCCAGTAAACATTTGTGGAGTGCTTCAAGAGTCCCTGGCACCAAGTGAGGACTGTCTGAGTGCTTGCTTTCTTGTTAGAAGCGGTTAGCAACAATGAACTATCTACAGGCACTCATGGGATGGAATGCAAGTTATCTGCAGTGTTTTACAGGAAAGAGACAATGTGACAATTTTTGAACCAATGCATCATTCAAAGACTTGTTATGAAGCATTATGTACCACCATAAGGATGCTTATCAAACCGAACTCTAATAGGGGGTGACCGGGGACTGTCATCCTGAGCAAACACACCACTAACTCACAGGAAGAATGTATTTCTATTAAGAAAGACCAACCAGAAAGTCGAAGGGATAGCTGGGTGTTGGTAGCTCATCTGTAATGCCTGATCTCTAGGGGAACAGGGGGATCTCTGTGAGGCTAAGGCCAGGCTGGTCTACAAAGCAAGCTCCAAAACAGACAGGGCTACACAGAGAAACCCTGTTGCAACAAACAAAGAAACAAAACCTGAAGAGAGGGGGGGAGGGGGAAAGGGAGAGAGAAGCAGGGAGGGGGAATTTCATTGTATAAGAATTTTTACTAATGACAGGAGAGTTTTGTCTTTAGATGGGGGTGGAAGGGTTTACTTCTCTGTACTCCCCAAAGCAAAGCAGATGTTTCATTAAAACAGTAATGTGGTTGAAGGAAAACTAACCAAAGGAGTTGACAGTGTGCCAAGGGTTTGTGCAGTAATTAAACACTGAATTTCTTGTTGGGGCACCTTCTCTTGTGCAAAGATATTGAAACACAGACCTTGTTTCCAGAAAACACTGCCTGGTTTTCACTTAGAATTTTGGTCAGAGGTGACTCTCCGCTATGCCATCCCAAACCTGCATCCCACATCTGTGACATGAGTAAGGTGTCACTGGTGCTCTCTTCTGGATGATGCCCAGGCCCTCAGTTCTGAGCCACTACCCTGCCTCTGCCAATGCTTGGCCTGGCAAATGACATATTCACTGGGTCCACATTTTTCTTCTCTAGAGCACAGACCATAACTGAATTCCTGAAGCCTCCTTCCCCATTTTGTGAACTATACTTTAAATGCATAATCATGAAAATATTTACCTAAGAGATCTGCAAAGATAACCAGTAATTTCTTATGACACAGTGTTTGGTTTGCTCATTAACTTAATCAAAAGTCTTTAAAGCAACAATAGCCCATTACGACAAAAATTATTGGCTACAATATCAACACTCGAGATATGGAAGCAAGAAGACAGTGAGGTGAGACAGGCCGCTGGGGTTGGAGGAACCCCCTCTCAAAAAGGACGTTTCTTTGAGAAAAGTTTTGAGAAAAAAAGAAAGGAAGAAAGGAAGGAAGGAAGAGAGGAAGGAAGAAAGGAAGGAAGGAAATTTTAAAAATGTTAACAACAAAAACCTTTACCTACAGTGTTTTTATATTTTACTAAAGGGGAAAAAAAAAAAAAAAACAGATGAGGCCCTCTTTGGGGATTTAGAAAATTCTCCTGGCTCCTCTGCAAGCCTAGAACCTACCTGCTTTAGTTTGAAGTTAGTTCATGTATTCAGTTTGTGTTCTGAGACTAAAACGGACAGATACGAATTAAAGATCTTCACTCCATGGTGGAGTCATAACCATTATGACCACTGTTATATAGACTTCTCTGTTAGCCTCCCTTCTTTTTCTCCCCCTCTCCCTCTTACACATACACACACACAAACACACACACACACACACACACACACACACACACACACACACACACCTCCATCCAACCATTCTTGCATGATCACACAGATGAGCATCATGGCAAATCTCATTCCCCTTCTGATCAAAATTGTTCTCTTTGAAGTACCTGGCCCTGACTATGCTGGGCCATCTCCAATTCCTTTCCTAGATCCCAGCTTCTGGACAGACAGAACAGTCTAAATTATTAAGGGATGGGGTCAGACTGTAACTGTAGGCAGGATAAACTGAGTTAGTTAAAAGGAATATGTACATGGAAGACAGGGGCGTTTGATACAGGTGCGCAGTAGCATTAGGCTTCCATGCTTTGCACAACATAAACAGAAACAGGAAAAATTAAGTAAGCATCAGGAGAGAAGCTCAGAGGAGAAGCAGATAAGAACTTCCCGCATGCCCAGGACATTCCAGCCTTATCCCAGGCTGCCCCTAGCACTTCATCTCCACAGCCTGGCATTGTTTGGGACTGCCCCTCTCTTCTTCACTGAAGTGAATGTGAGTCCATTCCCGTTTCTCCAATCAGAAGGATAGCTGATGTGTGAATGAACGCTACATTTAAATAGAGATACCAAAGTTGAAATAGCGTTCCTTCAAGATCCACCGGGTGCTCTCATTGCAGGGACTCAAGCAAAAGAACTTCCTTCACCAACCAAAGCCCAAAAGTTTCCAGAAAATAAGAACCCCCAACACTGTGGAGTTATGCAAGCGGCTTTAACGATTGAACTTGCAGATGACATGTCTGACACTTCCCTTCTGAAGAGGTGCTGTAAGAGAAACGTACTTAATAGATTACTTTTCATTCTGATAAAGTAAGTGGCACAGGAGCAAATGATCAACCTTCCTGGCTAGCCTGCCCATCCTGCTCTCAAAACTGTCCTCTTTCAAAACAGCCAGCTGCTGAAGCACCCGTGAGGGAGCAAGTTCTTTTCCTCTGTGAGGGTAGAGTTGGGAATTCTTTTCACAGAGAGAAGATAATGGTAACTAGTCCTGCGTTTGAATCACGGGCTTACTGTCACATGTGGTGTTCATAAGGAGGTTTTTCCTGTCTGAGTCTTCTGGCAGAAGGTTTTTGAAGGACAGCAATGACTGGTCAAGTTACCTTACATGCTGAGATGTTGCAGAATCGGGCCAGGGAGCAAAGTCCACTCAATAAGCAACGCTTCTGTCTTCCAGAGCTTCTTCCCAAAGCACCTTTCTCTAAGACAAGGAAGCTTACATGATGGGGTCCAGGTGCTGCAGAGAAACGACCTTCGATGACCTGGTCTTCATAGGTGAACATCGGCAGTGTTTGGGTGAGCGGCAGGATGGAGCCCCGAGTCTGGGGCTTTAGACACTCTGATTTGTGGTGAACTCTCTCCATCTCCTGTTGAAACTGCCCATGTCCTTCACGCCCCTCTCCGTGTCTTCATCGCCCCCGCCCCTCCTGCTGATTTCAGCCTGCACCAGATTCTCTAGGTAGGGGCAGGACCTCCCTTAGACACAGGGCTAGAAAGTTGAAGGTTTTCTCTAGGACCTCCTTCTGAAAGAGTTAAATTTCAAGCACGAAGTCCCATTTTCAGTGATGTTCAAACACAGCGATGACTTGAGTCTGTACGAGGCATCCAGGCAGGAGCAAGAAGCCTGCAGCCAGAGCGTTTTTCTAGGGTGGAGATACAATGAGCTGTTTTACCCTTGTGTAAATAAACTCCGGTCCCTAGTCTTTTTCTGGGGACAGGAGTCATACAAAGTGGGGGATGGTGGCAGGAATTCTCTGATGGTGTCAACAGTGATAATCCTGCTCTTCCAGCACCGCTTAAAGAGACTTGAACAGTTCACAAGGTCACTCAAAACAAAAAGGAAGTTGCCCAATGTTCTCTTTCTGGCAAAGCAAGCCAGCGCAGCTTTAGAGCCTGCTTCTGGAACTTTCCCAACTGGCTCCTCGCTCAAGCTTCTGCTCTTGCTGATGTCAGCTCTGTCTAGACACAGCTTTCTCAGGTAACCGGCATGCTCAGCCTCTATGAGGTTGGGGTTCTATTCAAGTAGAACAGTAACCTTCCAGGACCTCGCCAGCCCTACCACCCATCTGTCTGTCTGTCTCTTTTTGTTCCTATGGCGTGTCCTACTGTGTGTGTTTGTGGCTCACACACACCGCTATCCAAGCTCATGAAAGCAGGGACTTGTCCCTTCCATGGCTCAGGGTTACTGAGTGCCTTCACCAAACTGATAAGAAACATTTTGAGGTCACTAAAGGTCAAACAGCCATTGTGGATGCTGTTTAAACTTCTTATTGACACTGTCTTTCATTTAGTCCCAAGGACACATTCTTCGTTTTATGACTTTATGAGGGAAAAGAATTTTTTTTTGCATTTTTTAGTGTTTCTGCAAATATATATAAGATTAAACACTAACCTTGAAGCTCTGATCTCTTTTCAAACTCCCTGTGCTTCAGCTCTCTCAATGTGCCAGAATACACTCTTTTGAAATTTGAAAGGTCTTTATTTTTTTTAAGAAAATATTTTTTATTGGATACTCTGTATTTACATTTGAGATGTTATCCCTTTACCCCGCCCTGCTCCCATCCCCCTCCCCCTATGAGGGAAATGTTGTGAAAAGTTGAATTTCTTCTTGGGAAACACAGGCTTCCTACCCTCATCCACCTCCCACACTCATCTGAATGTGAGTCCCCCAGAGGGAATGGGTCAAGTGAGAGCAGACCACGAGGTCTGATAGCTTGGCCCTCTGGCCATTCCATTATCCAAATGCAGAAACATTGTAGCCAGTTGCCCTAAGAGCCCGCTACAGTATACCCCAATGCACCATGATGCCTTTCAAAAAATAAAGCAACAAACATCCTTCCTCCATGATGGTGCTTCTCCTCAGGTATGTGGTCACAGCAACCACATGTTAATATGTTAACAACTACATACACTATCCAGAAAGCACATGAGAACACCCTGAAGTGTACATCTGTCAAAGACTCGAGGCATGAGGCTACCGGATGGTGGGGCATTGAGGTTACAGGCGCTGGGGGTGGAGGGATCACTCTTTGAACTACAAAACAGCATACACAACAGTGAAAATGGGTTTCTTATATTGCAAAGGGTACCAAGAACAATCAGTAATTTAAATCAAATGCTGATAATATGCTGGTAGCCACCCAAAATGAGAAAACAAACAATTTACAAAAACATTTTGGCAATCGTGGAGACTTAAAAGAGGAGAACACAGGCCCTGATACAACACGCTTTATTAGAGGAAAGCATGGGGCACTGGGTTCACCACCCTGCCAAAAGACACTGGAGCCACCGAGGAGTGACTGAAACTGTGCTTGTTACCACAGCGCCACTGTAGAATACTCGGAATGTGCATTAACACGGGCACAGAACACGCTCAGCCAGTCTCACACACCACGCCACACCCCAAAGAGCTACTCCTACTAAAGCTTCCCACCAGGGATCTCGTGTCTAATGGCAGGGTGAGCTTCAGCTTGGCAAGGGCAGCTCATTTTACTCTGATATTCACAGTTCAACAAAATTCCAAAGAAATGTGCATCCGTGGGACTCAGACAATGAGGGCGAAGGGGGAGGGTGGATATCATTGAAATACATTATCTAAGAATGAAAATGTCGTGATAGATCTTTAGTATGTTACTATGTACCACTAAAAATGCTAATAAGAGAGAAATTCAAGGTAGAAGGTTTATAGCATTGCCTAGAAGACTCCCTGAAGTGTCCTAAGAATTAACAGAGATGTCTTAAAGATGTCCCTGCCACCAGGGTCACACTCTCCTTAGTAAAGGTCACAAATGCCCAGCCTATTTGCAATTTCTCAATCACTGCAGTCCCCACGAAGGGTCACTGCAGAACCTGACTTTTTTTTTTTTTTTTTTAAATACTGCAATGGTAACTCCTTCGCTCAATTCAGACATCCTGGTGTGGTGACGTGCCATTTAAAGCTAGTAAATTCAGCCACAGGGTTAATTTTAAAAGGCCTTTCTTGCCTCGCCTTTAAAACCTGCCTCTGCTTTTCTTCATGGCTTTCCACATTCTCTCAAATGTTTCAGACTTCCTCCCTCCACCCATCCTCAGAAGTGCAGTAACACAGGACGTACAGTTCGCAGGTCACGGCACGAGGCCGTCGACCAGTCCCACGGTATTAACAGTCTGAGTAACAGTGCTTTCTCCTCCAGACCACACCATTAAATTGCACTCATCACCCACAAGGGGGTTGTTTGTGTTAGTGTAGATGAAACTTGGTACGAATTCACACTGGCTAACTCCAGCCTAACAAAACCATTTATTCCTAATAACTGAAAGAATAAGCGACAAAATATAAAGATTTTTTAATGATAAACAGGTATAAGAAATGTATTTTAAATGTGGAAGCTGCTGGATCAGAATGGTATGGCTTCAACCAGCTATTGAGAAGTTGTGTGTGTGTGGGGGGGGTGCCTTATAGTTTATTCTCCTTGAGATCAGGACTGAAGGGTAATCCCTGGGGTTCTACAAGAATGGATCTCTAGGGAGGTGGGGGTTTTCACTGAAGGACCCTATTCTTTTATTGGTTTTCCTCTGTTTCTAAACCACTATTTTATTGGTTTGTTTTATTACTAACTAAACTGGATCATTCTACCTCTCTCCCAACACCATCTCTGTCACCACCTCCTGGGACACCTGGCATTTCAGTGCCTTTTAAACCTATTTTTCTTTTTCCCTGCTTGTCACCATCACAGTAGCTCTTGCCTGTGAAGTCGTTCTCCTTGGGATAAGAGTCATCAGGAAACCTCAGCTATTCCTACTAAATCCATATGAGGGCTTAGCCAGGAGACTATGGAATTAGCAGCGTGTGTGTGTGTGTGTGTGTGTGTGTGTGTGTGTGTGTACTTGTTTTCATGCCTCTGTATATATGTGCCTGTGTGTTTTCACACATGTATGTAGATGCCTGTGTGTGTGCACGCATAGGAGGAGACACAGAACAAGCTAAAACACGCCTCTTGACACCAAGGCCACACTACTCTCTAAATTTCTGTAGTGAATTGTCTAGCTTGAAAAGCCCTCTAAGCCCAAGCCCATCTGAGGCCACCAGCACGCATAGGAAGAGAGTCACCTATTGATCAGGAGAGACCTGATAACTCACAGGTCTCAGGTGGGCATCTGCCTAATTCAGCATCACTAACCAGTTTTTACAGCAAGCTGGTTATTGCCCCCAGCTCCTCTGGGGCTGTCCTGACCCCTGCCAGTCTTTCTGGGACTCGCTGGCTCTCCAGAGGAAGTATTGGCTCTTCCTGTCCCTGACTGATGATCCCCGCGTGCACCTAAGCCAGCGGCCGTTAGGAAGAAGCCTTGCTGTCCTCTGCTCTCCTAAGCACAGTGGAGGGCCCACACTGGTGCTGGACCATCTTCAGGCTGCAGGTTCAGGCTGTCTGTCCAGCCAACCAGCACCTCACCTGGATCCCACATAGCCTGGTCTTTCCAGAGCTCACAAAGCCACATCAGAGGGAGCAAACGGTGTCCACATCCCTGTGCTCGGCCACTTTGCTGTGCTTCCTCACCGGCAAGTTGCCTTGCTCTCGCCTCCTCAGATTTCCTGGTCTTCCATGTCAGATGCTGCACAGGATGCCATTTCCCCCTCCATGTCTATTCCCTCATAACAAGAAAATGGCCAGGGAACTCTCCAGGAAACTCAATCAAGCCCAGAGTTGCTGGTAGATCTTATCAACTATGAGAAGTAAATATATGTTATGATCTTAGCACCCACCTTTACTTCATGAAAGGGTGTCACAGCCCACTCTCCCCCACATTGATATGGTCAGGCTTATCTAGAATATCCAATATGTCCTCAAGGAACCATACAAGAACGAGGTCTCTCTAACACAATACTCACGCTGTGGCCTACTCCCCTGGTGTTGTGGCTACAGCTTTCACGTAGACCCTAGTCTCTTACGTTTCTGATTCTTACTCAACTGTACAACAAATACTGATGAGATTCTCCTTTAAAGCTTTTGCTTTTTTTGAGATAAGATGATCACAGCCATTCCTCCTTTCCTCCTTCCATACTCTCTTTGTTCCCCATTCAGATTTGTGGCTTCTTTTTTCAGTCATTATTGTTACATAGTATCAGAAGCCATCTTTGCTCAAGTACCATGGTTCCTCTATGTTCTCTAGACCTCATTAGGTCTGTCTCTGAGTCATAACATAGCTGTTTGTCCTGAAGCTTTTTGAGGCTGGTCAAAGTCCCCATGTCCCCAGAGTGCCTTCTTAGGAGTTTGTAGGATCCACAGAGCCACAACTTAGTGAAGCTCCCAGCTTAGCACTCCTTCCTTCTGTCAGCTCCTCAGTCCTCACCGGAGACAAGCCTAGGTGGCTCTCTCAGCCAGCAGTGAGCCCTCCCTTGTCTCCCTGCCTGAGTCTGCAGTGATCCCATGAAGCTTCAACTTAACTTACGTTTCCCCTTGCTGCACCCCAAGGCTGGCTGCTTTCACCACAGAAGTTCAGAACCCAGTGGTTGGTTCCTGGCACTGTTCTGGGGACACGCTGAGAGAGACTGTCTGACCTAGGAGTGTGATCCCGTGAGCAACCTTAAAGCACAGAGACATGTTTTTCCCTTTCAAGTCAGCACATACAGACAAAGGCCCGAGCACCACTCCATAAATTGTCTTAGAACCTCTATGTCCCTTGATGGCCCATCTGCCCATTCCACCAAATATATATATATATGCATATATATGTATGTGTATATATGTGTGTATGTATATATATATGTGTGTGTATATATATGTGTGTGTGTGTGTGTGTGTATATATATACATACATACATACATACATACACATACACACACACACACACACACACACACACACACACACAGACAGCTTTGGAGCAAAACACAGACCAAATGAGTTACAGTTCAAAACTGGGGTCACCTTAATTTCCCAGTATTTGGCCAAGTCTCAGCAGAAAACAGTTTGGGGACTAGGAAGATGACTGGGTCAGAAAAGTGATTCCGATGTAAGCATGAGGACCTAAGTCCACAGTCCAGAACTTGCATGAAGCCAGCTATACTGGCATGGAGGTCTTGGGTAGACAGAGACAGCCAGATCCCTTGGGGCTCATTAGCTTGACAGAGTTCCCTGATCAGTGAGTTCCTGGTAAAAGTTAGAGACAATGTCAAAACACAAACAAAATCTCTACCAAGATGCTTCTGAGAAATGACACCTGAGGTTGACCTTTGACCACCCTATAGATGTATACAAGTGTACATGCAAAATTCATACACATGCTCCAAGGAATGAAAAGAAGGAAGGAAGAGAGGGAGAAAGAGAGGAAAAAGGGAATGGAAGAAGGGAGGGAGGGGAGGAGGAAGGGAAGAAGGAAGGGAGGGAGGAAGAGAGGGAGGAAGGAAGGAAGGAAGGAAGGGAAGAAGGGAGGGAGGGAAGGAGGAAAGAAGGAAGGGAGGAAGGGAGGGAGGGAGGGAGGGAGGAAGAAAAGAAGGAAGGAAGGGAGGAAGGGAGGAAGGAAGGGAAGAAGGGAGGGAGGAAGGAAGGGAGGAAGGGAGGGAGGAAGGAAGGAAGGAAGGGAGGGAGAGAGGGAAAGAGGGAGAGAGGGAGAGAGGAGGCAGGGAGGGGGCAGGCAGATCTGAGCAGGCTCATACTCCCAGGAGACAGCCTGTTTACCCTCACAGACAAACCCAGCATAGTGACACTGAAGCTCAGAAGTTCCGAAAGGACAGCAGGGTAAACTGTAGGAAGCCCTAGGAACAAGGAGCTCAAGGTATTTCCTGGGGAGGAAGACACTGACCCTCCAAGGGAGGGGCTGCTCCAGCTGTACACAAAGTTCTGAACTTTGGTCCAAGGCTCATGTGTGGGACTCTGAAAGGTGAACTCGGTCATGAGGGAGATGTTCTGGACATTTCATTGGCCTTGTCTTGGTCCAAGTAGGCAAGCTGAGAACAGAGCAGAAAGGATCTGCCCCTTGGTGAGCCCAGCTTGGAAATGCCAGGAATGTAGAAACAGTAAGGAACCTCCAGGACTCCCTCTGAGCGGCCAGGATAACACGGGGAGTTCCCAGCCACACCACACCACACACTGTGGCTGTCAATGTCCCAGCTTGAAGACAAGGAAAAAGATACCAGAGAGAAGAAAAGACCACAAAATCAAGATTAAACACTAACCAACACACACAGCAAGTCCTCATCCTGCGGACACTGACCGAGCACTAGGTCTCCCGACTCCTGGAAGGGTTAGCCCTGTTTCTAAGGTTCAGAGGTCAGTCTCCTGGCCAGGTCACCGTGGGCTGGTCACAAGGGCCAGCACTTTAAAGAGCTTAAGTTTTCTTTAAAGCACTATTGTGGTTTCCTTAATATCTTCACTGTTTTTATCTTGAATTGTTCTTTTTAAGGAGATGTGAAAATGAGCTAAGGAAGCAGGGAAAGAAAAAGAAATGGCTTCGTGATTTTTCGAACATTCGCTGTCCTTCCCCTGCCACCTTAGACGTAACCCCAGTCCACACAAGCTGTCTTGAGGAGGAGACCTCATGAACTAGGATGAAGAGCCCCGGAGATCCTGCAACCCCCAGGACCAACTCTAACAAAAAAAAAAAAAAATTCATGCCTTATGGTCAGTGAGAAAAGTCAGATCCTGTTCTAGAAGTTAAGTCTTTCCACAGAGTCAGAGATGACTCTGGACTGAGAAGCAAGTGTTTCCCACAGGAGGCCCGGTATTACTGGTGGGAACTAGAAAGGAAGCAATGATATCACGGCATTTGTATGACAGGTCTCTAGTGACACAAACCAGACCCCACAGCACTGGGACTGAGGATGAGGAAACTGCCCTTCCAGAGGAGACTAAAGGGAGAGACCATTGGCTAGTCAGGTACACTGTAGGTGGAGAAGGTAACCACTGGGCTTGCGCACTCTGAGGAGGCAGAGATCTGGGACAGAGAGGGTGAACTTCAGATGGGTACTTCTATGCCTCTTTGGCTTGGGACCTTGAATGGGTTTCCACCTCTTTCAGATTATGTCTTTATACGCAAAATTGGAGGCTTTCCCTCCAGTGATGGACAAGTTCCAGTATGGTACCTATTTAAACACAATTCTGTGCTTTGTTTATTTATGTCCCATGCAGTTTAGAAGCGAAACAGCCAGGGCTGAAAGAGGCTCAGTGGGTAAAGCGTTTGCTGCATTTAGCATGAGGACCTGAGTTCAAATCCCCAGAACCGATGTAAAGCCATACAGAGTAGCACACATGTATTACTCCAGAGCTCCGGTGGAGAGATGGAAGGCAGATTTGCATGGTACTACATAGCATATGGTCTGCCAGGATAGCAGCCGGACATGCCCTCTGTGCACCCTCACACCCAACCAACCAGCTCCCACTTTCATACCTTCCCAGTCTCTGCTGCATACAGGGAAGTCATACATCATCTGAGGATGCAAGACCTTCTGTGCTCTGGCTGAGGATGCCTTTCAAACAGAACTCACTACTGTTTAGAACATTCTTCTATAAACAGCCTACCCGGCTCCCTTCCCACCCACGGCCCTGGCATGGCTTCCTAGCCATGTGTATATATATATGCCTGTCTTCTCCCACTGGGATCTGGCTTATGTCCCACCTCCAAGGGAAGCCTCAGGAACCATCCATGTCCACAGTATTCTGCATCGAGCCTCTGCTTGGTCCTTTGGTTAATCTCTTTTAGTTACGTTTCCTGGGTAGGTATCACATTTCCTCAGACAAACCCATCATTCGGGTTCCTGTGAGTCATCCATGGGGCAGCCACGCAGAACAGCTCTGACTTAATGTGACCGCTCATATGACACACTGTTGAGTCATAAGCCCTGACAACCATCAAACATTAGAGCAAGGCACATGCAGATTGTCCTCGGGGTAGAGGCTGGGTCTTTGGAGGCAGTCGGTAAATGTTGAGAATAAGAAGACACGAAAAGCTGAACTCTCTTCTTTTTGAGAAAATGGACGAAGGGAAGAAAAGCGCCCACAGTTATATGGTAAGCCCGGTGACCAGACTCCTGCGCATCACTGTTACTTGGCATCCGAGACAGGTCGCTTCATGGTATGAGGTTGGGACCTGCTGCAGGAAGAAGGAACCAGGAAGCCCTGAACCCTGACCACACGCTTATTTACAATGATTTACAAGGTGAATTTAGTCGGCACGTTTAAAAGTTAACCACTCTTTAAGGCCACAGGACTTTTCTTTTTCCTGATACACCACAGAGCTCACAGAAATGGTATGGTAGCAGAGGAAAGCTGGTGGGAGCCGGAAGGGGGTTCCTTTGGGGTGTCTCCAGTTATTACTTCTTAGTTCTCCTGCCCTTTATTTCAGAGACTTTGGTCTCTCAGTCTGTAGTGGGCTGAGATTCCAGAAAATCCTTTGTCCTTGACTCCAGCCCAGCCTTCTCGCCCTGGTTTCCTGCTGAACACATTAGTCCTCCCTTGAAATTTCCAAAAGTTACAATGCTAAAGAATTTGATAAAACTCTCCCACAGCCCAGCATGTGTTGGCTATAGTACTCTAGCTATTAAATTAGCCTGGAGGGGTCGGGCTCTTGAGTGGTGGGTAGTGACCATACTGGCAAAAATTAAGCCCCCAGAGGGGGGACTGCAGAGATCTACAGCTCTGAGCCTTCAGCGAGCTTGGTGCAGGCCCTTTTCCCAGAAGCCTAGCCTCTGAAGGTCCAGTGTAAAATATGCTTCTAACCTTTGCACACAGAAAACATCCAACAGTTACTCACAGCTGAAGCCTCCTTGGGTTTCTAAAGCAAGATAAGTCAGAGGCAAACCCAAAGACGGGGGCACAAAAGGGGGATTTACAATGCTGGCTGTATTTAATACAGCGGTGTTCATGGGGGTACTGCGGGGAGAAACAGGAGTTGGCTGAGCTGCTTTGGACAAATGAGCGCTGAGCTGGCTGCAGAAAGAGGCATCTGAAACCCTGAGATGCCAGCAGAAGAAGGGGGTAGAGATGGTAAACAGCCGTGGAGGAGAAGCAAAGGAAGACAGACTCCTAATTAGGCTGTAGAGGAGAAGGTAGCAAAGAGTGGGACACAGAGGTGTAGGACACACATGGTGACCTTCTTGGTGCCTGGCGCTCCCTGAGAAGAGGGTGTGGAGGATTAATCTGAATTGATATCTTGATTATATTAAGAAACACTATGGCTTCAATGAGGTTTACCCTTGGGTGTATATTGCATTTCCAGGGAGGATCAGCAGAGGGGTAGGAATCTCCTGAGAGGTAAGACCTCTCCTGGATACTGTCAGAACCATCCGTGAACTGGATCAAAAGAAGAAAGGTCAAAGTCAAGTGAATGCCAGTCTCCTTTCCTCCTCCTGGTCCTCTGAGAAGTGGGTGAGCATCCTCAGACCCCCACCACAGAGCTGCTGCTGCCTCACTATGGAGATGCCTCTGCCACATCCTCCCTACTGAAGCAAACCCTTCCTTTCTTAGTTACCTTTGCCAGGCGTTTGATCACACTAATAAGGAAATGAACAAATCCAGGAGGGGACAAGTCCAGCAACATCACTGGAGCACCAGCCAAGGGGTCTTTGCCCTCGTACATCCCAAGCCTGCCTGACAACAAACATCTCCAACCCACAGAGTCCCGCTGCACCAGGAAGCACCCAACAGTACTCAGCGACTTGAAGCCAAAGTACAGACACCCTGAATGCTGTACTACACCGGTGCTCTGATGGCTCCACCCTGAATAGGCCTCGTCATATGCCATCTGATATGACTGTCTGCGCCCTGATATGGGAGGCAAGGTCACGAATGGCAGCAAGCTGGTCATTCCACAAGACAATGCTGTGGCATGCCTTTCTTCTCCTTCCAGGATTTGACTGCTGAGGCACCTGGTTAGCAAACACTGCAAACAGACTCCTGAGCTGCAGAGCATCAGCACTGGGCAAGACCACAAAGGCTGGAAACAGAACATAAGAATTCCCAGGAACTTTACTTAGCTTCACAGACTTTTTGTCTTAAAGTATATGCATGTACATGTGTGTGTACATATGTGTATGTGTGTGCATGTATATACACGTGTTAATGTGTATGTGTACATTTGTGCATGTGTACATGTGAAGATATATGTGTACATGTGTGTTTGCATGTGAATACATGTGAATGTATATGTGCACATGTGTATGTGTGTGTGAATGTGTATGTATACTTATGTGTACATATGTACGTGTTAGAATGTGTATCAAGGGGCACTAGAAGGGTGTGTCTATAGGATGGAGACAATGTGTCATGAGAACATATTGTACACACCAGAGATGCTGGTTCTGTGTTGCAGGACTCTTACTGAGTTGACTGTTGTTCACTGTGGCATGATACACAATCTTTTAGTCATAAATGCTACAAGATGAACTATGAATGGAAACATCATCTGTCAGAGATAGGAGTCACTGACAGAATTTGGTCTGCGGGAAGAACGTAGTTCACAGAAATTAACAAGACTAGAGATTTCCAATTTGTGCTGGCCACAGCCGACACTGCAGATCTCCAGTGACAGTGACAGGGTTTACCAGCTCTCAAGACCCTTCCGTCAGCCTCCTTATTACCTGTCCATATTCCAAAATCTTACATTACCATGGCAACACCAGCAAGGCTTTAGGCTCTGTCTCTAGCGTACTTGGAGGCACTTCTGGGGATAAGAGAAAAACCTGCTTCAATATACCATGAGCCTCACCCAAGTTAAACTAAGTTCTACGATGAAGAGCTAACGTTTTCTTTTACTTACTATGGGTCAAATGCTAACTGAATTGTTTTATAAGCATTGTGCCTTTGCACCTTTGAACCCTCACCGTAACAAAGGTACTGTCTTGTTGGGCAGTTGGAAGCTCCAAGTTACAGAGTGGTTAGCTAAACTGCCCAGGATCACACAGCCTGAAAGTCACAAAGTCAGGGTTAAGTCTGATTCCCTCCCACGCTCCAAGTTCTTTCTCTTACTGTGTGCTCTGATGAGCATGTAGTTTGACAGCTGTGATCTTCCAGAAGAGGGTCAGAGCCATTAGGACCTTGCTTGCAGTTTGCTTGTCTGTCGGAGCATCTACACTGCATTATGAAGAACACGGGAAGCAACAGTGAAGTGCTCGCAGCACACTGACCTCATGGCAGGAAGTACTGAAGCACCGCTCCCCTCTCGCCTTCCCAGAGTGAAAGTCTCCCTGACTACTGTCCTTCCTCGTGTTGGAAAATGGGGTGCCTATTTGTTGTTGACTATGACATGGCCCCCACAGGCTTTTATGTTTAAACATTTGGGTTTCATCGGGTGGCACTGATTCAGGAGGTTTGGAGACCTTGGAAAGTAGAGACTTCCTGGAGAAAATCACTGTCCAGGGGGCACATCTTATAGCCTGGCCCTGCCTCCTGTCTTCGTCCTGGCTCCTTGGGGCAAGCAGCCCACACCTGTGCTGCCTGGGGACAAGCTGCCACCACAGCACAGCAGATTGCACCCCAAAGTCATGAATCAGAACAGTCTCTTCCTTCCTCAAGCAACTCTTCCCCAAGTATGTGGTCACACCAAAAACACTGACAGCACACTCCTTCTAGCCGCTGCCCACTTAGTAGGCATGCCTCTGCCTCAGCCGCTAGAGACTAGGCACGATGTGAACAAGCCCAAGTTCTTCTTCTTTGAGGCCCAGGTTTTCAAAAGCCACTGGACTTCTCTAAATCTCAATTTCCTCATTTATCAATTCTATCGAAGTCTAAAGTAGCGCATACCAGGAGAACAAAGGAGGGTCTAGCACCAGTCCATATGAGATGGGAGGAAAAAAGAAGAAAATACTTAGCTTCTTGTTGTAATTATCACAGGCCTTTGCAACAGCCCTTAGCAATCATGTGTGCATGTATGTGTGTGTGTGTGTAATGTGCATATATGTGTGTATGTATATGTGTATTTGTATACACATACTATATAGTACACACACACACACACACACACACACACACACACACACACACACACACATGCTTTTTGTTTAGGAAGAGAGACAGAGAAGAGGCAAAGGGAGAAGAGCAATCTCTTTGACCCTAACACCTGGCTTCTCAAACATCCTTGCTCATAAACCATGGAATAGATGCATTGTAGATCAGACTCCAGCACATACACACACAAAAATAAAGATTAGCACATGATGCTCAAAACTACTAAGTACAATGCATGCTGGCTTTCTTTTATTAGATATTGTTGGTTTTTTAAGGTGCTGATGCTGATTACAGTCTTGCTACACCACCTCCCCTGTGTTTAGCTTCAGTGGCTGATAATCAACTGTGGTCTGGAAACGTGAAACAGAAAACTGCATAAGTAAAGAATTCATAACTTTATATTGACTGCATTCTTCTCAGTGTGACACTTCACCTTGATCTCACCTGGGACACAGCTGCCCAGCACATCCCCACTGAACACAACAACCTTCCTTTTGTTACCATGATTCGAGGGGCAAACTCATGGCCAGGTCCTCACAGTGGTTACAGTTGAGGAATCCTTACATCACTTCGCACTGACCCCTAAGAGCAAGAGTACTTATGCTGGCCACTGGATATGACAAAGAGAAGCCATAAAGAATTACTTTAAATGAGAGAGAGGGAGAGAGAGAGAGAGAGAGAGAGAGAGAGAGAGAGAGAGAGAGAGAGAGACAGACAGACAGACAGACAGACAGGGAGATCCATATGTTGAAGTTGATGAGCTCTGAACAGTTTCTTGTGTTAATCTAATTCATACATTAAGCTTTATCATCAGTATGCATAGGGTTTGGTACTATTAAGTTTGGTATATGCTATCTATCTTGGAGTACGTTAATGGATTACAGCCCACACATTGAATCACCCTATGGAACAGGAAGTCTCCTGAAAGACTTTAAAAGCATAGGTTCACAAAGCCTTTCACCTTTTGCTTTGTTTTGTAAGACATTGCAACATAGAAGAAATTCCAGCTGGTTTCTGATCCCCATGCCCACAGATCACGTGGTACGTTGTTTGACAATAAACATTGTTCTGTGTGTATGTTGGTTATTGCCGCTGATTAGGGTTGAAGACAAGCAGGATTTCAAAACCACGCCTTAAGCAGGGGCTCAGTGCTCTTTGGAAGGAGAGATCATAAGTCTCCAGTGTCTTCCTACTGGGTACCAGTAAGCAACTTCCTCCGTGGACAGGGCTCCACACACATCAGAGCCTCCTGGGGGCTGCTGATGTATGACCAGGATGCTGGCTTGACTTTCCGATCAATCTTCATGGCACCACCATCGCCACTGTCAAGAAGTCGTCTACTCCTGATGCTGCCCTGCATACTGCCCTGTCCAACCCTTCTGGCTCACTGCTGGACTCTTCCTCCAGCGGTCAGGGCAAACATCTGCAGTCCTGGGCGCTTCCTGCTGTGCTACAGAAGCCTTGGGTATTTCTACCATCACCTTGTTACAAACCACGTTCTAGATTGATTATTTAATTTTACGTGCATTGAATGTGTGGCCTGCATGCATGTACACCATGTTTGTATCTGGTGAGGGTAGAGCTCAGAAGAGGGCATCTGGTCCCCTGGAACTGGAGTTAAGGATGGTTGTGAGCCACCATGTGGGAAGCAGGAATCAAACTCAGATCCTCTGCAAAAACAAGTGCTCTTAACTGCCGAGTGTCTCTCCAGCCCTCTAACGGATTACACTGTTTCTCATTCTTAAAATGTCTTCTCCCCCACACCTGAGTTCTTCCTTTCCTTCCAGACTACACCCCAGACTTTCTTAGACCCTCCCACTTTCCTCTCTGGACGTCAGACAAAGCTCATGAATTCAGGCAACCACTTGCCGCCTAGAGCTGCTTATGAATATTTATGGACTGACTTTCTAATATTTCAGAAACATTTCTAAGAAACCCTGGGACCTAATCCTCTATGAGTACCCCTTACTTAAGAAGGTTTATCATTTTTATTTAGGTGCCTAAATCACACAACCAGTTTTAATCACCCTGTCTCCACATTCTGAGAAGCAGGGACTGAGTGTAGACCACAGTGAAGCAGGGACTGAGTGTAGACCACAGTGAAGCAGGGACTATGAGTGTAGACCACAGTGAAGCAGGGACTATGAGTGTAGACCACAGTGAAGCAGGGACTATGAGTGTGGACCACAGTGCTGATGGCTTTTCTCATGTCCATTACTTGGGAGACATTTGTGCCATAACTGAATTCTCACAAAAGGAGAGCCTCTGGGAGCGTCCTCTCTGGGATGCTGTGAGATGTTCTCATGGAAAAGGCTCTACGTTTAGGCACAGTTAACCTATGACTCTGTGTTGGCTACTGCCCTGTAGGAGTCTTATTCATAACACAAACACACACTCATATACATATACACCACATATTGCACACATACACACACACACACCATACACATATACAAATGTATACCACATACACACCATACACATCACACATGGTCACACACCACACACCCATACACACACACACACACACACACACACACACACACACACACACTCATACACAAATATACACACACATACAAACATACATGGTCACATACCATACACACACACACACATACACACACACACACACACACACATACACACACACACACACACATACATACACACACACATCTTTTCCTTTTCCTTGGCTACTTGCATCTTGGAAAGAACTTAAAGACCGTCCATTCAACATCAGATGAGGACATTTACCACCCTATGAAGATGAAGCAGTGTGCCTCAGATCACTGTATAGAAAACTTTCAAAAGATCTGGGGTCAAACCTCAAATCTGCATTTAAAGAACTTAGAAGTTAGAAATCTTAAAACATCACTACCTAGCTCTTCAGTTTCATTTCCCTCTCCCTAACTTCCTGTCTTCCACCAAATCCCTCTGTCTCACCACCAGGGAAACTTCCCCAGGTCCCCAGCACCTAACTGGCCCCTTGTCACCAATGCCCCAGCCTCTTACGCTGGAACCCCATGACTTCTCCTATCCTTCTTGGCAATTTCACGGCTTATTCTGGTTTTTCTCTTACCCAGCACCACACCTGTTAAAACCACACAAGTCCTCTGTTTTAAACTCTTCCAAAATTGTCAGCAAACTCACACATGGCACTGAAGCCAGTGATGGTGACAACTGCAGACTATCCCTGACCCCCGGGGCACAGAAGCCCTACCTGCCTCCTGCTGTGTGGTACAGACAAAGTGCCCAGAGAGAAGGTGTTCTTTCAAGCAGACAGGTAATTCCACGGGGCCAAGCTTAGCCTTACGAACTGAGCAGGACACGAGCTCACCACATTCACATACCTCTTCATGCTAGCCTTCTGTCTTCACCAGAAGTGTCAAGAGCCTGCGTGGCACCAGGGGAAGTAATGACAAATGCAGGCTTGTCCTTCCTTGCACTGGGGACATGCAACAAGGAGAGTGAGGTGGCCAAAGGAGAGGGCTGGTCAGAAAAGATTCAGCAAACAGAGTAGGGAGGGCTTGGAGTTTGTCTGTTGGTAGAGCATGCCTTGCAAGCTGTGGAACTGAGACAGGACCAAAGAATATATATTTAAAAGCATATTCACTTATAATCCTAGTTCTTATGAGAAATAGGTGGATTCCTAAGGCCTGATGGTCAGAAACTTAGCCTCTGAGACACACACACACACACACACACACATTCTTGCTCTCACACACATTGAAACCTGCACACATGCATGCTCACACACAAACATGTTTGCAATCACACACACTGAAACCTGCATACATGCACACTCATACACACATACACACACATATACACACACATTCTTGCTCTCACACACATTGAAACCTGCACACATGCATGCTCACACATACATACATTCTTGCAATCACACACACTGAAACCTGCACACATACACACATACACACACAGAGACACACACTTGCTCTCACACTCACTGAAACCTGTACACATGCACACACACTCCAAACAAATCAAAACTGCTTGCTTATTATAGTCAGTGACATGGAATATGTACATTCTTGAGGCCTTGGCTGACGGCCAACAGGGAAATGACTTATGGCACATTGCTTAAACCCTGCATCTGGCTTCTTTATCTGGCTGAGGCAAGATAATTAAAACACCAGTCTCCCAGAGCTGCCATGAGGTTTACATAAATTAATACTCATAAAAATGACTCAGGGAAATACTGGGCACATATTGGGCACCACAGAAATACTTATTAAACAGACCCTTGTTTTGAGCAGTGCTCCTGGGTTCCCGCTAACCTCCAATCCTGGAGACATATGGTGGTTTCTATCCACACCACATGCACTGAGTGGCCAACAGTGTTCCAAAATCTACAATACTTTTCTTTTTCCACACAAACCACTGGAAGCGTGGAACCCTCTGTCCTACTGTATAGGATCAAGGAGCTTCACCTTGCCCTCTACCTTGCTTTTCTTTCCTTGGTGGCTAACGCTTGGCTTCCAGGCTGCCTTCACTTTCCAGGTATTCTCAGAAGCCCGAAGGCTGGCCATTCCTTACATCTGTGCTCCTCCGGGGAGCCTCTTCCCAACCACACTCACATTTACTTCCAGTGTAAGCTGAGAGTACGCCGTCTGGTGGTACAGTACCATTCTCTCCCTACAGAATCTCTCAATGGTAAGCAAGGGACCCAGGCTTCTTCCCTTGAGTTCAGGATCTCCCCTCGGCGTAGATGTCTGAACGGATCTTAAACGGACCTCGTCTGAATCCAAACTCCTAACCGTCCATAGCTCCTCCTCTCCCATCTTCATCACCTCAGTTAACCATATTCCCCACTGTCTCCTCCTCCTCTCACCAGGTTAGCATTTCTTCACACGCACACCACTTTTTTAAAAAGGGGCATCACTCTTTGCCCAGGCTAAGCTTGAACTCTATCATCCTCCGGCCTCGGCCGCCCAAATGCTTTGTTTATAATCCTGAGCCTGGGAAGTCCCTTCAACCTCTTTAAAACACACTGGGGATCTGCTCTTCCTCTAGTGAACCCTGTGTCCCAGAGTGCGCTCTTACACAGTTTCTGCTTCTCTGCTCTCATTTCAATATCTCCCCTAAAAGATGTGTCAATCCCTGGTCCGAACCCTTCAGTCACCTCTCACCTCATCCAGAAACACCAAAGTCCTTACGGTTGCATGGCCCTACATAACCTGGGTGGGCCACCCTGTCAGATGGCTGTCTGGGCTCATACTGTCTGATGGCTGTCTGGACTCATACTGTCTGAGGGCTGTCTGGGCTCATACTGTCTGATGGCTGTCTGGGCTCATACTGTCTGATGGCTGTCTGGGCTCATACTGTCTGATGGCTGTCTGGGCTCATACTGTCTGATGGCTGTCTGGGCTCATACTGTCTGATGGCTGTCTGGGCTCATACTGTCTGATGGCTGTCTGGGCTCATACTGTCTGATGGCTGTCTGGGCTCATACTGTCTGATGGCTGTCTGGGCTCATACTGTCTGATGGCTGTCTGGGCTCATACTGTCTGATGGCTGTCTGGGCTCATACTGTCTGATGGCTGTCTGGGCTCATACTGTCTGATGGCTGTCTGGGCTCATACTGTCTGATGGCTGTCTGGGCTCATACTGTCTGATGGCTGTCTGGGCTCATATCCTTCCACCCTCCCCTCTGCATCCTCTGTCTGGTGACACATCTCAGAGGTCCAGGCTGTCCCTTCACTAGCACGTTGCACTCCTACTCCAACACCATGTGGTCTGTCACAGTCACATTCCTTTGACTGTCACAAGCTACACTTGTGTGGCACCTAGTCTTCCTGCTAGCTACATTTTTTTTAGCACAAGACTTAACTTGTAGATCCTGTCTGCATTGTCTCCCCATCAGAATGAGTGTTTCCCCACTCTGAGAATAAGCTCTGTGAGTGGGGACTTATGTGTGATCTCTTCACGGCTGCCTTCTGACTGTACGGTGAGTGCCTGGCACACAGTGGACGTTTGTTGCCCGCCGCGTGATCTCCTGCATGCGTGGGAATGCTGGCTCCCTGGTTGTCTGCTTACCTAAGACAGTCATTACCGTCTTCATCAGCTTCATGGGAGCCCTCCGGCGGCTGATGGAGCCACTGGTATGTGGAGATAAGACGTTGGTTTTTCTCTTGACATACATGTAGATGCGCACATAGACCACCACCATGATGAAGAAGGCCAGGAGGTTTGACACGGTCCAGAAAATGAGGTAACTCCTACTGTAAATGGGAGCCAGAGAAGAGCAGGCAGAGATGTTGCAGAGACAATTCCAGCCCAGCGTGGGGACGGCCCCCATGAAGATGGCGATGGCCCACACCAACAAAATGAGCAGCGTCACCCTCTTTTTGGTCAGGTTGCTGTGGATTCTCATTCTCATGATGGACATGTGCCTTTCCACAGCAATGACCAGCAAATTGGCCAGGGAGGCAGTCAGGCTTGTGTCTAGGAGGCCCTGGCGGAGAAACCAGCGGTTGACAGTCAGTGTTTTGGACACTGGGCCAGTGTTAAACATCAGAAACACGTAAGCGATGCCGGCAAAGAAATCCGCAGCAGCTAAGTTAGCCAGCAGGTAGTAGAAGGGAAAGTGGAACTTCCTGTTTGTGATCACCGCTGCGATGACCAGGGAGTTAGAAAAAAATATGAAGAGGCAGAAGAATGTCCCGACACACAAGACAATCACAAGCTTCGTCCCTGTCCACTCGTCAGCCGTGTCTGTGTTGCTCCTGTTGTAAAAGAAGTCCATCCGCTTGTCGTAGTGACACTCATTCATGGTGGACAAGAGCTGCGGATCCTGGAAAGGAACAGAGGAAGACCGACATCACTCTAGGTGAAATCACTTGCTGAGCCACCAACTGCCACTGTGACACCCTCCCCCAGGCGACTCCTTTCAGCCTCCCCTGTCTCGAGGTAGATGCCCCTTGCTCAGTGCATGGCTGAAAGTTTCAGGAGGAAGTCTGACTCTTTTACTCACATCAGCATCTAGAGGCTGTGCCCAGCCTCACGACAGTTGATTGAATAGTTGGCTGATAAATGAATGGATGAATGATCCAGGAGGCACCAGCATGCCAAATGAGCTGTTTTCCCATTCCCACTCTGCACCAGCGACAAGAACGGTGTAGCAGGAATCATTAATGAATGTTTTCTGCTGGTAGCGACCAGGCCAGATTCCTTATTTATGAGTTCTGTTTTGTAATTAAGAGCAGGCTGTTATGCCAGGCATATTATTGCCAGGATAATGGTATTGAATTCCTCTCCTGTGGCCAAACGCCTTCTCCAAGAGATTGATTTCCACCCCTCCAATTCCAACCCTGATCATTCTATCACCAGCATTTGGTTCCAGGCTACAGTTACAATCATTCATTAAGCATATGGTGTCTGAAGAGAGACTGGTCTCAGTCCCCTCCCTTATCTTCTCCCTCACTTTCTTCCTCATGGCCCTCTCTTCTCAATGGCACCAACGTGAGTTTTTAGTGCTGGATTTTCTAGTCTAATCACCCCAACTCGATTCCTTTCCCAGGACACTCTATGACCCACAGGCAGTAGAAGACAAAACCTTTACGATGCTGCTGACATTTAGGGTTTGTGCAGACAGCCAACCCCATACACTTGCTATATGAAGACAAGTCCTTGAGACTTGTGTGAAGGGGGACATCAAACTGTGGTATCAGGTTTGCAGGGATGGCATTGGACCTTCTCAGCATAAGACTTCTTGGACCCCCAAAGACAGGAGATCCTAGACAAGGCAAGGCTCTGAGGATACCAATTTCTGTGTGCTTTGTGTCCTGCCTGTGCTATGTGTGGTCAAAACTGTGAAGGGTCCTGTCAAGATCCACCAGAGCTGAAGGTCAAGACTCTAGCTTCTGGCTGGAAGGGATCCCTCATGAAAACAAAAACAATACAAACAAACAAACAAACAAACAAAAAAAAAGGTTGGTATTTATCCACTGAAGACCCGTAGGCTCGGCAGACCTAACCTTTCTACCTTTGGGAATGAAGTGTGTGTAACCAGGAAAGTGGAGGAGAAAACGCAAGTTCTGAAACTTCCTGTCGATTCTGAAATCTGATACCATACCAGAGCAGGAATGGCCAGCCTAGACAACAATTTGTAAGTAGTCCAATGCTGCTATATCTCAGGTAGTCTGCTTCCCAAACTATATTTTAATTGTATCGTGTTATCTTACTCTGAATTAAACGTCAGTGTGCGATAAAAAGTTCATTTGATACAATTAAACAAACTTTATACTTTTCACAGCTTTTGAACATCACGTTACATGTTCTAATAACCAATCCCTAGATTTGGACACAAGGTTATTTTACAGTGTTTGACCTCTATAAGCATTTGATCTTTATATAGATGTGACCAATTATAGGAATTACCCATGGTTCTCATAATGAGATAGAGGCCCCAAAGCATCTTAGATTGTATTCCTAAGTTTACCAGCACCATAGGAAGGGTCAATAGAATATAACAACTAGAGATTCAATTGAATACGTAAGGAGAAAATTTAGCTTAACAATGCTACATAAAGGTTCAAGACAACCTGAGGTGCCCGTGCTGCGAGTGGTCTGCTTGTACCACTCCAGATTTGCAAATTCACTGTGGAGGGAACACCACTCTGCCTCAGCTCTGAGCTTCTTTGGAGGGCCCTACAGCAAGGCTCCATTTTTAAAGCAGAGACCTGGCCTCCCCAGATATGAATTCGGACAGTGCCCTTATTCCAAAACTGAGAAATGAATTCTGTTTATACATACCTAGTCTGAGTTACTTTAGTTATAATCACAGGAACTGACCAAAACACCATGAGGAGTTTTAATGATACAATGATACTCTTTCCTTTCACTAATTAAAGATGATTTACATATTTTGTATTGTAACATGCTCTAGATAGCTAAGATAAGCATTTTTCTAACTAAAGTGTAATGTCCCTCCTGGGTGATTTATTAGGAATATTATATTAAAAGTAGGGATTAGGATGTTGTAAAAATATGTGGAGTTTTTTCTTATTTCTTTAAACAGAGTTTTAGTTTCAGTTGTCACATTTGGTCACATCTGTTTTGGAACTCCTCAATGGTTGGTACTTCAAAATCTTCAGATTCTACTTTTCTTCCATAAAAACTATGTTATAGATTCGCGAATTTTTTTTTTTTTTTTTACTGGAAAAACTGTTCTGAGAATAAGAAATCCTTTTGTCTTGAAAAAGTTGAGCTATCTCAGGAAAACCGTGATTAACAGAATTTATACCAAGTGGTTTCCTTCCTGCTACACAGAAGTCTATATCTGAGAGAGACAGAAAGTGGGGTGGGGGATGGGGGCAAAGTTCACACTGGGAATGAGTTTAAAGCAAAAACAAAAGAGACAAACAAACTAAAAGCAGAAACAATGGCAGCAAAACCAACAGGAACTACCAAGCAGTAAGGGCAGATCACGCCACAACGCTGTGTCGGGACAAGAAAAGGCTCACAGTTATTTTAATTATAAACAATTACATGCATACAAACAAAAACACTTAACTCTAAAACCTAAACAGTTAACTTAAAAGGCAAAATTATGAGTCTGTTTTTTTTTGGGGGGGGGGGCATTGTTTTTAAAATTCCATTTTTCTATTTCATCCATCCATCCATCCATGAATGACACAGGATTTCTCTGTGTAGCTCTGGCTGTCCTGGAACTCACTGTGTAGAGCAGGCTGGCCTCGAGCTGAGATCCCGCCTGCCTCTCCCTCCTGGGTGCTGGGATTAAAGCCTGTGCCACCACTGTCCAGGGGCATCTAATGACTTTTAAACAGGAGTTTACAAATTTTGAGTTCATTCTTCCCTCAGCTGTGTGTCACCGGCTCTGAAAACTAAGCTCAAAAGGAAAGTCTGGGAGAGACCTGTGTCTCAGCCAGCGCACACCAACTCTGCTGACTCGGGGTTTTCCACTGAGAACAGGATTGGGTGGGCTTTGTGTAAAAGCTTCAAGTCACTTTCTATGCAGACGACTGACTGACTGCATCTGGACACAGGCTCCATCGTGAAGGCTTCTGGTCACCATCACCCCATCTCTTGCGCTCGCTTCCAAGTTTCCTGGTGGTTCCCAGTGCACATCAACGGTACATTATCATATCTAATCTGGAAATCACCAAAAATCCTCATCCATTTATAACTCATGGCCAACTGAGCATTTCTCGACCTCTCTCAGACCTTACAACATGATTCTGTGATTTCAAACAAGGGAATAAGTCACTTCACTCCTAGCCTAAAGTGCTCTCTGGAAGATGCCACTGAATAATTCAACTTGCCATCACTTGGGAACCTAAAGGCCATGATGGAGCGTTTGCACAGATAGTCCAGGCGATGGCTAGGACTTACTTTCATGCTAATGGGATCGTTGGTGTCCAACTCCCAGCCCAGCCCATTCTGCTCTGAGAAGGGATCTGTCTATCATGCCCAGAGAGGTGGATCTGATAAATGAATGGCTGAGCTGCTCTGTCCCCTTCCCTGAACTGAAAAGTCTGAGTGAGGCAACTCTTCTGCCTTACACAGCAGCCCACTAAGCACATCCGGGATCTCCATCACTTATTAACCCCATGTTCTCCATGAGTTAATACCTGCACTCTGGTTCAATTTCATTATTAATATTAAGTGTGCGCAACCCGGGCCAAGCGTTAGACTAAGCATTTTACATGGGTCACTACACTTCATCTTCCCAACATGTTGCGCAGCCATTTTTTTGGAATAGGAAACACAGGCCCCTGCTGGAGGTCACACGGCTGAGAAGCAGATGTCTCGACGTGGGCAGCTCTCCCAGAAGCCCACACTACACCGTGCTTCCTCTCAGCCAAGAGCAACGCCAGGCACAATTGTGAATCCCAGTCAACCATACAGTGGCAACAACGGTTCTGAAAAAGAAACGATCTGATGGGGTCACATTCAAAGACGCCCTGCCGTGTAAAATACTAACCGGCATCCTAAACAGCCTTTGGTCCCCTCCTCTTTTAAAATAGCCTTGAGGTGGAGAGAAAAAGACCTTTAAAAACAGTATGTGTTCAATTTTTACAGCACGTGGAAATGGACACGGTCGCACCAACGATGCGAACTCTTATTTCGGCGACATCTCAGCTGCCGTTAGTTTTTATACCAGAGGGCTGAAGGGTTTAGACGTTCTGGCCCAGACCCACAGGAGACACTAAACTTTGGAAGGATGACCACAACTTCAAACTCCAGTAATGTAAGACTTCACAACATGGTGGTTTGGAAAGTCTATATGTGGAATCCAAATGAAAACTTCATGAGCAAAGCTCTCATTTAGATTCTCCCCAACTTGTTTCTCTGAAGAAGGAAAGAAAGAAAGAAAAAGAAAAAAAAAAAAAAAACCAAAAAACACGATAACCAGGCAACTTGGAATGTGGAAGCAATTACGGAAACAAAGCCATCAGAAAACTGTGCAAGTCACTTTTATTTCTGGTTACATCTTAAGAGATGTGGCTTTTCGGGGACACACCTCTCTCTCCCAGAGGGAAAGAAGGGATAGAGGATATAGGGTGAGGTGATGCTGTCTGCATTTTCTCTCTGTGGCCCACAAATGTAGAACAACCCTCTCCTCGTTAGAAACTTTGTCTAGGTGGGAGTTGAACCTTAGTTTAGCCACTACCTTAGGAATGCCTGAATAGATTATCATGTTGTTCAGAGAATTCAATAATTCGTGGGAATGGCAAGTCGGGCCAGCAAGAGTGATGTAAATGCACCTGTAATCCCTGGGGTTGACATTTGCCATTACCTTCTAGGCTGCACTTGCTGCTTTGTCTCTGCAGCCACCTCTTTGCCCACATGTCCACACGGATCATTTTATACCTCATTCCTGTTCAAACATCACTTCATCAGACGCCCCTCCCTCCTAAGCTCTCTAAGTGGAAGCAGCCAGATACTGCACTCGGTCCCTGCCCTCTGAGCTGCACCATTTCTCACCACCTGACAACTGAGCTGGGGCCCTGCCTGTTCTCTCCAGAGAGAAGGCACACTTAGGAAGGCATGCTCTTTATGTTGTTTTGACACACCCTGGACCCTGGAAGACTGCCCAACACACACACGGCCTCAGTAAATGTTTGTTAAATACAGACTTAAGTGAAGAGACCCCCTCAGATGCCCATACCTCATGACTCTAACCTTCTAACCAAGCTGACCCTTTCTCCTCTCTTCCCCCACATGTGTGCCCTCTAATTTGAGTCACACAGTCTTTCATTTCCTTGGCTTGACTCGGCACCAGATCCTGCCAGCAGCGAGGTGTGAGGACGGTATCTGCTGCCCCTGAAATGTGGCTTCACACGAGCAGATGAGCCTGGGTGGGTTGAAGAGCAACCGCACCGCAGAGGCTCCCTTGACTGCCAGCCTCAGAAATGAGGGCTCCTCCTTGACCATAACTTCAAAAGAGAAAGAGAGCCAACTGTCAAAGCTGGACCCATTCAAATCACAACACAAAGTCGGAATTACAACGTGAAGTAAGCCATCCACACCCAGGGCTCGGATCTGGATAAGTAGTCGGACAAAACCCTAATAAACCACAGGTACACCTCCATTAAAAAGGGAAGCTTGGCGTCCAGTCCTTAAGATGCTACCTAATGACCGTCCTTTTTTAAAGACACCCTGTCCAACTAGGGACACAGAGAAAGCAGTGACTCTTCAGTTGAGAAACAGGGCAAGCATTTCAGTCAGATGACCAAATTCAATGTCTGTTGATCGTCCAACTCTTGAAAACTTGTGTGAGAAATAGTCATTTACTTCATGACCTTCTGAAGCAACCTTATCACTCTGCTAATCACGTAAAGAAAAAGAAAAAAAAAAAAGCAGAAAAATCTCAAGCAGAGAAGTACCTTCCAGAACTATAAAAGTCTTCAAAAGTAGACAATGCTAAGAGCTTTAAGAGCTAAACAGAATGTGTATCCTAAAGGCTGAGGGGATCTAAACAAAACAAACATTTTAATAGCAATACTAGATCTATGTCAGTTCAATAACTATAACAAATGTTCAGCATGAATTTAGAGTTCAACACTGGCAGCCACTGTGTACTCTGTATGGGAATATGAACTAGGAAGCCTACGGTGTGCTTGGCATTTCTGCAAATCTAAAACGCATCATTCCTAAACATTTTTTTAAAAAATTAGAAACAAGGAAGAGGTTATTGACTCCAATTTATTTACCTAACTTCTTAACAAATTGAAAGCACCTGTTTTTACGCCTGCCACAGTAAAATGAACAGGAAAGTAGCCATTTGTTAGAGCTTACATGTAAGCCGATCAGTTGGTAATGGGATAGTAGCTACCCCTGATAATCTTTGATAAAGCCAGTGGGTTTAGTGTAGGGGTGCCTGCTACAGGGAGGGCTGCCACAGGTGGAGCCTCTCATTTCATTATAGATACCCCATTATTTCTCTCCAGTAACCTGTGCCCTCATCTCTGTTATTAAGACTGCATCTACAGTTCTGGCGCGGACCTGTGTCCCTCGGCAGCAGCGGTCCCCACCCTGTCTTCTGCACAGTCCTTTAAGCCTCCTCGGGAGTGGCCACACAGAGGACCATCAAATGCTTACCTGCTGTGACTGGGAAAATCCCTAATAAAATGAGAAACTGGAGCTAAGGGGAGTGGTTCAGTCAAGTGCTTGCAAACATAGGATTTTGATTCATGTATTTAATAAAACTCATATACCGCCCTGTGTAGTGGTACATGCTGGAATCCCCAGACCTGGAGAGGAGGAAACAGGAAAATCCCTGTGACTCCTGGGCCAGGCATCCTAGCCTGATTGGTTACCTCCAGGTTAATGAGAGGCTCTGTCCTCCCAAAGATGTAGAGAACATCCTAAGGATGTCACTGGAGGCTGTCCTCTGACTTCAGAGTGTACGTGTTCTCCCTCCCCACCTCTCTCTATGTGTCTGTCTCTCTGTATGTCTGTCTCCCTGCCTCCCCCCACCCCCTCAGAAACTGACTTCCCAAGTCATCATTAACTGAGAGATGGTGGCATTCAGGGCAAAATTTAGGCTAGGCTTGGGAGAACAAACAGGTTACAATGTCAGAAGCAGCTGCAGAGTCCTTTAGGCAGGGAGGGTAGCGTGAGATGTGTCAGGGAGTTTACCTACCACCATCTCTCCCAGGGAGTGGATGGGCTTACAGCTTTTGGTAGACAACACAGCTCTGCCCTTGGACTTGTTTAATAAACAGCTGTAATCAAAGGCATTGTTCCCCAGATGTTCCTGATGGCCGAGGACGGTCTTAAGCCCCTTGATTAAACAGGAAGCAGCAGAAACACAGTAAAGAGAGGAAAACACATGGATTTTATATGATCAACAAATTCCCTGACTTTGTTTATCCAAATGTAATGTAACCCTTTGTGTTTACTTTGTTATAAAGTTGTAATCTATTTCTAATTCATTAAGCTAGCAAAGATAGGTTTTGACCTTCAAACTTCATATTTTACACACTAGTCAAATGTTTCAAATTAGTATTATTTATATGTAACCCCTATGACAATCTTTAGATCATTATATAATCACATTTCAGTGGCTTCACTATTCAATGGAGTTGAGAATGTAAAAATTAGAAGTGTAGACAGTCATACAGAAAGAAATACATTTCTGAACCAAAGAATTTTCTGTCTATATAAGATATTTTAAAAACTTTTACATAGCAGCCTTAGCACCAATGACTTCCCATGAGAGGAAAATTATAATCCCTCATAGTATAAAGTCTGCAACAGGCAAATTTGTGGTCCAAACCATTTTACTGTCATCTAGCTGTGTACCACATCCTCTCAAGTGGCTGACTCTAGTCTCCAGAGGATGGTCAGGAGTTCCTTGCTCTGTGGGACTTGTCCCATGTGGCCCAGTGCTGTGTCACTGGTGGCCTGCGGTGATTCCGTCCTGTTTCTAGAAGGTTTGTCCACCCAGGTAATTCTGGAATGTTTGTCCATCCAGATAAGTACCAGAGCACAACCCCAGTCTCTGCACAGAAAAGAACATTTCAAGCCAATGAAGCTGCAGCAGGAAACAGTTCTGACAGAGGCTTCAGATTCCAGGGAGGAAAGTTTCGATACCAAACAAATCCTCCAGAGGAGCATGCGGATAGAAGGGCTGCCTGTGCCAGAAAGTAGACTCCATCCCTGCCCGAGAAGCCTCACTATACAATGTGTCACCCGATCCTCAGGCTACAGTCAGGGTCTAACAGGAACCCATTCTCCAGTCCTAAGAAGCCCCCTGTTCTGCACGATGTAACAGTATGCTAACGATCGTTTCTAACTCCTCTGCCCCTAGCTATAGGTTACTCTGAATTCTTGTCTCTTTGAATGGTTGTTTAGCTCTAACCTCCACAGCACAAACTATCAAATTGTGCTTTATTGTTTATGTGTGTGTGTGTGTGTGCATGTTTCTGTTCATCTGCTTGTGCATGCAGACAATCTAGTATCAGGAATCTTTCCACATACTGTTTTCAAACAGGGACTCTCCTTAGCCCGGACATTTACCCAGCTGGGGAGGCTGGTGGGCCAGTGAGCTCCAGGGGCCGAACTGTCTCCATCTCCCATCTCACCAGGGACACAGAGCGGCACCTGACTTTTTATCACTGAGGTTCTGGGACCAAACTCAGGTCTTCAGGAATGCAAGGCAATCTCTTTACCAGCACAGCTATCTTCCCAGCCCAAGGTTTTTGTTTTGTTTTGCTTCTTCATAAGTTGTAACCTCGTAGCCCATATCCTACCAGGCTCATCTCCCAGCCTCCTTGTAGCTGGGTGACCACGGGAGCATATAGAAAATGTGATCTGCACAATCAGCCCTGAAACACAAAGCTGGCGTGTTTCTCTATGTTCTTCCCCACCTGGGCCCAGCACTGAACACAGAAGCAAGGTCAGAGCCCTAGACATCGAAGATGAATAAAAGCACAGACTCATGTCTATGAAGAGGGAACAGATACAGAAGCCGAGAAAAAATACTTAAAAATGCTTTCAGCAACTTGATGCTACAAAATAAAAATGCAGGACACGTGGAGTCTCTGGAAGTAAACTGACCGTCGGCAGAAATATTTTCTTTTCTTTTCTCTTTTTATTTCTTTATTGGTGCTGTGGCCTGAACCCAGTGCCTTGCAAACACTAGGCAAGCATGTTACCACTGAGCCACACTTCCCCTTTCTAAGCAGATTTGATAAGCAATGTCCCAGTGTATTCTACATAAGTAGGAAGAAAGGAGCCCTTAAGCTAGAACTTGCAACACTAACTGAATAGCTCCAAGCAAGACAGAAAGATAAACTTCTGTTTTATTCATATCACCACACCCAAGATGTCCTTGCTTGCGGCTTCAGATGATGGATTAGAAAGAACCTGAGCTTGAGGGAATGGCTGCTCCTTGTGGCTTTTAGTAAGGTACTTCCAGAGAGAGATGATCTTGGGTGAGATGTGTCTGCCAGCAAAAGTAGACAGAAACAGAGAGGCACCCGGAATATTGAAAACATGGGTGCCTCTCTAACCTCAGAGTGGGAATTTTCACGAAGCACTCGCAGTCTCTACAGGGCCTTTTAGATGCTCCAGTGGGACTAGGGAGAGAAAAGCTTGGAGTGGATGGGAGTCAGGGTACATCCTTCCTCCCATGTCCCTATCTGAGAAAACCTCAAAGTAGATGCCAGTGGGAGAGTAATGTACGCATACTGGAACTCACATGTGGTAAGTAGAATGTAGAACTCATCAGAAGCAAAACAAACCTGAGAAACGGTGTTGGCAAGAAAGCCAGAGCTTGACTTGCAGAGATTCATGCATTGTCCTCTGTCATGGGCCACGTGGTCTTCAACACTCATATTAGATGTGGCCAGAGACCGTCAAGGCCAGACTCTGGACTCTGGAAGTTCACCCTCGCAGTTCACTCCTCTGCTGGGAGAGCTCGGAATTCCTGCTTAGCATTTGCAGGTCCCTGTCGCTGCTCCTTGTCCCTGAGCATGTTGAGTGTGAGCTGTAACTGTGTTTTTTGTTTTTTTTTTCACTTCTTCCCTGTGGTACGGCATGTTCATTACATGAAACGGAAGCACGGGCGTTTGAAGTAGGTTAGGGAAGGGGTGGTCAGTACTGCACAGCCCTCAACAGGACACTGGGGTGTGATGGTGAAGAGACATCTGCTGAACCTGCATCAGAGGTGTGTTCCTCCTTCTAGAAGTGGTTCTATCTGACACTCCATGGCTCCTTCCTACTTCTCAAAACTTGGCATATGCTTTTTTAAAAGCACACAAGGTCAGCAAAAGGACCAAATCAAAGCAACGCTTCCAGAACTCAGCACAAAAGCACATCCCCAAGACGACTGTTGGAGAAAGCCAGGAGGCATAGAGATCGCCAAGGAGGAGGTAAAACTGCCTTTGTTCACAGATGGTATGATCTTTTGTGTAGAGAACTCTACAGATTCAATGAGTCTCAAAATGAATGAACGAATGCACTTGTCAAAGGCTACAAAACAGAAGTCAGCCACACAAAGCACATTCACTTCTGTATACTAGCAGTGAACAGTCACAACAAAGATTAGGAAAGCAATTACACTCATAATTTCATCAAAACAGAGCCAAACACCACAAAATAAGTTCAGCCAAGGACACAGAAGCTTGTTCACAGAAGACAATAGAACGCTGTTGAGAGGAATTAAAGAAGACACAGATAAGAAATGAAAATACAGAAAACCCTCATATTCATGGGTCAGAGATTTAAACTTATTAGAATGTTCCAGATCATTCAAAGTGATCGACAGATTCAATTAGGGGCAGGGGGTCAAAAAACAAACAAAGCAAACAAAAACCAAAACCCTCTCAAACTCATATGAAAATGCTTAATGCGCAAATGATCTTAGGAAAGATCAAAGTTAGAGAAGCTACACTCTCCTTTCAAACAGCATTGCAAAGCTATAGTCACTAAAACAGTAGAGCACTGACAAAGGACAGATGCACAGACAGATGGAACAGAAACGGGAGTCCAGAAATAAGTGTCCGCACAGTCAACTGGTGCTTGATGAACGTCACGAGACTAGAAAGTAGGGAAAAGCTTGTTCTTTGACAAATAGTTCTAGTCACACTGCCAGTGATCATGGCCTCTGGAACTAGTCAGCCTTTGAGAAGCCTTGCTTATCAATTAGAAATCCACCGAGCTACTTTGTGCCTTTATTTGCTCATCTGCAAAATGGGGACAATAAGAAAGCCTTCTTCCTAAGGCTATTGGGAGATTCAATGTGTTTAGAACATTCTCACAGTCTGTTGACTTGATCGCTGCTGTTATCAGCAGGGCCTGAATGCAGGTATTCCCTCTGGAGGCTCTGGGTTTGTTGCTGTTACTGAAGGGAGACAAAGTGGAGCATAGGCTGTTGGGATGAAGTGAATGTCACAGTGACACACAGTCCTATTCCCTTCAAAGTCTAGAAAACTCAGAGTTGAGAGATCCCAAGGCTGGCTGTGGAGGTGAGGGAGGGTGTCATGGAGGGAAAACAAAGGAATCAATCTGCTCTGACTGTTGGGTGAAGGGCGGTGGTCAGAACAGGTGCCCCCTCCTCTCCTCTGCTCTGTTCAGAGCCCAGTTGATACTTTGTCACCACCAGTGAAAACAGAAAGCTGGGGTGACTATGAGGGAAGGGGCTTTCTAGGCAGCTGCCCGAATCCCAGTTTAGCCTTGTTTTTGACTTACAGTGAGTGAATTTAGGATTTATTTTCATTTTATGAAGGTATAGAGCAATGCCCATTCCACAGCAAACGTGAATTTCAAATTGTGAATTTGGACGTTTTTTCTAGGCTAGTCCTATGCCTCTCCTGCCTCCAGGCAGTTCACGTGCCTTCTGTGCTCCACCGTCTAGTGTGTCATTGAGAGACGGTGCTTGATGTGGGGGTCTATCAGAGGCATTTCAACCTGTGACACTCTCAGCTACTGCAGGGCTATCAGGACACAAAATTCAAGTTTCAGCTAACCCTTTTGTCACAGCATTGGAGTGCTACAAATGGGGTGCTAATTTACTCTGAATGGCTCCCCACTTTCCAGCCCTTTTCACTGTACTAACCATCAAAGTCTCTTGTTTTAGCCAATTTTCTGCTCATATTAAAAAACAAAAAGAATACACAGCATTGTTCTCTTTAATGATGTTAATGCTTTCCACAAGCTTTTTACTGATTCCAGAAGAAATATGATCTGACTGTGATTTTAAAATTATCAATTTTATAAGTGCATCTTTTCTTTTAAAATTTGCCCAAAGTTTCTCAGGGAAAAGCTCTTTTGACAAAATGGAAATGTCCAAATGAAATTAAACACATTACAGAAAACATCAGTAACTAGCCACTGTTCTGATTTCAGAGCAAGCTTGGAAGAGAGTTTACATCTGTCCAGTTCAACAAATGATTAACTTTTAAAGGGCAAGAGACTTCAGTTATCTGACAAGGATAGATTAAAGTAGAAATGAACCGGAAAACTCCTGGGGCCTGTCCGTGGAAATGTGACTTTCTGCCTTCTTTGGCTTTCCTCTGGGATCTGAACTTATGGATAGGCAGGTTCTAGGACTCCTCAAGATCACCCACTCACCGATTCCTCTCTTTCCTGCTCATGCAAAGATATTTACAAGGCTATAAATTCCCTCGGAAAACTCATAATAGAGAACAGTAGGCTCCAGCTAGGGTTAATTCCGCCCTCCTCCCAGAGACACCCCAAGACATTTAAAGACACTGGCAACGACTTAGAGACACACGACCCGTGCAGCCAGCACAGAGGCATGGGCTGTGGTTGAGAGCCACAGAACCAGGAAAGGAGATGGACACAGAGTTGTCAGGGAGACACAGTCCTTCATGGCATGGAGTCTGATTGCTCTGGGCAAACAAGAAGAAACATTTGTGATAACAAGAATTGACTCTCCAATTGTCAGAGAAGCTTTGTGTGTGCACACACAAACATATAAACACACACACAGGGAAAAGAAAGATTCTTCTTGGGTCTTACAATACAACAGTCGCATGGCCACACATTGAGGTGTGTGTGTGTGTGTGTATTTGCGTGTGTGTGTGTGTGTGTGTGTGTGTGTGTGTGTGTGTGTGTGTTTACTTCCTAGTTCTGTCTTCAGGGAGTTAAAGAAACTATCACAGCCCAGGCAACAATGGGCATATAAGCTTTGCATATGCCAATCTTCTTACTGTTTCCACTACACCTTCTTTTGCTACACCTTCTTTTGCTACACCTTTCCCCTAGGGTTCATTCACTTGACCTCTGGCAACTTTGTGCCCCACTCCTGTGGCCTCCCACCTGTGGGGCACAGCAGAGGAAAACTCTCAGTAACATTGCAATGTGTAGGAGTGATTTGCCAAGAAGACAGATTTTAGGTGTTTTTCACACACACTACCACATACAAACAACTCTATAAGATGAAAGTATGTTAGTTTACTTAACTATAGAAATCATTCCGATATATACGTGTATTGAGAAAAGTATACCAAAAACAACACATCAAAACCTTAAAAATGCACAGTTATAAAAGGAGAAAATAGCATTGCCTACTAAATAAAGGATGGATTAGTTTAGAGAAAGAAAGTACAAGATGAACCTGGATTATACTGTGGCAAAAAAA
Organism: Micromys minutus; assembly: GCF_963924665.1. Taxonomy (NCBI): domain Eukaryota; kingdom Metazoa; phylum Chordata; class Mammalia; order Rodentia; family Muridae; genus Micromys; species Micromys minutus. The sequence continues at coordinate 77,072,735 of NC_137973.1, read as the reverse complement.
AAAAAAAAAAAAAAAGGAAGAAAGGAAGGAAGGAAGGAAGGAAATAAGGACCAATAAATGACAACATGCAAGAGCAAGAGTCACAGAATTTCCAGTGAGTACAATATAAAGATCAAGATGAACACAAACGTAAGATTTCAACATACTGAATACAAAAGGTGTCTTTCAGGTGTTTCCTACTGTAAGTGAATCTAAGCATGAGAAGACACATTCCTCCTTATGGGAGAATGCCAGCTTACCCTTGAGGCATGTTGGAAAGGATGAATCACCACGGCAACCCTCACAGACAGAACTGATATAAGACAGCTCTCAATGTGGATGGTCAGTGAAGAGCAGCCCGTTAACATAGTCTAGAATACTTCCCAATAAACAATAATACACTCAAAAATGAAAACAGGCTGGTTTAAGGTGGGGCAATCTGGCAGACACAAAATAAAATGGTGGCTGAGGTCACTGTCCCAGAGATGAGACAGGATGACTGCCCGCACCCTCTGTTGTAAGAGTCTGAGAATGGAGTTTTATTCTGCAACACTTTCACTAGCGGTCAAGACTTGAGTCTTGAAATGAAGCCAAGGGATTGCCTTAAAGTTTTACTCATAAAAAATATTCACAAAAGAAGAAGAAGGAGAAAGAGAAGAGGAGGAGAAATAAACATTCACTAAGGCTGCACATTTGCCCAGAAGGCCTTTGGACAAGCCATCATGCTTATTCATGGCTATGTAACATTCATATTCCATTTCCCTGCCTCTGGCCAAGCCATCTCTTTATAACTGTACAGGTCAGCACGTGGTTGAGTCAAAGCCAGGGCGAGAAGAACCCAGCCTAGTGTCTCAGGAACAATAGAGACACAGACTGTCAGATGAGCAAACAGAGGGCCTGCCTCACAATCTTAGGAAAGAATAAGTCTGGCTGTCCTGGTGGGTAGCATACAGCCTGTCACGTCTAATGAGGGGAGATAAGATGTATGAGAATGGGGGTGATATCAGGAGTCATGGGACAAAGCGTAGGCAAACAGGACAAGTTAGGGGGCAGGAGTAACACAGTCAAACCAGAAGAGAGAAAAAAGAAGACAATCTAGGCCTGGAGGACCATGATAAGGAGGGTGACTATAACCCAGGATGCAGGAACCTTTGCCTTAGGTAAAACTTCTCTCCTGTCTCCTCGTTATGTGGAAGAATAACATATGTCTTTCAGGGTGAAAGACATAAATCGCCAAGGACCCAGCTACAGTGTTGCCATCATTTTGCAGAGTGATTCTTAAAAACTTAAGGCATCAGGAAGTCCCAGGACATGACAGAGAGGATAGTGCAGGGGGCCTGGTGCCATGTCTGCCCTGTCTAAACTTATGTTCCCGTTCTCTTCCTGGTCTTAAGGGTCGCTAGCTCCTGGGGTTTATCCACCAAGAACTGAGGTGAGCGATGGTCTTTCACTTTAAAGAGTCTCAGAACTTGGCTCCGTGCCTCCCCTTGCATGCAGTTAGGTAATCTGGGTTCAGCAATTAACTTCCTAGTCAGGGCAGTTTTTTCAGCTCTGCCTACAGTTCCCAACCTGAAGTCTAATGTGACCTCAAAGAACAGAAGGGAGGCCAGAGGAGAGAGGGCAATGATGTCCACTTGGTTCTGAAGACACCCACAGGAAAATCGTGACACTCAGGTAACCAGCAGCTGAGTGAATCTGTCCAAGATAAATCTGGATGCCCTGCCTCTTTAATCCCCCAATTAAAAGGCCTATCTCAGAGTAAAGTGCTCATTTTAATCCCCCAATTAAAAGGCCTCTCTCAGAGTACAGTGCTCACACATGTGACTTAATAAGACCTATCACTAACCCATGTCGGTAAATGGAAAAGGAATTATATCACATAGATTAGCAAATCAACTTTTAAAAATGAAAAGTCATATATTTAAAGTCATAAATCCCACAAAGATGATGGGATTGCCATGAGAACACTACACTCTCACCTTCCAAACACCTCTAGCCCATCATGTACCAAGCACATAAGGACCAGTGATCCTCAGCCTTCCTAGTGCTGCAACCCTTAAATAAAGTACCTCATGCTGTGATAACCGCCAACCAGAAGGTCATTTTCATTGCTACTTCATAACTGCAATTTTGCTAATATTCTAAATTGCAAGGTAAATATCTGATATGCAGATGGCCTTAGGTGACCCCTGTAAAAGGATCACTCAACCATCCAACAAGGTCATGACACACAGGTTGAGAACCGAGGCTTTAGTTGGTTATGAGATAATTCCCCATCGATACCTCCTCTCACCCAAGATAAGGATGATATATCATCAGGACGGAGAGAAGGCTTGGTGACTCTAGAGAACGCTAGACAGACAGGGGCAGGCATGTTGTAGGTTAGAGATGAAATGCCCCTATAGGTACTGGGGCTGTGGGGGACTAGGCCTAGCTCAAAGAAGTAAGTTTCTGAGGAAGGACCTTTGAGGATCCCCTTTCTGTGTCCTGAATCCCCAGTGTGAGCAAGCAGATCCCTGTTCCTGATCCTAACACCATAATGGGCTATGCCCTCAAATCATGAGACAACACAATCTCCCTCCCTAACTTCCTGTCAAGTCTGTGGTCACAGCAGTGAAAGAAAAGGGACATAATCCAAGGCCCTTGTCCAGGAAGGTGTGTGCACTTAAGTCACTTGTGGACTGGAATCTGTGTACCCTCACTGGAACAACGGGCAACCATGGCCAGGTTTACGTGAATGCCGGGCCTTTAATTGTTCAGGAGGGGAAAGGGAAACCACCATTTTGGTACTTTCTGTATGTGCGGGACCCTCCTGTTTTCTCTTTTAATCTTGGGAGATGAGTGTAATCTTCAATTTTACAGATGAGGAAATTAAGGCCTAGGAAAGTAAAACAATGTGCCTAAGATCACAAAGCCGGCCTGGCTGGAAAGCCTTGTTCTTCCCCCACCCCACATTAATGATGCCACGAGGCTGGTCTGAGCCACCTAGAAGCTTACAATCAGACTTAGCCCCTCTCTTGGACATAATCACAAGAAAGCATTTGAACCAATGTAGATGCCAAGCGCAGTGGCCAATGGGTCGTCTGAGTTCTATCAGTTCTTACTCAGGTTAGAATGACTCACCTCTTGTCCCAGACTAAAGAAGTGAGAGGTTGCCTTAAGTTATGATGGACAGCTGATCCTTGGGAGGAAGCTGAGGAGCTTGGGGAACAAGCAGCCTACTCTTGGGCATGAGTGTTCGACTTTCAGAGAACTGATTTCATTTGCTACCCGGCTCTAATACAGAATTGTACAATCCTTTTCTGTGCCCGTGTGGTTTTGGAGACAGAGACACAGACAGAGAGAGAGAAGCAGAAATTAACATTGTAATGTCTCAAGGTCAGATAAAGCTACCTGAAAAATCGTCTCTCGTTTAATGTTTTCACGAATGAAAACCATGTAAATCAGTTTTTGTCCAGTACTTTACAAAACAGCCAGACCGAAGTAGACCTGATTTGATAGAGAGACCTGCAGCTGCTGAATTCGTTCAGCAAGATTTGGGGGGGGGGGGTGGGAAGTAGGTGTCACTAGATCAAAGAAAAGCATCTAGGTTTTGAACACTGAAGAATAAAAAAAAAAATGAATAGGAAAAAAATTCCTAAACAATCTGCTTCACTGGCTGCGTGGTAGTGGTGACAGTCACAGGGTCTCAAAGTCAAGGGCCCACCTAACAGGTGGCATTTGTTGGTTTGACTTTGTTAGAATGGCTCAGTTTGCTTAGGCAAACATAGTAACTGAGCCCAGGCTGTTCTGACAGAGTCCCTTCTGGTGGGATCAGGGAGGGGAATTTTAGTCACTTTCCCACTGGACTCAAATCACCACAAACCCAAACTTCGCTGAGATTTAAACCTAAACCTCACTCGTGGTAACTATTGATGGAGTGTAAACCCAAGAACTCTCTTCAACAACTCATGCCTAGGGCATTAATTGAAGACTGGGCAAGCGCTCAACCGTCACACACGTACAAGAAGGAGCCTGTCTAGGTCTAACATTGACTTTGTCCTCAGACATATAAACTAAAAGAAAGAGCCCTGAAAAACGGAGTCATACGGCTAATGTGGCGTTCCAAGACCAAAAGTTAGGCAGGAGAAAACTGGAATGACTGGAGTAAATTAGGAAGCACTGGGGGGGGGGGGGGTATCATCCCATTTACAAATTAACCTCTAAGTGCTTTGGAGGGCCGTCTCCATGACCCCATTAATAAAACTAAATTGTTTCCAACAGTCAGTCAGTCCTCAAATCACAAGCCTGAGAAAATTCTAAGCAGTTTCTGATAGCCACAACTTGCACAGAGAAGGCAGTGAAGAAACTGTTATAAAACAAAGCACTGTTGTAGCCTGTGGTGTGGGAGATACCGGGAACCTTCGGCTCATCCCTCGCAACTTTGATAGCTCTCGGAGCTGAGCATTGTAACTGTTTTCCAACTCTTGAGATGCTCATACTAGGCTGGAGCTTTTAACCGACAAGCAGACCACCACTTCAGGGTGGAAAATGTCACCTCCCAGGGTTCCCGGGGAGAACCCATTTCCCATCATCAGACAACTTCCCAGAGTTTGGAAAGAGGCACCCCAGCAAAGCTCGGCGTGGGCGCGATGGAGCTGGGCGTCCCTGCTCCTGGTCTCACCAGCCCACAGCCAAGGCCGATGCAGCCAGACTTTTGCATCTGCATTGCCTTTTGCTCTAGGGAAACACGAAGTGGGAAAGGACAGGGTACGCCACACACCACGGGGAAAGTTCCGTCCTGGGAGTTTGAAGAAATGGATTGGAGACCAGAGAACTCCCAAAAAGCCCCCGCTGGCGGCGGCTCCGGGAACCCCCATCCCGCGCCGCGTACCGCACTCACCGCTGTCGCTCGCCCGTGCTGCCGAGCTCCGGAGCCGAGCGTCCCGCCGCTGTCGCATGCCCTCGGGGGAGCGCGACGGGGCGAGCAGGCTCCGGCCAGCCAGCAGCGGAGGACGCGGAGCTGGCAGAGTCGAACGCCTGCTCTCCAGCGTCCGCGGCGACGCTCCGGGAGTCCCGGGCAAATTTGCTAGGGCGAAGGGGTGGAGGTGGAGGACGGCTCGGTCCCGCCCGCCAGCCCGGCCCATGCCTCTGCCAGTTCCCACGGGAGCGCGCCTCCCTTCGGCCAGGCTCGGATCGGCGCCGCAGAGGGCCGGCGGTCCAGGGAGGCGCTCTGCAGGAGCCCATGGGGTGCTAAGGGGCCAGTAGCATCTCGGGGGAGCCTACACAGAGCTATGCCTCAGAAGGATACCCGGACGGTTGCATTGCTCTGAACCTCTCTCTGTCATACCTGTTTGAGGTGGCTGCTGGGAAGGATATACCTAACCACGCACTACCTGTGGGAGGCAGGCTCTCTGCCAGGACTGAACCTGATACCCTAAAGCCTGAACCCCAAAGCTGCCCTAGAGTTCAGGCAATCCCAGAGGCCAAGAACAGTCACCTTTGTGCTACAACAGGAAACCAAGCCCGTTTAAGCTTCTGGTGAGAGTTGTCTTGACTTCCCTCAGTGAATAGTCCTAGATATGCTGTTTCAAAACTTACCCACCTTTGGTAAAGGCCATGGGAAAAAAAAAAAAAAAAAAAAAAAAAAAAGAAAGCTAGTATAAAGGCTTCTCTACCCTAAAATACAAATTCCGTGTCCCAGCATGCTAGAAGGTGGGCCTTCCTGCTAAGGGTAGAAGATACTGTGAACTGAAAAGTCATTCCCAGGCAGCCTTGTACTCTTGGGAAATGTCTAGAGTGTGGGTGTGGGTGTATTTCGCCATCCATCCAATCATGTGCATCCAATGGGACCTTTCTCTGTGCCCTTGATGGCTCCGTTGGTAAAGCGCACAAGCTCCGTTGAGTTTGATCCTCAACCAACACGTAAAGAGCCTTCTGGGCTGCACCCAACCACAAGCCCCATGCAGGAAAGGTGGGAACAGGGCTGTACGTGGGGTTTGCTGGCTAGCCAGTCTAGCCCACGGATGAGCTGTTTCAGAATACCCGGACTGAATCGCATTGCTCTGTTAGAAATCCCATCTGAAAACACCAGGTGAAAAGCAATTGAGGAAGGTATTGGAGGTTAACCTCTGGCTTCCACACCCAGGTGTACACACACACACACACACACACACACACACACACACACACGACTTTTAAGATGAAATTCAAGGATTATCTTCTTTCGGTCCTTGTTGGGTCTTTACCAAATCTTCTTATAAGTAAAACCAAATTAAAATCAGTACCACTTAGTAAAAGCAAATGAAAACTAAACTGCAAAGAGGAAGCTCAACGATGCCCACTGGTTGGAGGGTTATCCAAAACCTCTTAAACAAACACTCACCGGACAGCCTCCTTCTGTTCTTATGTCCCTGGGAAAGCAAGGGGTTACAGCATTGCTTCACAGAGCCAAAGGGGGCTCAGGCTGCAACCTTGAAGGATCTGCGTCCCCCCCATACCCTATATGTCTTCCTGGTGTAATGAGTGCTACAAGGTGAGTTACTAATTAAATAAACGAACAAACAAGAATAACAGCAAATCGCCGTAGGGAGCGGCAACACAAGATCCAAGGATGAGTTTCCTGCCTGGTTTCTGGAAAGAGGCCTGTGCTCCTCCATCCACTCTTGGACCTGCAACCATACAGACAAGAATCCACATGCCCTACACTTTGGGAACAATCTGAACTGAAGCTATGTTGAAATTCCGCTGTCCTGAACTAATTAGCAAAGAGGCTGCCTCTGCCAGCTTGCAGATGTGTGAAAAAAAAAAAAAACGGGAGGGCATCAAGGGAGAGATGTAAGTGGTACCCTCCACGTGGGGGGAGGGAGGCATGAAGCCCCGCCCCCGGGAGAGCTAATGGGAGGCAGAGGGGATCCGTTTCTCTAACGGAGACAGGAAGAAAGGTCTGGAGCGAAGAGGGGGTGCTTTTTTATTGTTCTTACTGTATCACAAGGTTTCTGATGGTGCCCGGCGATCAGTGGTCATGGAGAACTGTAAACTCCCTCAGGAGAAGGGAGAAGCTGAGGTGTGAATATTTTAACCAAGGCTTTAACTTCTCCTTTACAAGATGCACAAAAATGAAATCGAAGATAACAGTTTTGTGTTTAAGTAAGCCCAGAAATGCAGTAATCACATAAGGAGGGTCCGGAGTGGTAAGAAAGCATTGTTTCGCTAACAAGTTTTACATACACGCATGTATAAAATAATAAGGGAATACTGTCTACGTAAGAGGGCACTGGAACATGTTAAGGAACTTAACGACATCGCGCTGTTTGACTGGATGACGTAACATTTGAGAGTTACCCTACAGTCACCACCACTCCAGCCACCCATGAAGATTTCAACATATATGTAAACATTTCATGCTATAAACACAGGTATCAAAGGAAAACTCTAGTGAAAAACTGTTCAAATATATTTTCATCCTTCAACCAATGGACCAGAATACAGACATAGAAATCACCTTTTCTAGAACAGATAATGAAGAGAATATATTTATCACTTTATATGTTTTTAATTTAAAAAGCAGAATACAGAACTATATAATCAATCTTGTTCACTTTTATCATGCGATTTTTGTATGAATGAGTACTGTAAATCAATGTCCTATTTGTGTGAACTGATCTTATTCAGAGATGGGATTACAGGTGTGTGTTACTTCTTAAATACCTGTACACACACACACACACACACACACACACAGATGTTTCCTGAAGGTTATACTCTAATCAGCAGCTATCAAGCACCCTCATGAGACCATGGGACCGGACCTTGTGGACCATGGGATAAGCCCTGGTGGAATGAAGGAAGGAACTCAGGAGATCCGTGGGACTCACCAGCCTGCATGAGATCTGCCTGAGACCCTCCTCTCCCTAAGGTATGTATATATGGCTGGGGGAGGGGTTTCCTGTGGTGCAGCTGCCCTTCCTAGTAAAGCTGCCTTTAGCCATGCTTGTTCCTGTAACCCTAATAAACCCATCGGTTCCTCGAGCTGCAATCCGTTCTTGCTCTCTCTAGATGAATATAGATAATTTTTTTTCTTTTTTCTCTCTAATAGAACCTAAGCAAGAGTGTTGAACTCCATAAGAAGATAATCACTCCTTTTCAAAGAGACACAATTAAAGAGAGAAAACCGGAGCATAGACAACGTGTCAGGGCAGAACCACAAACTTTAAAGAAACAATGGATTAAAGGAGAAATAGTCAGATGAAGAAGGGATGACTTGTGGCATTTTAAATTGTTCATGAAACAAGGCCCTAAGCTGAGCTTCTGTGTTATGTGATGCTTCACAGGAATGCCCCTGGAGTATTAACGTAAGCATTCTACCATGTAACCCCAAAGGAAAGATCCTTTACAGATTGATCGACTGTGGCAGTCCTTGGACAATAAATGATAATGCACTTCCATCAAGGGAAGCAAGCTTCCTGCTTCGCAGATTCACTCAGGCCAGCCCCATGCAATCCGCTGCCACAGAGGGAAGCTTGCCTCAGGGATTCGCTCCTGATGGGCCCATGCAGGCTTTGTCTTGGCCACCTCCTCAGCACGTCCCAATGGGATGAGCTCCCATCTGTGGTTCCCTTTGATTGGCTGTCTTTTGCTGCTCTAGGTCTCTTCAGCCCACCCAGCCAAAAGAAAACACGAAAAGCAACAAGCAGCAATTGAACAACAAATCGTGGAAAGAAAAAAAGCAGAAAGAACAAACATTTCTACCCACAGCTGCTGAGTTACAGGGAGATTGCCCCCGATTCCAGAAGGGGGAAAATTTTAAATAAACAAGATCTGTGGTTTGCAAAATCGAATTCTCCGGAGCTTCAAAGGACTTTAATCCGTGACAGACAGAAGTGAAGGTCAAACCACCTTCCCTAGAACTGAGACAGTTTCCTTCTCTGGGGAAGAGAATTGGGATGTGGGGAAGAAACACAAAAATCAGTTATGAAACCTTATGGGCATGGGACCGCTAATACCTTGCTGCTAAATATCTCAGAGACTGGCAACCCCACCCCTGTTAAGTTTGAGAACATAAGAGTCACATGGTGGGCTGTGTTTGAACATATCCTCTGAGCACTGCTTTCAAGCTTCCCCATTTGACCCACTGGGCATGAAGGGGGTGGAGGTGAAGCCCGCTAACCTGCTCAGTTTATTCCCTTCCCTTAACCCAACAGCAGGTACATCAGCTCCTGCCTAACTCCAGGAATGAAGAGAGCACAGAACCCATGGGGCTTAGAACTGAGTTCTTGACTTCTTCATTGACCAAGATTTAGAAGCCATCACAGCACAGCCGTGTACCTTCCACTTAGACGAATAGCTGTGCCCTGCCTTCCAACAGTGTCTAAATGAACGTTCCAGGGGTGCCATGCAGCACACTCTGGGGCACACTCTGGCTGTGTGTTTCACCACTCAGCAAGTACTACAAGAACTGGCAACAGGGCAAACTGGACCCAGGAGAGACCTGCCCAATGCCTTGGCTTTCTGTGGGTCTCCAGAGTGATGGGAAATAGCACTTAAGACAGTTGTCTGGGGCCAATAAAGACCCTGGAAAGGACCAGCTTTGGTTGCAATGGGAACAGGAACCGGAGCCAAAGACTAGGAGGAGGAATGGAGCCCCAGAAGAGTGAAGGGGACGCACCCTTCATAACCCACCTGCTGCTTGCTAACATCCAGACACTACAAAGTCACATCGGCGCTTGAATGGCACCAACTGGAGAAATACATATGAGAGAGATTCTAGGTGCACCATAAATGTGGTGTCACGCTTGCCTGCCTGTGATTTCAGCCTAAGAAGTGTCTGCATCACACCAGGAAACTTTGAGAAAGAATGGTGTGGTCTGACATCTACAAGCTAGAAAAGCAAAGCCATGTCTGAACAGTAACCCACACCTAGAGCTATGAGCTATCTTCTCCCAAACCCCCTGCTCAAGCTATGACTGGATATTTGCCTTGCCTGAGGCAGTCAACAAGAACCTGATACTAGCAACACTTTCAGCTGTGCAAATATTTATCCTGGTAAACCTAAAAAAGAAAAAGGAAATACTTGTAAATAAACCCTGCTAGAGTTTTCTGCGTTCTATGTACTCAATGTTTTCCCTTGTTTTGCAACAGAAAGTTGTAACATGATCCTGGCATTCTTGTCTTGGGTTGATTTTTTTTTTTTCAGTTGCAGCTGATGGCTCCTGGCCAAATTAATATATAATATTCTTATATAATTTGATTAATAGCACAGCAGACAGACATGAATGTGCTATAGGAACAATCCTAGCTGTCTTTCTTTGGTTCATTTGAATCAGAAGACAGCAGCTAAGCAGTGAACAGTGTTCTACCACTTGGAGGAGCGCAGTGGTTAGGGCTTCCAAGAAGCAAACTGAAGCAGGTTTGAAGAAAACATTGCTGCAGGGTCCTTCTTCAGGACCAAGTGACTCAAGAGGAGGCAACTGCAGGAGGCCAGAGTGTATGGAGAGGGTGAGCAGCTCACTACAGATGAGTCCTCGGAGGGCGACTGCAGATGGTTTGAGTCTGGGTTGAGGTGAGTGAATGATGAGAAGTCAAGCAGAGCATTGTAGAGAGAAAGACACAGGAACTGAATGTCTGGGACCAACTAGATCAAAACGCATAGTATGAACCTTTCTTCCCTTCCCTAAGTTCCTCCAGGCATGTTCAAACTATAGTCTCAGGCCATGTGACCAACACAAACCGGTAGGTAATCTCACCCATAACATCATGAAACCTTTGCTCTTATCTTTCAATTGCATGGCCCTTGAACATGAACTGTATAGAAAACAATGTCGCGTCATGACATCCAAGAGTTAGATACAGAGTCAGGCAAGAAAAGGAATCTCCAAACTTCCAGCTGTCTCTCTGACTTGTTAAACTTCCTAGCTGGGAAAACACTGGAATGAGATAAATTTTAAGGTTGAGTAAAATTTTGGAATGTCATGATCACAATAGGCAGCACAATACAGTTCCAAAATAAGACAGATCATTTGTCTAAAACTAACCACCAGATGCCTGATTGCCTAGTGATGATTAGAACATGAGTAAGGGACTGTCATGTTTTCACTGGATAAGGCAGTGGATTTTAGAGAGTCACTTGAGATTTACTTTATCTTTTGTTCATATCATAGTGAGGTCACCTTGTTTAAGAAGTTGACATCTTAGGGAAAAGGAAGGAGGGTATTATGAAAAAAAAAAAAAACAGAAGAAGTGAAGATCTGACTTGTTGAACAACATAGCAAAACACTTGAGTTTTAAAAATAGCTAGAGATAAACTTAAAGACCTGGAGGGTGTGTCTAGGGGAATTCATTACACATCAGCAGAGAAAGGGAGATGTCGAGAGATGGATAAATATGAGAAGACTTCGTGCTTGTGTTTGCAGTCAGTCATACGATGTAGCTTAGATAGAAAGCTAAAGGGAAAAATGTCTTCGAGAAGTCATGATTAAGAATTTTTCCAAACTGGAACAGAGATGGATTTCCAGATTCAAGAGGTTTAACTAGTTCAAGCAATCACACTGAGCAAACACATCCACACTCACAAATTGAAGTTTTAGAGATGAACAAACAAAATTAGCAATTAATGAGAAAAGACAGATTAGTTGAGCCAACCACAGACTTCTCAGCAGCAATGGAGACCAGGAGAAAATGAAGCATCATTCCCGCAGTGTTGAAGAGAAATACTAAGCAAGCCAGAATTTAATTTCTACCCAAAGAAATGTTGCAAGCTGAGGCTTATGTTTTCTCATTGAGGACAAAAACCTCAATTTAAAAAAAATGTAAAGAAAGGAAGGAAATGAATCCCAAAAGAAGAAGTGGTCTACAGAAAGCGTTTTCGTTGAGGTAAGTGGTCACTGGATGGATGGGTGGATGTGAGTCCACACTGTCTGCAGCCGATGATAAACCAAAAGGATAATGGAGGAAGGGAAAAAACAACTAAAACATTAGACAAGAAGAGTGTGTAATGGAGAGTCAGTAAGGAGAGCGGCCTGGCCTAAGAGTCCAAGGTCTTCTGTGCTTGAAGAACTCATTAACTTTAGGGTTTTCAAAGTCAAGTAAAACAATTACTGGTTGAGTGGGGGCTAAAAGAAATGACACAGGAATACAAACACAACCAAACCAAACACTCACATCTACACACACACACATCTACACACACACACAGAAACACACACACACAAGTATATACATGCACACACCTGCACACACATGCACCCATATGCACTGGCATACACATGAATAGTAACACATACACACTTGCACACACACAAATGAATAAATAAGTAGATAGCACACAAAACACAAAGTCCAGCTCCAGGTTGTTTCAATGAGACATACTCAAATTACAATAAGAAAATTAACATTAAGCAAATGTTAATCAAAGAAAGTTCATGTAGCTGATACCAAACAAAAGAGACCATACAGCAAAAGGTGCTATTTGAAATGAAGAAAATTGCTATGTTTGTGAAGGAATTAATCGTTCTGAGAGTGGGTCTGCTGAAAAGCAACATTGCCTATAAAACCATTATTTCCCAACCTGCTTCTCACCATTTAAGAAAGTATTCCTATCCCACCTCTCAAGGAATCAGTTCTAAAACTAAGCCCAGCCTTTTGCTCTCTCCCGTTAATGAACGAGGGTACCTAGCAGGTGTAAAGTCGCTTATCTTTAAGCAATGCCAGGACAAATGACTCCTGTTCAGCCTCGTATTGTTTCGTTCACGACACAGGATAAAAAAAGAAGCAGCCGAAGGAATTTAGATTAGGGTGGGGGCTTGCTCTCTGCAGGCTGAGGGCGTTGATTCCCGTGTATGAACAATGATAGTAAACGTTAAATATTATACAAAACAAATCTGGATTTCAAGCATACCAGAAGATAGTCTGAGGAGCTGAAAGCCTCGCCCTTGCCTTCAGACACGTCTTTTACATTCACATCTGTTCTGTTAACACTCTTCCCACTTCCTGTCTGTGGATGAGGAGATCCCCCACATGTGGGATAGAGGTGACACATACTCTACCCAGGACAATGTTGTCGGGAGGCTAAAACTAAATAATGCACAGGAAAGCTCTCTAAGAGCCTTTGCGTGTCGTGTGAGTGTGAGATACTGTGTACATTGTTGTGCTCCCGTGACGGACTGTCACTATTAACAACCACTATGAAATCTCAGTTATCTGGTATCAAGTGTCTTGTAGAACTTTTAAGAGCAAGACTGCTAACATCTATGTATTCAAATAAAAGCAAACAATGCCTACGTGCAATGTTCTCTCCGCTCCCTTTTCTACCACTGGATGTGCCCACAAGCCTAGAGCCACAGAGGAGGAAAATAGCCTGGCTGCTTGGTGTAAATAAATGTTTAAATATTCTTCCTCCATGTTCCCTGATCCCTGGCAGGGTTGGGGTGGGGTGACTGAGGCTGAGCGTTCTTGGCCCCTTAGTCTCAATCTGGCCACCTGTAAGTTTCTGCATTGACTTCTGCCTGCTAGAAGGAGGAGGAGATAGAAGTAGGGAAACAAGAGAAAGAGGGAGATGAGGAGGAAGAAGAAGAAGAGAGGGAAGAGGAAGCAGAAGCGGAAGAGAAGGAGAAAAAAAGACAGGGAAGAAAGGGAAGAAGAGGAAGGGAAAAGAGGAAGGGTGAGAAGAAGAGGAAGAAGGAAGAGGAAAAGAAAGGGAAGAAGAAGAGGAAGAAGGGAAAAAGAGAAAGAAGAAGAAGAAAAGGAGGAGGAAGTGGAAGTTGTTTTTCTGACCAAGATTGTTCATTCATTGGAACATAGGTTACTTACCAGTAGCCACACCCTTAAAAAAGAATGGACTGTCCTCCCCTGGTAGCTGTCACAGTGATTGCTCCTTTAGTAAGGGGTGGCTCCTTCAGAGCTCCTCTTCCATTCACTCTGGAAACTTGCCTGGCTTCCTCTTGGGCAGGTAGCCACAGATGCTGTGAGGGCATGGCTGTGATGGTGCCATGCTATATTTATAAAATATCGGTTCACAGCACATTCCCCAGCTCTCTGAGCCTTCACCAAGGCACGTGATCCAATATCATTTAGACAATTTTTAAAAATGAACATGAAATTGGGATGGAGGTGTGTTGTAAGAAAGATCTGGGACAATTAGAGATGTTATTGGGAGTAGATATGATCACATTTCATTGTGTACATGTATGAAATCTCAAAGAATAAATTTAATTTTTTTAGCAATGGATTTTTATAATTCTGGTAAACGTGATCCCATTGACTTTGCCTTGTCTTGTTGCATTTCATCCTTAAATTTTTTATAGGTGGTCCTGAATTCTTGTGGTAGACTTCATGAATCTGAACAACTGAAAATGAATGAATGATTTGATTGCTTTTTTAAACAAGATACAAATTGCAATGCTAACCCAATCATTAGCCTGTTGCCCTAGAGAAATTAATGAGAGTCTGTCTAACCTGGCTGGACCCTGACCTCAATTTAAGAAAACTGATCATATAATGTGAGCTGAGCCCTGTCTACCTATGACCAGAGACCACTGAGGGAAACTTAACCTCATGCCAATCAGATGATAGAAAGGAACATCACAACAAAGAGATGTAGCATTGGATGGTCACCTTGGGAAGGACATCGATGTGTTTCAGTGACTCTTGCCCAAGCCTCATAGCCTCAAGCTAATCACAAGCAAACATCAACAGGTAGAGAATAAAGTGCCATACATGTGAACCAACAACCAGTCATTACATCTCTCTGTAATGAAAAATAAAAAATAAATAAGAAGGAGACCAAAGAACTAGTAGGTAGTGACCCTGAGGTGAAATTTGAGCTTAAGGGGAAAAGAAAGTTGTACAGAGAAGCACTGGAGCAATCAGTAACACTGGGTTGTAGATTTGGCATGACAAAAGCAAGTGTCAGCGTTCAGGACCCTGAACCTGAGCACTGCAGTTTGATGAGCTTAGGCAAGACACACAGTGTGGAGCATTAATCCATTCCCTTGTAGGAATGGCACACATATCAAGTGCCTTTCAGTCCAGACACCCTTATTTCAGTATGTTCGGGAAGGTAAATTTTCCAAATCGGAGAGGTCCTGTGGAACAGGTCTTCTAAAGAAGCATTCACTATGACGCATGGACAGGAACTGACGACATCAGAGATGGAGCACTGTTAAGACTCATTGTAATGCTGGTTGGTCTCCTGGCTCACAGCCAGTGGCAAGAAAGAGAAACTGAGTCCAGTTCTTCTGGGTGGAGCAACAATCTTTTCACTCTCATTTAGTGACTCACTGCTGTTCATACTAGGAACATCGTCCTAGAGGATGTAAATTTTTCTAAGTTTTTTACTAGCGTATGCCAATCATCCATAACAGTGGGGTTGGGAATGGAGTTTTCATACGTGTATACAATATATTTTGATCGTATTCACCCTCCATTATCTTCTCCCAACTCCCACTTATCTGCCCAATTAATTATCCTTCACTTCCTCAAACCCTCCTCCAGATTCTTCTTGTTATTGTTTTTCTATGAAACAACAACAACAACAACAAAAAAGTATATGGATAACTTCTCAGTCGCTAAACCATTGAAGAAAATGTCTGTGTCTCCTCTCCCAAAACCATCAGCTGGCATGAATTTTCAGGGAGGGAAGGGCTTTGTGCCATCTTCTGCCCCTCCTCCCAGCAGCAACGTTGTTTCTGTGGTAAGGAGAAAATTCTAATTGTGTGCATTCTGGCTTTTGATTAGTCAGAACTGACAGGTTGACTTATTTTGAAGGGTTGGGAGATAGGGTTCGTCTATCGACGTGATATCTAAACCATATTAGGGAGTAGATCCTGGGCTGGTAAGGACGCTATGTGGGTCAGAGATGGTTCTCTGCTTCCCACAATGCTTGTGCCAAATCAACCTCACTTCTTCAAGTCTTATCTCAGTTTGCCTGACATGTCACTTTTGGACAGCCATTGACCTCAGAACACTGAATCTCCAGATGGGCTGCTTGAGTCTTACCCAGCTCCAGCAGTGACCCCTGTGTGACCCTGAACACACTTTGCCTGGCCTCTCTGTCCTCTCCATCTTATTATCTGCATCCTACAGATAAGGATTCCAAGATTGGGAGGCATCTCCCTGACATATCTAAACCACCAAGCACCTGAGCCTTAGGCTGGGAGCTTTTAAGGGCCCTTTGACTCCCCCACAAAAGAAATGATCTGCTACCCATCAGCACCAGCAGGATCTGAGCTCAAAGCCTTAACAAGTTGTTGTTCGAAAATAAGTCTTACCTACCACAATGAAGCATCTCCCCACATAGGAATAAAGCAGAAAGAGGAGGAAGACGGTTTTGGGTATTAGAACCCTCAGATTTGAAAACACCCTTTCTTACCTGCTCAGTAGTCTGGCTCCAGTAAAATTTTGCTAGGTGAGTGTGTGCATGGGTAGGTCAGAGGTCAACATGCAGTGTCTACCTGTTGTTGGACGGTCTCTCACTGAGCCTTGAGCTTACCAATTGGCTAGAGCATCTGGCCAAGGAGATCCGGTATCTGCCTGTCTCCGCTGCTGACACACGCCACCACCACCAGCACTGTGACTATAGATACACTGTTGCCATCCCTGACTTTGGACATTTTGATATTTCTTGTGCTCGGAAGGTCAAATAGCAATAAAACATGTAGGTGGTAGTGAGTCACAATCTAAAACTATATGCTGCCTGAGCCTATGTGAGCATGGAGGCCCACGTCTGTCATCCCAGCACTTAGAGTCTGAGTCAGGAAGATGGCTGTGAGTTTGAGACCAGTCTGAGCTATGAAATGAGCTCCAAGCCAACCTGAGCTACAGAATATACCCTGTCTCAAACAATGAAATAAACTAAAACCAAAAGGCTTACTCCCGCCCCTCTTCAGGAGCCTTACGAGGCATATGAATGAGAGACAGTAGCCACTGTCTGCCCCAGCCAGGCTGGGTAAACCAGAAGCAAGGAGTGCTGACACAACAGAAACATTACAATGTTTCCATTACTTCCCCTGTTACACTTTTAAAGCATTCCCCCCCCCCCCCCACTCCCAATTCTGCCAAGGTTTTGTTGCTCTGCTTTGCTTTACACAGTCTGCTTTGTCTGGTTGGTTTTGTTTTGTTTTGGATATATTTTATTTACATTTCAAATGTTATCCTGTTATCCCCTTTTCCAGTTTCCCCACCATAAACCCCCTATTCCATCACCCCTCCCCCCTGCTTCTATGCGGATGCTCCCCCACCCAGGCACTCACTCCCTCCCCCTTCACCACCCTGATATTCCCCTACAGGGGTGCATCGACCCTTGGCAGGACCAAGGGCTTCTCTTCCTACTGATGCCCACCAAGGCCATCCTCTGCTACATGTGCATCTGGAGCCATGGGTCTGTCCATGTGTGCTCATTGGATGGTAGTTTAGTCCCTGGGAGCTCTGGTGGTTGGTACTATTGTTCCTATGGGGTTGCAAACCCCTCAGCTCTGTCTGGTTTCTAAAGCCGTCTCCTGTAATCTTGAACCCAGGAATTCCTTTATGGTTCCCAGGGTCACATCCGTGTTCATCCGTGTTCATCCTCATCTCTCTCTGTCCTCTTTTTCCCCCCTCACGTTACACGCTCTGTGTCCCATCCGGAATATCTGTGGCTAAAAGGTTCTAAGTGCAGGGTCACTGAACGCCCGGGGCCTCCTTGTTATGCAGCTCCTATCACTAGCTCAGGCCACTTCCAGGCCAGGTCGCTGTCATCTTAGCTGACTTCCGTGAAATGGACCCTATTACTCCTGGGGGAGAAAAGGAATCAAAATGTGTATCTTTGGGGTTTGTCCTATGTAGTTCCTTCATTATGTGTGTTCATGTGGATGCGTGAACATGTATGAACTACCCATAGCATACACGTGCCTGTTCATATGCATATGTGCCTACATGCTCATTCATACCTGTGCATGCCAGAGGTTGACATGGTGTCTTCTTTTGCTGAAGCTGGATCTCAGTGGCTTGGCTGGGCTGGCTGGCCAGACACTCCGGGGGTTGTCTCCACATTCATGGTGCTGGGATCACAGGTGTACCACTGAACTTTTGATGTGCATGCTGAAGACATGAACTCAGTCCTGCAGGGCAGGCGGGAGTGTCTCACCCGCCTCTGGTTGCTTCATTTTTAATGCAGGAAGTAAATGTGGTTCCTTTGTCTCATTCAAGTGTGGACATGTTGACAAAGTATCTTGCCTAAAATACTCTGTATCAAGGCCTCCTTAAAGGCCTAAAGAAAAGGATAAGGGAGGGGTAAGAATGGCACCATTCCCCCACACCCCAACACCCCTTATCAGCCTGAGGCCCCATCTCCCTCTGTTTATCTTTTCCATTTATTCGCTCAAGTGAAGGAATCGGCACAGACCCACCCACTCCTTCATTTACCCGTCCCTCGGATGCCTTAAAAGCTTTTCCAGGAACTTGACCTTCAAAAAAAAAAAAAAAAAAAAAAAGATATAGGGGGAAGTCTGTCGCTTAGGCTGGCAGGACTGAGAGCAGGGGGACCGCAGTAAGGGAAGATGATGGAGGATGTGGATGTTAGACCCAGTGACACTCCATGGGCTGATTTCCTTCTCCCAGCAGGTATCAATCAATTGCAAATAGCTTCTTGGTTAGCGGTGGGATCCCACATTTACTTCCCCTTCTCCTTGCTGGAATTTGGTCTGATTTAAAACCAGTGCAGGTTCTGTGCTTGTGGTCACTGCCTCTGGCAGTCCCTGTATCGGTCCTTTTGTATCTGGAAAAATGCTGTTTTCTTGGAGTCACCCCCTACCTCCAGCTATGAACCCTCAGTCCCTCCCCTCCCTTTCCCCACAGCTCCTACACCAGCCCCAGGGAGTCATTGTCATAGACAGGTCTCCCTCAAGCACACACCATCAGATAAGAGTCTTTGCAGTCTCAAAGTTCCATGGTGGTCGCATGGAGTGAGTGGGGGTCTGGAGGGTAAGGAAGGGACCAGTACACATGAGAGGTAGGGAAGGGACAAGGAGAGGCCACATGGTGCTTGGCCAATGGTAGCATCTACACTCTGGAAATCAGGTTACTCTGTCAGTGAGAACACACACCTCCTGTCACCTTTTCAAAAAACTGCCAAACTGCCACCAGCCAGAGTCAGGGAGCCTCAGGGTGTGTGTGTTGGACACGTGGGGAGGGTGCTGCAGAAACAAAGCCACACAGAGCTGCTTCTCCTCAATCCTCTCTAGGAAGAGAGCTAGTCCTGTGCTAGAAACTCGCATGACCTATCTGTCCCGACAAAGCTAGTCCTCAATATAAGAAGTCACCAAAGGAGACCTTCCCTTCCAGGTGAGCAGCCCAAGGACAGGACGCCTCTGGAACATGGCAGAAAAGCCTTCTGAAGAAGAAAGGCATGTGTACAGGTAGATTATTTAAAGGAAATAAAGAAAAGAGGGAGGGAGGAAGGGAGGGAAGCAAAGAAAGAACCGTATATGTTCCTGTGCGGACAATTTTCTGTGCCTGTCGCTGTACTTAAAAACAGGTTCCTCATCTCTCTGTGTGTCTGTCTCTAGGTCTGTCTCTGTGTCTGTCTGTCTGACTCTCTCTCTTATAGTAGAAATAGGCTTCTCAGCCTATCTCTCTGTACCCAAGTCATAGAGTCACTAACTCTCAAGTCTGTAGTCTCTTGTGATTCACAAAGTCCAGTGCCCTTGACTGGACACTTCTCCAGTCTCCTATAATATTCCCTGATGCCTGCTCTGTACCTTGTCCTAACATGTACACTTCCTAATTGACAAGTTCTGTGTCAGAGGTTCAAGCCCTTCTCATTCTGTTCCTTTAGTTGCCAAAAAGGGGTACCCCTGCATTTCACCTCTCAGCTTGTCTAGAACCCCTCCCCCATTTTACACTTGAGGGAAGTACAGGAACGACCTCTCTGCTCTCCTAGGGGACCCCCCAGGACACCTTGGCTAGATCTTGTGCCTGAGCCCCACCCTTGCCCTCCTAGACACCCACTAAACTCAACAGGACAGAGATCTTGTCACTCATTCCTTGCAGCCATCCTAGAATTTAACACCTAAGTGGTGTATTCGTGGTTCCTAATGGCATCACCATTTCTCAGCCCATGCCATGTAATTATCTAGCTTTTTCCAAAATTAATAATGTTTCATTCTCCCTCCCCTTCGTGGCACTTGGGAAACACCCATGCTTGTTAGCGAGTCTAGCTTTAAATCTCACAGTGGGAGGAGATTAAATATTGATAGCAGCACTCCAGTGTCCTCCTGAAAGGCAAACCAAGGGGCAGGACCGAATGCACTGCCCTGTCATCGTGGATAATACGTGTAACCCACGCACAGGGAAGGGTCCGGCGTGTTATTAATGCTCTCCCCTGGAACCTTGTGTGTTGTGCTCACGGGGAAGATATAAATGCACTTCGTCAGAGCAAACATTTCTCCTGGGGGACATCAGCTCAACCTGGGGAAGAGATTAATGGCCACAGCACACAGGCAACAGGGGATGAGTAATTTATTTACTATTAGTGCTGCTGGGGGGAGGGGGAGGCTTTCGGTTAAAATTCCCTTTAAACCATATGTCTCATGGCTAAGGGGATAATTTATGTATCATTAGAAAGTAGAGAACATATATCACACTAATAAATTGTCTCCCCCACTCAGCACAGTCAACAGCTCCCCAGGGTCTTTAAGAGGTCAGGCTTCTGCTGTCCTCATGACGCAAGGGTGTGACAGGGCTCACGTTCTCACTGCCCCTCCTCACTGGCAGAGTCTGAGCACAGGAAACATTGCCCATTGCCTTTTGCACAGTTGTCTGTGGCTGTGTTGGTTGACAGGAGTCCCATGCAGAACAGCCATGAGATGTATGGTTTCCCTAACAGCCTGAGAGTTTATTTGGGGGGTTGGTTTAGCTCCTCCAGAGCTGATGTGCCCCTTTCTCATATTCAGACATACCCCAAGCCCTTCAAATCAAAAGTGGCTCCAGGGGTACTAGAGAGAAGGCCATGGGGGCTGTGTGGGTCCCCCAAAGGCTCCATTCACTGCATAACTTTGATGTCACATGGGAGTAGACACACTGGTTGGAGTTCAAAGGTCAAATGGCCCTTGATTCTCTGCCGAGGTGATGAGATAGGAAGCCTGAGAAGGATGCTCTGCTCTGAAAGAGAGCCCAGGAAAGCATCACATCTTCAGTTGCCTGAAAAGCATAGGCCCTGCCATCCTCAACCTGAGACCAGGCTCCACTATGATCGATAAAAAGCAGCTGAGGCACCATATATTGGGAAGACATGAAAGATAGAGTCACCGAAGGCCTCTTTGTTATTTATTTATTTGGTCACAATAGTGCTTTGGTTTGGTTTGGTGGGTTTTTTTTTTTGTTGTTGTTGTTTTTGTTTTGTTTTTTAAGACAAGGTTCGTGGTTCCCAGAACTGCCTGTGTTCAACATGCAGCTGAGCATCATGAAGTTCCGAGTCTCCTGCTTTTAATCTCAAGGTGCTAGGATGACATTTGGTTCATTTTATTTATTGCTGAGGATCCAAATCAGAACACCCTACAGTCCGGTCAAGCGCTCTACCAACGGAGCCACACCGTTGCTCACCTCTACCCATAAGACTGTTTATTAATAAGCAGTCCCATAAGAAGACATGGAGGACACTTGACTAACACTTGAAAGTGTAAAAGACCAATCAGAAGGGGTGATAAACTGTAGGGGTCCAACAAGATGACATCCTGGAAGAAGAAAACGAGCAGAGACAGTGTGGCAGTTGATGGGCAGTCAGCAAGAGCTGGGAAGAAGGGACCAAGCACAGCAGGCGCCGTCGGGGGCAGGGAGAGCTTATGTGGGTAACGTCACATGCTCGTGGGAGCCCATTGAACACACATCATCACCACAATGGTGCTGTGCACATGCAGGTTCACAGATGGAGTTGACTACAGATGTGCAGTTCTGGCCTGGGAACCCGATAAAGGCAGAGGCCGGGCACCTGTGCAAGTAGAGAGACCTCGGGAATTCTCTTCACTTTCTGTTTTGCTGTGAACCTAAAACTTCCCTTGAAAATAAAGTTTGTTGTGTGAGAGATGCAATTCCGACTCCGGCTCACTAACTATTATTTTTTATTTATTAAATTAAAATCTTCATTCACTGTGGCACACACCTGTAATCCTAGCTCTCAGGAGGTAGAGGATGCTGAGAACCCAGTCTCTGCTACATACTCAGTTCTAGGTCAGCCTGGATCACAGAGAAAGATCCAACCTCACAAAACAGAAACGACAACAAATAAAATATAACCTCAGAATTCAACCCTTTCTTAAGGTTTTTCTTCAGTATTATAATCTCAATAAAATAAAAGAGATATTTTTTAAAGGACGATCCATGGGCTAGAGAGATAACTCTGCAACGAAAAGCATAGACCGCTCCTTCTTTGGTTCCCAGTACCCATGTTGGGTGAGTCACAAATGATTGTAAGCTCCAGATCCAGAGATCCAGGGATCCAACATCAGATTCTGTGAGCACACAAACACAGAGGTGCACAGGCCAATACGGTTATGCACATACATTTTTTTAATTAAACTGAAATCTGAACTTTTGAAAGCGTGCTGTGCTCATTAAATCATATCATCAGGATTAGCTAGCTACTCAACCTGTGGAAGCCACTGAAAAGTGAACACATGGGCCCCTTGTCCAAAACACACTAAAAATGTCAAGCCTGTTGAGGACAATCAAGTGCAGGGACCTCTGAGAACATAGGTCATGTGAGCACCAAGCTGACCCTGATGCTATCCATGTTGAGATCCTGGGATCTCAGGCTGGGGGTGGGGGGGCAGAGGTGCTCAACAGAACAAATCTCTCTAGTTCCCAGGCTACGGTGCCCAGTCTTTCTAAGTGCTGGTATGCAGAATGCTGTGCTTGGGGTAGCCTGCTGGGCCCTCCTCACCACGTCGAGCAAGAGTGGATTCATGCACACTCTCTGGATCATGGGAGATTCTAGACATTTGGTAGAGAACGCAAAGTTGGAATGTTCAAATTTAAAGTCAGGCAGAGCAAAATAAAATTTACCCAAGTCACAGATGAAAATAAAAGGTGGAACCGATTAACAGTGAAGTCTGTCAGTCCAGTATTAACTGCGCTGCTAAGGAGTTGTTACAGGGACTCAGGCATCTCTGGTGTCGGGAAAGGACTCTGGCCAACTCCATAGGGCAGTTCCCAGACATACTTTGCTAAGGACCTTTGGACTCCTGCTACTCCATGCCAGAGCCATGCTATTTTTAGGTGAGGGTACTCAGGACGGCTGTTTGCCCTTGATAAGAAGCAAGCAATGTAACTACACTTCATGTGCTCAACAAGCCAAGCCTGGGTTGTCCAGGGGTCAGGGCTCAATGGAACCAAGTTGGAGATAAAGAAGAGCTTGCATGTTAATCTCAGCAACTTGGTGGGATTAAAAAATGGCCAGAACACTGGTGAGTCACACGTCTGGAGCAACTGGGAGGGTATTTGCTGGGAGGATGAGCTGAGGACATTTCCTCATTTACACATTCACTGTTAACTTCACGGGTTCCTCTGCCTAGATGTGTTGGAAGCATATGAAGATAAGAGCAAGGAGCCGATGGAGAATCAGACAACAGGTCGCGGCGTAGAGACAAAGGCAGGGAAGGGCAGAAGCTGCTCTGAGATGCTCACTCAAGTTTCACTCTGCACCAGCGAACCCTGTTAGCTCAGCTATGACATAATGATCTTAATCTCTTATCATTAGCAGAGATCTTTATTAAATAGCTTCTATAGACCAACCCACATAGCTCCTTCACCACCTGTTTAAATACAACAGAGCTCTCTAGTAGACAAAGTATTCAAGAGGGATGGTGCGATATAACACTCTCACCCTGGGGCTGTCAAGAGACATCGAATTTTTACATGAGAACAGTGTAATGCGGCATCATGAAAATAAGTTTATTTGAGGCATATTTTCTTCCACGCAGATTTCCTTCCACAACAAAGGCAAACCCCTGCCACAGTGGAGGAGACTGGAGAAACAGGTGACCATTCCAAATTTGGGACGCTAACTCATCAAGTGCACAGTCCAGGGAAAGCCACTGAGGGGACAGCCAGGGGCTTTTTCATCCCTCTGACTGTGCTGATAGATTCTGCGTGCCATGCTTGTTGAAGACGCAAGCTTGAAGTACAAGCAGCCACGATCTGAGTTCTCCTAGACATCTCTCTGCCGGGGGTTGAGGGTGAGCCCTCCACGGCTTACCAGTTGTCCAGCTTCCAGATTTAATTTGGTATCGAAACCACATTTATTTCTGTGCGGACCATGAGCTAATGAATGTCTTCAAATCCAACGATTGTGTTTAGAAACAGATCTTTTCCCGGCAATAAGCATAGATCTTTACCTGGGTTTAAATATTGCTCATACATTCTGAAATGGGAATTGTTTTGTTTTTTGTTTTGTTTTACATCTAGACATTACAATGTCACAAATTACCAGACTCCTGGTGAATTTCATTATCACACTGGCCCCCCAGGAGAGGCTTACTCCATGTTTATAAAAAGTAACTTCCGGTCAGCAGCTCATAAACGCCCTCCTTCTGGCTCCACAGTTCAGTAGGACAGTCTTTGAGTCAACTGCTGTTGCCTCTGGGGTCTCTCCGTACGACCACAGCATGAAGAGGTGATTGACATTAGCCAAGGGTGTTAGTCAATGACAATCAAGTGCTCATCATCACTTCCTCTCCTGTAACAGAGAAGGGGATGAAGGAAAAAGAGAACACCCACTTAAGAATTTTTGTGTGGATAGTCTTGCGTCCTTGCTGCTGCTGCTGCTGCTGCTGCTGTTGTTTTAGACGGAGTCTCATGTATCTCAAGTTAGCCTCAAACTATGTAGCTGAGGATGACCTTGACCTCCTGACCCTTCTGTTTCTCTTCTCAGAATATGTGCATCCCCATATCTGACATTTGCAGCTCCTATTTATTTTATTTTATTATTCAGATAGTGATGTTAGGGATTAAACTGAGGACCCCACCCAGTCTGGACTCCCCAAAATCCTTACAAAAAGATTAGAAGACTCTCTATTCTAGACACAGTGGCTCATGTGAGCAAATGTGAAAGAGGAAGAAAACTGAGGAAGGAAAATATACATACTTTGAGGCTTGGAACAAGGCCCTGAAAACAATCAATGAGCAACTTTAACTCTCGGGATCCTGCTCTAGCAGAGATGATAATGGCAACAAGGCTCAGACACCTTCCTTCAGAGCAGAGAACATTTGACAACTCATATCTGCCCAGCCAAACCTTTCTCTCCAAAGAGCCACATCCTGTCAAGCTGGTAAGAGGAATCTGAGGCCAGCAAGATTCACCCTGTGGGCATCAAGTGGAAAGGCATAGACTATCTACACCTGGGTACACCGTTGAGGGTATTTCTAGAGATGTTTAACTGAGAAGAAAGAACTCTGGAAGGTTCATCTTCTGCTTCCCTGTGCCCACGGCAAGCAGCTGCCACTTGCCCCGGCCACCATGGTTCACTTGCTCAGACCCTGAGCTGCCCTAAGCCTTTCATCCCTTAAGCTGTTCATCATCAGGTATTTGTCACAAACAGCCAGAAAATCCATTGATATAATAACTACACGATGCCACAGCAGCCCCGAGAGACCTGCGATGCCCTTCCTGTGTCTTAGGAGGCAGTTGCCAATTAAGAAAATTAATTTTCCTCCATCCTGGCATCCACAGCAATAGCTTAATGCTCCGGCAGGATGTAATGCAGTTCTGAAAATGTCTCAGAACTCAGCTCGTGTTTACCAGACATTCTCTGGATCTCATCGCAAACCTCGAGATGTGCTGGGAATTGACAGACAGAAAAACTCATCCTGTGAGCCTAAGTAGCTATGATCTTCCATCTTCCTTCAGGAACTGGATTTGTAGAGTCCTCAGAAAACACGGGTGAGGAATATTCGAAAATGCCCACCCCTGACCCAAGTGGAAACAAATCTGCGTTCATTTAAGAAAACCATGCCCATCTGATCCCTACTCTGGTCTCTGCACAGACATATAGTGCACTCTGGTCACTGAGAATCGGGTCATTTCTCTTAGAGTCCAAACAGCCAGCAAAGCCCTGATGAGCAAGGAAGAGATACTGACGCGCGCTTTTAACCAAGAACACTGTGGTGGTTTGAACGAGAATGGCCCCTGTCAGCTCATATACTTAGTCCCTAGTTGGTGGAACTATTTGGGAAGAATTGGGGGGTGTGGTTTGTTGGCGGTGTTTTCACTTGGAGTGAGCTTTGAGGACTCAAAGCACGTGCATTCCCAGCTAGCTCTCTCCCTGCCTTATGCTTGCGGGTCAGATGTAAGCTCTCGGCTACTGCTCCGGCACTAAGCCTGCCTGCTGCCATGTTCTTAGCCACGATGGTAATGGGCTCACCCACTGAAACTACAAAAACCCCAGTAAACTTTTTCTTGCTGTTGTTGTTGCTGTTGCTTTTAACTTGGTGCTTTGTCACAACAATAGGAAGGTGAGCAGGACAGATGCCAACAGCTTCCTCTCCACCGAGTCCTATCTTCAAGGAGCCAATTTGCTCCACATCCTGTGAGAAAAGAAAGCCTTTGATGTGCCTGGAGGTCCACCTCTAGAGTGTGTACTTTTAGAACCTCTTCCTTTGGCCCCTTAAGATCCAGCCTCCTGCCTCTGGTTCATCTCCTCCTGGGACTCTCATATGAGTTTCAACGATGTCACGGAGCTTTCTACACAAACCTTGCTGTGTAGAACATTGTCTTAAAGAAACCATTTGTTTCCCAAACAAATCTGTGTGTCAGGAGGGGAAAAAGAAAAGCAACCATTTCCCACCAGAGGCAGACTTCAGGGAGCAGGATGAAGTTGGGATGATATTCATCCCACTACAGACATAACACTGACCTCCTCAGACAGCAGAAACAGGGCAGCAAGGCCGGCGGCTCCTTCTGGTATCCATCTTTGCTACTGCTCTCCTTCAGGAACCTCTGCAGGTCTGTTTCAGGAAACCCATTCTGCTGGTATTTCTTTTGAAAAAGCACACAATGCTACCGTGACTGCCTGCCTACAGCATGAGCAACAGTTCCCTTTGTCGACAAAGCAACCCCACCTCTGTGAAGTGCAGCTCCTGAAGTGCTAGTTCAGATCTGAGAAGTACTATGAGCAATGCGGTCGGTTTGTCCGTCCCAGAACAATCTGTCTGTCCCAGAACAGCTAAGTGGGGGTGGGGTACGGGATCTGAAAACAATGGATGGGAAAACTCCAGAGAACAAGCCAGGGGAGAGGGAAAAGACTTGTGTTGAAAAGAACTGAAAGAAATCATCCAACCCAGAAAGCCAGAGTGTTAATCATGGGCAGTTGTCACTCCACACACTGCCCACCTAGAATCTTACAGGGGTGTGATCCACGTTCTCTGCTTACACGGAAGAAGCAGAGTGGGGCACGCGGTAGATCTTCCCTACTGACAAAACAGCTCTAGCATCCAGTCAGGTTTGGTAAGTTCATCCGTCTCAGTGTTCAGACTTGCCCCACAAGGACACTTAGGTCAACTTAGACTATGTCAAAGACACGATTTCATGGCAAGAGCCTGCAATACTGTTCCAACACCCTGCTACGAGGGTCAGCTACCACCCATATCGTGACTCTGATCCTCACACACTGACCACTGAATAGCTAGCTTTCTTCTGAGTTTGTATGTGAAGGGTTGAGCAGAAGGCACTACCCAAGGGCACCACCATGGATCTTGTCATGAAGTCATTTAGGTGCTGGTCCTGAAGTAGTTTTCCTACCATTTCTTTTGTGGAGGTACCAGCACCTACGACAGTGAGCATCCTTGGAGCTGTTGTGCATCAACCACACAGGCCCAGTCTGAAAGAGCATGGGGTGTGCTGTGGTTTGGGACATCTGGAACTGTCCTTCCCTTCACTGTAGCAGAGTATACACCGTACATATATAAGCTATATCACAGTCATTCCTCAGTGGTCAGGGCACTGATTACCTCCCACCACTAGAATTGACACTGAAACCTGTGCCCCCGCTAGTCATTCAAGCAGGAGCATCTGTCAGCTCTGAGAACTGTGGTCAGGTTGTTGGGTTTATTAGAATCAGTTTTTCCCCTTTCTCTCTTTTTCGAAACATACCTCCAACCCATACCAGGGTAACAAGCAAAATGTTTCAAGTACTGTTCTGGCTAGTTTTATGTTGACTCTACCTAAGGGGGAGTTATCTGAAGGAGGGAACCTCAACTGACAAAATAACTCTACAAGATCCGACTGAAGGGCATTTTCTCAATTATGGATTGATTGATGGGGAATTCCTAGCCCATCCCTAGACTGGTGGTCCTCAGTTTTATAATAAAGCAGGCTGAACAAACCATGATGAGCAAGCCAGTAAGCAACATCCCTCCATCACCTCTACATCAGCTTCTGCCTCCAGGTTCCTGCCCTGTTTGAGTTCCTGTTCTGACTTCCTTTGATGATGAACAGCGATGTGGAAGTATAAGCTGAATAAACCCTTTCCTCCCCGACTTGCTTTGGTCATGGTGTTTCATCACAGTAATAGAAACCCTATCTAAGACAAGTACATATTTAACATTAGTCATCAGAACAAAAAGAAAAATAAAGATTTTCTAAAAAAAAATTTTAAAGAAAAATAAAATTGTATTTCAATAAGATTACAGCCTTTTCTGGTGCTCAAATGCATACAAAGTTCGTGATGCTTTTCCGCAGCGAACATCATGACTTCACTTAAGTGATCATGACTTACCTTAATGGTGTGGTAAGAATCGGTGATGAGAGCAATGAAAAGACTGAGGACCATGTATATGAATAAGCTGATGAAGGAATACAAGTAGAGGCGGCTGAACAGCCACACCAGGATGCTCTTTTGTTGGATCTGAGCAAATGTGGCAAACATGTCGTCACCGTTGACCAGAGAAAACAGACATTCAGCAACTATGTTCAGGTTTTCAAACTGCAAGGGGAAATGTAAAAGAACCCGTGAGGCTGAGCACCATAGGAAGCTGCGGGCGGCAAGGGGTTGCAGGGAGCTGCAGCGATCAGCAGGGGGCAGCAGGGAGCTGTGAGGAGCTGTGGAGGAGCTGTGGGGAACAGTAGGGGCAGCAGGGGGCAGCAGGGAGCTATGAGCAGGGGTTGGGGATGGGTGGTGGAGGGGGGCTCTTCTTGTCATTAGTAGAACTGTGATGTCTCTGTACTACAACCAGCAAAATTTGGGAGTGGTCGAGACTCAACACAATAGAAAAGTTTTTCTAAGGGGTTATGGCATAGACTTCCCCAACCATATGAGGAACATTTTCCCAGAAACTCTCCACCCCCAAAGACAGGTCACAGCTAAGACAGACAGCAGGCCTATGGCAGAGCTGGAGAAGGACATACAAGCCCAATGATACTCCAAAGTAGTTCTCAAAAAAAGGGAGAAAAAGGTTGTATTCGGTGACTATGAGAAATTGTGGTTCTGAAACACATAGCAATGTGACTAGAGACATTTGTGCTGAATTGCCCAGCACCTCATTGAAACTTAAACATACACCAGGTTCAATCCAGCTCACAAGCAGAATTGAGTGACATCTCAGCCATGGGAGCAATTCGGTTTGACACATACTTCTTATAAAAATAAACTAAATGCATGTCGGAGATCTCCTATAGCCCAAGGCAGATGCCAGTCAGAAATGACATCAGGAGTCCAAGTGAGGAAGAAAGTCCTAGCCAGAAAAAAGAAAAGAGAATCTGGAGAAAGCATATCTTCACGAAGGCTAGGAGGGGTCCTGTGATGGTTAATCTTGATTATCAACTTGAGTTGATCCAGAACTACTTAGAATCCTGCCACATTTCTGGCAGAAGTCTGAGGAATTTCTAGTTAAACTTAGGTGGAAAAATCCACCCTATAGGTAGGTGGCACCATTTCCTGGACTGACAAAAGTCCCAGGCCTGTTACAAAGGAAAAGGTGAGCTGAGCACCAGCATCCATCCCTGTCGCTTCCTGACTATAGATATCATATGACCAACTATCTCATGGGCTCACCACTGGTGACTTCCCCAGCATGGTGGGATGTACCCTCAAACTTTTGGAAGCCAAAGCAAATCCTTCCTTTAGTTTCTTTTGTTAGCTATTTTGTTGCAGCCACAAGAAAAATTACTATTCATAAGCTATTACTAGACATTTTAGACACCGTGTATCTGAGGTACCTGGGACTTTAGGTTGTTCAGTCAAAGGTGAGCTTAAGCACAGATCCAAGGCTAACACACAGTATCACTAGAATCCACAGCCAGTTATCCTGACTCTGAGGAGTTACCAAACTGCCTCCAACTCCACTAAAACAAACTGTATGTCATTGATAAATGTCTCTGGACCCAGAGATTTAAGCAGTAGATGAACATGAAAAACTGCTGGGGTAACTTAAAAAAATACATGAAAGGGGTTACTGTAGGATTTCCAATCTGTTCTGACCTTAGGGGTCGGGGTCTCTATGTTCATTAATTGAGCATGGCCTTGTGTGCATCCAAGGTCTTGATAAGCATCTGGGGAGGAGGAACCTGCTGTCACATTATAGGTGACAAAATGAACCTCCCATCATCTTATCTAAGAAAGGGGCTCTCCTACTAAATTCCTCTATTCCTCTAACTGACTGACCTCCACCCAAAAGAAACATCTGCACCAATATCAAGAACATCCAAGTGTTTGCTGGTGTGGCCAGTCAGTCTCCCTACTCTTTGGTCCTCCAAAGCCCACTCTGCTTTCTGATGTCATTCATTTCTAGGGAAGTCTTTGGTATGATAGACTCTTTACCCCACAATCCAAACTGAAACAAGCAAATAAATCCCCCTAAGTCTCACAGAGATCGCTCTAAAGCCATTTCTCTTGTGTATGGCTACAAACCCGAAAACAAAAGCACAGAAGGTTCCAATAAGTCCTTCTTCCATGTCGCCTTGTGGTTGCCTCTTGTCGATATTAATATCTGTGCTTAGTTCTTTCCCACCGCACATTTCCCTGGTAGAATTCAGTCTCTTCATCTCATGTATTCTTTCTTTCCAAAGAAAGTCAAAGTCAACATTCAAGAGCTAAATCAAGGTCTACTTGGGAACAGGATGTTCTGTCAGTTGCAGCCCTTGCTCTGTTATCAGCAAGAACTCTAGAGAATGTGGCCGGGCTGTCTTTTAGCAGCCCTGAAATGCATTTCTATACCTCAGCTGCAGAGCAAACATTACATCTTACATTTGTTCTACCACTAATGGAGCAGGGCGGGATGCAGATAGGAGAACGCATCCCAAACAGTGATTACTCTCAAGCCCTTGAAAAGTTGAGTCTGCAGAGCGGGACTAACATTGGTTGCTCTCCTTGGAGTCTTGCAGGAAGCATCCAGTTGAGCAGACCTTTTACCAGCAAGTATTCGGATTACTTAACACTAAGACATGTTCCTGGCATGTTTCTTACTGTCACCAGCTCAAGACATCTTTAAGGTTAAAGCTGACTTCTCTGAGTGCCAGTGAAATCCTGACAGCATCATGGAGCTCATCGGTTCTTTCATTTCAGGGCTTCAAACACTTTGTGTTCCCAGTTTCAGAACTTCAGATAGCTCATTGGTCAGTTCCTATCAGATCTACACCTAAGCTTCCTGTGTGAACATGCTCAGTATAGACACAATGCCTATCTCAACATTAATGTACTCATAGCCATTATACCTCCCCCCTCTGTGTACAAATAAGACCTATTCTAGCCCATTAGATTAAAGTAAAGCCCTAAGAAAGTAAATACAACATACTGGGCCATTTCTCTACCACAAGAATAGACTATAACTAAAGTTGTTTTAGTGGCCAAATTCTAACACATGAGCATAAAAGAGGCCAATGGGCAGGTGCTAAAATGTCTTCAGTTGGATAACACATTGGCTAGCTCTTAGGCACAGGAAGACCCTGTGTCTAGCTGATTTTCTTGCCATTATGAACAAATACCTAGCAAGGAAGGAGGATTTACCTTCCTCATGGGGGGTAGGGGGTCAAATTACAATTCATCATGTCAGGAAGGCAGGGTAGTGGGAGTGTACAACAGCCACTTGCTTTTGTCTCAGTGGGGCAAGAAGCAGAGTCAGGGCTCTCTCCTGGATCCCCCACCCCCTTTTTATTCATTACAGACTCTGAGCCCTTATGTGGTGCCACTTATATTCAGGATGAATCCTCCCTTCTGTTAGAACTTTCTGGAAATGCCCAAATGTTTATGCCTAGAGGTGTGTCTTTGAGGTGATGCTCAGTCTGGGTAGGTTGACCTTGCATCACACCTTGGAAGGTAAGCCAACTGGCTCTCACCAGCAAACTCAGTGAACACTTGACACATTACAGGCATGAGGGTGGGCACCAAAAACATGAAGAGGAATGAGCCCCAGTCTATGCTTACTAAAAACTCAGTCATCGCAGTGCTGTGTGCACAGAGACTGCTAATCAGCAGTTCCGTTAAAAAGTCCTGGTGGTTGTATAAAATCACAGAAAGAAACAGACATTTATGTCACAAATAATGCTTGTGAGTGAGCCAAAAGTCCTCTCGCCTAAATGCAGACACGGCCTGCAAATCGCTTATGTCAGAATGTCTTGAAATATGGTTTGAAGACAGGTAGAAAGATTCTCCTTTAACAGGTAAAATGCTTTAGCTGGCTCATGATTGTTATGAATAAGCAAAGTGTCTGGGCAGGAGCAGAAGACTTGGAAATTTCAGTTTTGCCTGTGGCTTCAGCAAAGTGTAATGATTTATCAGTGGCTTGTAAAATGGAGATAATACAAAACTATTACTCATGCATCATTGTAAAAAAAAAAAAAGTCCCCTGGAGACAGGAAATGTAAAAGCCACATTAGAGAGGTGCTTAATAATTCAGAATGTGATGTGGAAGATGATCAGCCGTCTTCAGCTCCCTGTGTCTAGGCGTTTGCAAGGAGCTTGGTGCCAAAGCCCATTAGTGCTGGAAATGGACATCGATGTGACACTTGGGTTCCTGGAGCTAAACTGATGAAATCAGATGTGTGACAGGAAGGCAGGAAGCGCGAGAGTCTGGTGCTTTGACTCCATTCGGATTGCATCGAAAAAAAAAAAAAAAAAGGAATTTTCCTGACACCTTCCCTTGAGTCCTTGCTTGCTTGTTTTAGATGGTGAACGGCTTTCACATGCAGGCTGAGGAGGTTCTAACCGTGCCAGCTATCGTAGGTCTCCATGCTGCGCAGTCATTCTCTACATCAAAGTATGATGTGGGGACTGAGGCCGGGTGTGACACTGTGGTTTATCATCCCAGT
Source organism: Micromys minutus (assembly GCF_963924665.1). Classification (NCBI taxonomy): domain Eukaryota; kingdom Metazoa; phylum Chordata; class Mammalia; order Rodentia; family Muridae; genus Micromys; species Micromys minutus. The sequence goes on along the minus strand of NC_137973.1, from coordinate 77,039,512 downwards.
GACCGCATCAAATGCCTTGACACATCAAGGTTCTTATTCTCCATGAAGGATGGTACCATCTCATGTGGAGAGAAGATGGGATATGGCAGCTCTGACCTCAAGATGACCCCAAAGGCGCATGTGTTAAACGCTTGGTCCCCAAACTGCCAGCACCACCGTTGGGAGCTATTGCTGTGAGAGACCTCTGGGTATATGCTTTGAAGGGGTTGTTGGGAACCCAGCCCTTCCTGCTTCCCTCTTTCCTTTGGCTACTAGGTCATCTCCTGCCGCAATGCGCTGCCTGGTCACTGGACCTAAGGCAATGGGGCCAAATGACCCCGCACTGAAACCATGAGCTAAAATGGCTCTTCTTCCCTAAAAGTTGTTCTGCTGGGCATTTTATCCCAGCTACAGAAGGCCAATGAGAGAAGGAACAGAGCAAGGGAGATAAAGAACTTGGACACCCTGCCTAACAAAAGGCAAAGAATGGCAGGCACTCAGTAAACCTCAGATGGTATTAGCTTCGGACCTTTCAGAATAACAACTGGGGACAGAGCCGCACAGAGTGTGACAAAGGACATAGAATTACTTGTCTGGTTGTCTTGGGACCAATGGATAAAAGCCCAGTTAGGGCCAGTATTTACGCCACATGGTGCAACAGTGCCCTCTAGTGACAAAGAGGTGAAGGTGCTTCAGGAGCAGGAGGCTACCTAGAGAAAGAAAAATGCTAATTCTCCCTGACTTGGTAAGACAGTGAGCTCCCCATGTTAAAGTTATCATACCAAAGAGCAGTCTTTACCCATGAGTCACCTTCAAGGAAGTGACAGGACACAGGAAAGATCAATAGGAGCCTCAGGATTTGCTGCTTTGCTGGAGGCTGCCTCTTTACCCATTGTACTGTTTTTCCAGGATAAAAAAAAAATCAGGACTGCTTTTGGACACATTAAATGTGACAGACAGCGAATGCTGGTGTTCCACACTGGGCTTTGATTGGCTAGGACGGGCGGGGGTCCGAGCCATGCGCATCATCACGCTGTGAAAACCTTACAAACAATGTGTTTCGGTTTAATGTCAAGGTCAGAACTTAGGGTTGAGCTATTATACAAAATTGGAGGAAATCCCGTGTGTTCCCTGCCTCATTTTTCCTTACTAGGTGTCTGAGGACCATGATGGGATTGTGTGTGAAATGAGAGAGACCCTGGAAGGTTCCACACAGCACTACTCTGGACAGTAATGGTGACTCCTATCCCTTTTCTGCTGTCCCTAGGACCCGGAGACGGGGGAAGAAATGCTGTGACGTACAATGACCCTTTTCATTGTTTGCTTGGAATACACTCACTTCTTCTTGTGATGTTCTGCTAATCAATTATATCATCATTTTGAGACAAAGTCTCCTTCTGTTCCTAGGCTAGCCCAGAATATAGCATTTAGCCCAGGCTGGCCTTGAACTCACAGCACTTCTTCTTCAGAACTCTTGGGATTGACCATAAACTTGACTGACAGTCCTGGACTTAGGAAAATAGAGTTAGAAACTCAGCTAAGACACAGGCCTGAGACTGTCCAAACCACCCTCAAGGAAGTCAAGACAGATGAAGTGCTTACTCCAGGGAGGGCCATCCCTCTTCTCTGTTTCTCACAGCCAGTATGAATGGAGGCCCTAGCACTTCACACTAGAGCAGCTCTGTCATAATCCCCTTACTAATTTTTTTAGCTTGTTAACAGCGATCCCACAGGTAAACACTATTCACTGCTGGTTGAATGCATCAGATCCTCAGCCAGGCTCGGACTTCTATGAGAAATGCTCTTGTTTCAATATCTTAATGTTGCCTCTACACCCCAGAAGGGAGAAGACAGAGAAATAGAAAAAGAAAATTTCCAGGTACTGACATCAAGGGTGTCCGCTGGAGAAGATGGCAGAGGTAAGTGCTGGAGATCAAGGTGAAGGGCCCCACGTGCCCGGGATGCAGAAAGAATTGGAGCCACACACCTTCTCGTGGTACGGTCCTAAGACAATCCAGCCGCAGAACGTGTACCCCAGGTAGATCATGCCGGCGCAAGCGCAGAACCGGAGGACCTTGGGCAGTGAGGCCTGCATGGTTAAAATGAGCACCTGGAAGACAAAGGAATGGGTGGCTCAAAGGATGAAAATCATCCAGCAGGGCCGGGACGAGGAGCTGATGTCAATCACGATAGCACTTCTGAGAGCTTACATTATACGTCTGAAAGTAACCCAGATATCTGATGACTCCAACCCAGACCAAGAGCGTCGACGTCCCCAGCAAGATGCTGCACAGGTCATAGTTCGTGAGGTTCTGAGGAAGGAGAAGAAAGCACAGCTGAGCTGAACACCCCAGTCCTCTTGACTTGCTTACCTCCCTTTAACCAATGAGAACTGAATGTCCCCTACCTATGTCTGTCACCCCAGTACTTACGAAGCTGAGACTCCAGAATCAACATGCATTTCCAAGGCCAGCCTAGACTATATAGTAAATTCTAGGCCAGCCTGGACTACAGAGTGAGACCCTGTTTCCAAACAAAAATCAAGAAGGAGAAGGAGAAAAAGAAGTAGAACAAGAAAAAGAGGAGGATGAGAAGAGGGAGAGGGGGAGGGGAAGAGAGAAGAGGAAGGGGGAGAGAAAAAGAAAGAGGAGGGAAAATGAGGAGGGAAGGCAAGGAAAGAAGAGGAAAGCTTCAAATATTTTTTTTATTTTACTTTAGTATCTTAATTATGAAGTTATCTTTTTTCTAAATAACATTCTGAAATAGGACTCGCATTTGCCACTGACCTAGGCATGAAAGGGCCCAGTGTTTGGCAAAGAGCAAGCAATATAGTCCAGTGACTTTCAGAAGCAAACTCCAATGTGATTTGCAGACATAGTTCCTGTTCTCAAGAAATTCCTGGTTTCACTGAAGATACAAATAACCGTTTAATACAATATGCTTAATTCAATGAAAGATACACTGGCCACTTGTCTCAGAGGCCCTCCCATGGGTATGACCCGGAGCTAAGCCGGACACACAGCACAGGTTAAGGAGAAGTCTGAAGACATATAGACACATCATATCTGAACACATCCCTAAGGCGTGTGGTATGACAGTATCAGAGCCAGGATGGAAGCCAGAGATGAATGAGGGGGACCCTAGAGGCCATGATAAAGTGGGGGTCACTTCATCCTAGGTAGATCCTGGAAGGCAGAAGGAATTGTACTTTCAGGAAGACTGCTCAGACACTGTATGGCTGGATCTGTGGGATATAATGCTAGTGTCAGAAACACAAGAAGGCTGCTGAGACAGGCCAGGCCAAAGGGGACGACAACCCGAGGGAAGCCAAAGGAAGCTGGAATAGAGGCAGGCAGACACTGGAGTCATGATGAGGGCAGCTTTGTGAGGCTGAGGTAGAGCAGGGAAGAGAACAGTGTAGGAGTCAGTCTAGCTGTGAGAGCAAAGCAAGCAACAGATGCAACTGGTCAGACCATGCGGACACTCAAGAATGGCGGATTCCCAGCCATCGGGGCCCATAGCATCTGAGATGCCCCCACACTTGACAATGGCTCCTCAGGTGTGTTCAGACCCTTCACAGACATACACACACAAACACACCTGTCACGCACACATACATACACATACCTGTTACACACACACACACACCTGTCACACACATACACATACCTGTTACACACACACACACACACACACACACACTTGTCACTGGCCCTCCAGATGTGTTTTGGAGAAATGTCTGCTCTGTGTACCAGCTGCTTCCTCTCTAACCTACCCAAGTAAATAGGTACATCGGAAAATAAATAAATACAAAGCCCATCCCTCCATCTCCCCAAACTTAATTTCTGTTCAAATGATGCTACTTCGCATTCCTGGAGGAAGGCCCTAGGGTGTCACCTTCCACAGCCCACTCTTCCTGGGGAAGAAGGTGAAGTGGCCTCGTGCAGTGGGTGGGAGAAAAGATAAAACATGACAAGCAGGCTGGGCTCCAGGATGCTTTCATGCCTTACTGCACCTGAGGTCATCCGGGAGAATATTGGGTTCTAGATGTCACTCACCTTGGCTTTGATTTCCATCTTCAATATGGATCCAATTATTGTCATGAGGTCGCTGATAGCGACCAGGATGTACCATCCATTGATGAACTCCCACTGGTCAGCATCACACACACGTTGCTTGTACTTCTCCAGGAAGAAGTTTAGAAATCTCTACCGCCAACATTTAAGAAAGCACGTCTTACAAATCACACTGCCCTCCGGAGGCAGAAGAGCGAACAGTTTCAAAATGGCAGATCTGCGTCACAGGGAGACACAGTGCCACACGCTCAGTAGCACTGTCTATCCCGTGTAAGCAAGCATTTGAGTATCTGCCACATTCACCCAAACACTGAGCACATATGCTGTCCCTCCAACAGCGATAACCCAGAGTGGACTCCAAATACCACAAGTTCTGCCCTAATTCAAGCTGACTAACGGAAACCTCTTGAACTAGGATCCTTTCATGGTCCAGATGAGGGCAATGTGTCCCCAGTGCTGTCCCTGAACTTGGCAGAGAGGGAACTTGACCTTGGATTTGGAATATCCAGGGGGTTGGAAGGCAGATATGAAGTAGATGTTTACAAAGTGAAAGTTGGGGGTCTGGGGAGATTCCATCTAAGAGCAGTGGTTGTTCTTCCAGAGGACCTGGGTTCAACTCCCAGCACCCACCTGGCAGCTCACAACTGTCTGTAGCTCTAGTTTCAGGAGATCTGATGCCCTCTCCTGGCCTCTGGGGGCACTGGAAGCAAATGGCGCACAGACACGTATGTAAAACACGCATACATGTAAGATGAAAATAAGTAAATCTCAAAAAAAAAAAAAATTAAATCCAAAGTGGAAGTCAAGATCAAAGAAAATAGAACATGGGCTGTGTGTTTCTGTTTCCTCTGACCCCACTGGGAACCTCTGGCCTCATGCCAAAATAACACACACAGCAAACTGAAGTCTGCACATACTCCTGAGAAAACATATTAAAGGGACAAGAAGTTACAGTGAAACTAAGAAATTAGTCTAATTACTTTGTATTTCATTATAACCCACTTGCTGTTACCCCCCGCATCAAAGTGAATTCTGACTTGGAGACAAAAGATGGAACCCACCCGTGCTCTTAGGATCATCCCTGAAATAACATTTTTCTTCTGGGAAACTTCTAAACGCTTGAGAGTTTATACCTGCACTTGTTAGCTCAATTTTAAGCAGAATGATTATCTGACCCTTGTAAAACGACCAAAGCCTTTTCCTTCTTAGAAATTGGATGTGTGTATATGTGCATGTATGTGCACATACATGTGAAGACCAGATGTAAAAGCCAGGTATCATCTCCCACCACTCTCCCCTTTGTTTCTTTGTTTGTTTTTAAACAATGTCTCTCACTGAAAGTAGAGGTCACTGATTGCGCCAGACTGCCTGGCCAGTGAGCCGCAAGGACCCCACTGTTCCCTGTCCCCGGAGCTGGGTGGCAGGCCTATGCAGCCCTGCCTAGCTTCCTTGTGTGGGTGCTGGAGTTCAAACTCAGACCCTCACTGTACCAGCTGCTCTGTCACCCTAGTCCCCGAGGCTTCTCTTACTTCCTGTGCCACTTCGGGGTGGTGAAGAAACGCTGAGAAAGAATGGCATAGCCCAGACTCCATAGTTCCCTTGATTTGGACAAATGCAGGCTGTAGACTGGGTGGAGGGAGAAAAGGAAGAGCCTTTCTTACCTTCCTCAGCCTCAGAGCAAGAACAATGGATCTTGTGCACAGGATGAAGGATGCCAGGCAGATCATGATGACAAACACATCAAACACCAGGACGTAGTGAGTGCTTCTCTGAGCTGCAGAACAAGGCAGAATATAAGCAACATTAAATGCATCCTGCACAAATTGTGGGGAATAATCTTTTCAGCAAGTGGGAGTCTGGAGGGAAATGGAAAGAAATACCTCTTTTCTCTTGTTAAAATGGTCACTATCGGACTGCACACATTCAGACATCCACAGACAAGCCAACACACCCTGGAGGGAAGGGCCAGGCACTTACAAATGTAGGTGGTGTTAATCAATGCACTTAAGGTTCTTTATAAATATTTACTGCAGAACAGAATCCAACAGAATGCAATCCGGTTGGGCTCCATTCAGAAGAGGCCACTATGGCCTATGTTGCTTCGCACAGTGGCACAGACAAGTTTCTCTTATTAACAAGGGAGCAAACGTAATTGCCACACTTTGGGGTGCACTACCCCACCAGAGCACCAGCCTGAGATGCTGTTCCTGCATGTCAACACCAAGAAAGAAACTCCGGGGATGAGAAGCAAGAGAGCAGAGTCTCGTGTTGTCGTTGGAAGGCACAGTGGCCAAGAGAGAGAAATGTGTAAGAGCTGCTCTCAGACTACATTCCGGCTGCTGGTCTCCGCGTCCACGCTGTGACCACACTGGCCTCCCTCATCTCTATTCCTGCCTGGGGCACCATTCACAAGCCACACACACGTGCACTTGGCCAGAACAGTACCTCATATACCCCTGCTCAAATTATTTGTTTTGTAGGGTCAAGTTTCAGATTTTTCTTTTTATTGATTAATTCTGTTGCTTGACCGTTCTATACATTTATATAATGTATTCTGACCTCCTGCCCTACCTTCCTGGTGCTCTCTCTCTCTCTCTCTCTCTCCCTCCCTCCCTCCCTCCCTCCCTCCCTCTCTCTCTCTCTCTCTCTCTCTCTCTCATCAATACCTAATCTCCTTCTCAGATTCATCGTCTGGTTTGTGACCCACCTGTGTGACCATTAGTAAGAACTTTGTGTTGGAGGCTGGCAGGGGTCACGGACGGGCTTCCAACTGAATGCAATGGTTCTTGCCTTACTGAATCTGTGTGTGTGGCAGGTCCGGAGCCCCTCTTCCTCCCTGGTCTGACTGCCCACCTGCCCTGTCTCGTGCATTCTCAGTGAAGGCCTTTGACTCTGCAGCTGCTGCGTCTCTGACAAGCTTTTGAAAAGGCTGTGACTTGCCTAGACAATGCCTTTCACAGCCTCCCCCCTTCCTTCCACTGCCTTCTCCCCACACTCCTCTCTCTGCTTCTGTTGCAGGTTAAGGTGTGAGCCCTTAGCTTAGTTTTTCATGTCTGTCATAATGAGCTCTCATCCCATAAGGTCCGGTGAACTCCTCCTCCTGTAAGTCGCTTTGATCATGGTGTTTTATTGCAGCGACAAGCAACTAATGCTGAATGTGAACTAGTGGGAAGTCTCCTGCCTCAGCTTCCCAAATGCTGGCAACATCCTGCAGTCATTGCTTTCTTGCCCTACCAAAGCCATCTTGCCTTGCACAAACATCTTCCAAACCTGAGTGTAGAAAACACTGGTTCAGAAATACTCCCAGCTACTCTGACTAGGGACAGTCCACACCCCACTCACTCCACATTCCCAGATACCTGATGTGGTCAGACGTCTACCACTTTCTGCCTGAGGGACTCTGACTTAGGGCTACCCAAGCTTACTCTCAGGCATGAAATAAATAACCACTATTACACCCTCATCACGAGAGCCCTGTGCACCCATTCTTCTAAAGCCTCGTGTGGCTGGGCTGCAAACTATAGCATATGAAATATAAGTTCTGTAGACCAGAAGCGCAGTTGGAGGATGCTCCTCAGAAAGCGGATGAGGTGTGTTGTGTCTGTGGACGTGGACATTGCCCATGTTTGCTTTGAGGAAATGTGGATAATCTGGATAATGCCAAGAGGAAGCAAGCAGCTGGGTAGACGAGAAGAAGGCATCAGAATGCTTGGAAACAGCAACCAGAGCCCACCAGACCTCCTCTCATAGGTAGAGCTTCTCAAGCCACCACACAGCTTCAAATGGAAGAGGCTGCACAACCCATCTTCCAGGCTGGTTTCTAAACCTCAGATTTTTAGTAATTTCCCAACCCCTCGATTTATTTTAAAAGCATGGCATGTTTCAGATCTGTGAGGCATGTGCTTCTCTCTATTGACCACACGGGGGCGCAAGAGCTCTTCTGTTCACTGCATCAGTGATGTGGAGTGCATGGGGGGAATTATTGTCTGGGGAGTCCTGGGGCTCACTTTGATCTTCACGGTGAGTATTGCAAATCACAGTTTATATATGGGAAAGGTTACTTCCCCCCAAGGCATGAACGTGAGGGCTGCCATGTTTGTGCCGTTCTTTGAGTATCTGCTGTGAAATAGAAAATCCGTTTTACCAGAAACCCAAACTGCGTGCTTCCTTTAGAGGAATGACTGAAACCAAAGTTAGAAAAGAGAAGGAAAACTTTGAGACCACCAGCTGAAAAGAAATGAACCGTCGTTGGAATAAAAACCACTTGACTCTGTCTTTCTGGTCATCTGGTCCTGGTGAGTTCACTTTAATGAAGCTTGCCAGTTCACCAAGCTCAGCCTCCTTCAGACATCACCCTGACCACTAGTAATCAAAACAGGACCCACAGATCTTACTCTCCTATTTTGAGACAGGAATCCCTGTGTGGCTTAGGCTGGCCTTGAACTCAAAATCTCTATGTGTCTTCCTGCATGGCTGAGATTACACGCATGTGACGCCGTACCAGGCTCAACAAGGTTGTTTAAGCATGTGGACCATACGGTGACCGAGATGTCCCTGTGTTTGTTTACTCAGGCTGAACTCTGGCATCTTGACCTCTGCTTTATCCAAGCCTTAGATCAGAATGTACCTCCTACAAGAAGCATTTCATGCCTCCCACTGAGTCCTGGTCAATTGTATCATTTCCCTTCTGACCCTGAGACCTCCCATACTTCCCCCGCTATCCTACGGATAACACACCAGAGATCTAGTCACACGGGTCTACCTCACTAAGGCTCTTCCTTCTCACTGGAGCTGAGCAACTCTGATGACTTCTGTTCCCAGCACTCAGCACTGACACCCTCAGTAAACGGTTATTGCTCTTGCTTTGTAGAGAGAAATTCTAAGAGGACGGCCAAGCAATAGGTCCAAGCCTCCAGCCAAGGCACATAGCACCAGAACGCAAACCCAGGCCATCTGGCTGCAAGGACGAAACGCCTAAACTCAAGAAGCTGACTTGGACTACTCGTTCAGGACTGTTTTCCTGAAACTTTTTGCTTCTCCGAGTCCCCAAAACTTCTTCTAACCCACAAAGGACAGACTGAAAGGCACACTTACTAGACCCAGATATGTTCATGGTTTTACATTCTTCTATGTTGGCCTCACTGTTAAAATAGATTTTGATTTTCCCACTGTGGGCTGTGTTGTCGAAGGTGATCTAGAGACAGAAACAAAGAGGTTATAGTGGGGTGGGGTGGGGTGGGGTGAGAGTTGTCAACTAATTACAAAGTCAGCAGCACCCAGGGAGAACTTTGGTACAAAGAGATCTGGGGATAAAAACGCCTCTGCACATGGGTTCTGGTCCAGCTGCTGTGGTAAAGCTCTAGCCTTAAGCAGCTTGGGAAGGAAAAAGGTCATTTCAGCTTATAATTCCAGGTCACACCCCATCCCTGAAAAAAAAGTCACAGCAAGAACTGGAGAACTTGCCACTAAGGACGTCTGCTTACTGGCTTGCTTACAACCTTCATCCAGCCTGCTTCCTGGTCTAGCCCAGGACCTGTCCAAGGCTAGCAGTGCCTCTCCTGCATTGATCAGCAGCCAAGAAAATGGCCCACTGAGATACTCACTGGCCCGTCTGATCTCACACCCTCAGGACACCATGGGCTGTGTCAGGCTGACAGCTGAAGCTAATTGGGAGGACTTATCAATAATTTTCATTTAATGATAAAAAGCATTGAGTAAAGGATGAAGGTTTTTGGTGGATGCTGGGAATTTGAACTCAGATTCCCATGGTTTACATATTGAACCACCTTCCCAGTCTAGAAATAGGGTTTTGGGGAGTTGGAAAGGACCGGTTCCATCTTCACAGGAAACAGTCTCTCCATGTACCCCACCATCACTGAGAACAGAACAGAGGCTGACACCAAACAGACACACTTGCCGTATTCTGAAAGAGGTAACAGTCTGGTACCTCTCGGGAATGAACTGCCTGTAGGTCAATTCCTTTGAGGGCAAAGGAGATATCAACTCGAATGAGCCTAAATAAAATACAGTAAAAGGGATATCTGTCAGCATTCGTAACCCAGCTTCCACGCCCCGCCCCCAGGCCTCCTCTCCTGGGTATTGAGACTTGATGCCCTGTTTACCGATAAAAATCCAGCCTGAAGAAAGATGTCTGTGCCCAGTCCTCAGGTTCCTTGTTGAGCACCTGAAGGTCCAGGTGAATGCAGTCTAGAGCAACAGACAGACAGAGAATGGTCACTCCTGGCCAGAGTCCGATGCTGAAAATAAGTCCGTCAGCTGTAGGAAGCCATTGGTGCCAATAGATGGCGCCAGCTTCCCGCCGTGGACTCAGCAAACAGAGCTGTTGCCCAGCCAAGAGACTTAGAGGGAAAAACCACATACGTCATAGCCCATTCTCAGGGCACACTAATGAGCTACTGGAGGATGCACCAATCAGGTAGCAACACAAGTCTCTTGGGCATATATAGCAGTGCATTTCTCTCCCACGTGGGAGATCGCCTGTTTGGGAGAAGACCCCTACACAGGCAAGCACGTGAGTGATCGCCTGTTCAGGGAGATCCCACCAGGCAAGCGCCAGGAGAGTCCCCTGCACAGAGAAGACCCCTGCTAAGGAGAGTTCCCTACCCAGAAAGAGTCCCACGTGGAGAAGTCCCCTGCTCAGGAGGTCCCCTGCTCAGAGTGCTGTACAATAAAGGTTGTTCGCAGAAGAATCCTGTTGTTGCACGCCTATTCCTGCCGGCGGGACGTGGGGCGCGCGACAGTCAGCCATGAGATGAGAGGACCCTATGGATGTCTCTAGATGACTGCCAGAAAGTATCAACCAACTACAGTGTGGAACACAGTCACCCTTCAGTAAAGATGCTGGCGGGTGCCGCTTTCACCCAGGGACCATGTTGACATTGCCAGTCTGGAGAAGAAGCAGGCTTCAGGTGCAAACTGCTACAATACCCTAGGAAGGACATGCCACCTGTGCAGTCGTGATTAAACAAAAAACGCCCTTCTGCTTTAAATCAGAGCAGCAGCGCAGGGCTGGAAGCATTCGGGAGGGGAGGCAGCTCTGTGAGTTCAAGGTTAGCCTTGTCTTGGTTCACATAGCAAGTTCTAGGCCAGGCAGGACTACAGAACCCTCCATAAAGATTAACCTCTGAACTGTGTGGCCCTGGATCATTGCTTCGCGGGACAAGGAGGAGGAGGTCCAGAGGTGAGCATTGGTCATGGAGACCTGGTCGTGGAACGGGTGTGAAGCCCATGCTAAGGCTGCACCTACTATGCCGTCTCCGGTGTGGAGATGTCCAATCCAGGGCAAGATGGCTTTCAATGGGTTCTCTGGGTCTCTATGCTCTCATAACACCAGCTCCTTATTTGCTCTGGTAATACTTAAAATATAATGGGCTTAATAAAAATGTGCTATCCTGGGCCAAACACAGGGGGCACTGAAATGAACCGACAAGTCTACCAGTGTATGACAGGCAATGACCACGTGTGTTCTCTGGTTGATGGGTTGCTCTCTTTAGTCCTCACTGCAAGTGTAGAGGCCGGAAATATGAATGTCATAGTATAGGTGAGGAAACCAAAGCAAGGAAACTGTTCTATGCTTTGCACCCTATCTGCTGTTGCACAATTATCTGCTGTCTATCAAGATTTAGACCCACCCATTCTTGCCTCTGCATCCCGGGTTATACTAAGACTGACCCTTCTTCTTGATTTTAGATTCCCTTTCTGGCATACATTAGCAGAAGCCTGCTGATGAGGTAAACACGCAGGGGTTGATCTTACACCCTGGAGGAAGCTCCTTGGCTTTTCCTGGAACTACTGACTGAGAGAATGATCCTTCCACACGCTCAACGCTGACGCCTGCCTATGTCGCCAGCTCAGATCCAGTCCATAGAAAATTAAGTGTACAAACTCAACTGGGTCAACGCAAGCAGTTTTGAGTTTCAGCCCACTGGGTGGGTGGCCAGATGGCCAGTTGTCTGCATCTGAACACTGACGGATGGAAATATGTAGCAAAGGAAGTGTCACATTTGTGAGGGGCTATGGCATCTCCTTAACTGCAGCCACACCCAAGGGAGTCAAAGGTAACTATATTCCACCATCTGAAGGAGTGAGTAAAACCAGCCCACATTTACCTCATCAGCAGGTTTTCTCTAATGTATGCCGGAAAATTACGTATCAGATATTTTTTTTTAATTCTCATGCTTTTCAATACACTGACAGATTCTTTTGACAGGTCATAATAAGGTAAGAGAATGCAATAAATACAGATAGGTAATCTCGCTTAAGGTCAAATTCATGGTCAGCCTCTCTCCATTTACTCTAAAACATTCCATATACTTTTAGAAAGAAAATGAACAGTACCACACTGGCAGATAAATAAAACCTGCTTTTTTTTTCAAGTCCTGGCCATGGATGCTGACTTTGGCCTGTAACTAACCCTGACCAACTCATCGGTTCACTAAGCTGGTGGGTAGAGTCAGTTCTCTGGTCTGGCCCTGGTGCCCTATCTGGGGTAAATATACACTCATTCACACCTCCCTAGGAAATGTGAATTTCCACACCAGTCTCAGGTGAGCAAATCTGCCAGGCATGAAGATCGGGAATGGTTCAGTGGTGGTGGATTCCCTCCTCAAGATGGCTTCTAATAGCTGCCTGGAAGCCAGATACTGCATGGGCAACACTACCTAGTGACTTCCTTCGGGATCCAGAGCCCAGGACACATTGTTCATGCTTGGGTTCAGAACAGCCAATTCAAGGAAATGGGTAAAATCTTCATCCTGTGAGGGGTCCTCTTGTGTTATCAAAAGGCCTCAAGATCAGAATTAGAAATATGGCTGAGCGGACCGTGAAATGCCATCATTTAACTAAAGCCCACCCCGCTCTAGGATCCCTCTTCCTGAATTGCCAGGTGCTTGAACGACAAATTGGGTTTATCTTTGGCTATGCAAGGACAGGAAACAGTGAGTGCCTTGGGTTTGTTGACTGAATAGCAAACCTTCCAAGTCTTAAGGCGCATACTGGGTTCTCACATATTCTTTTATGTATTTAACAGAATGGTGCAAGGTCACATGGTTAGCTGGGGAGTATTTGTAAAGTAATCTAAAACAAAGAATAATAATTATTAACCATGATTCATTCACCTTTGAAAAACTGTTTTATAAACAGTAGAACAGGTATGGTCACAACTGTTATTCTGGCAAATGGGAAGTAGAGACAGAAAGATCCGTGGCTAAGAGCCAAGGCCTTTGGAGGCCCCTGATAAAATGACAGGCTGTTCTTAGGGGAGCCTGTTCTACTAAGCTCCTCTGAGCTCCTCTGAGCTCCTCTGAGCTCCACTGAGTTGCTGGCACACTGGAGCCATTTTGCTTATGGCAGGAAATGACAAAGTCACATGATGAGGTCACGGTGTTACCTGTTTCAGTGTCACCGTCAACATGCAGGGTCTCGTTAGAAGAAAACATGGCCCCTGTCTTGTAATGCTGGGTACAGAATCTCATACCAGTTCTGTTGTGTTCACTTTCTCCGTAACCAAGGGCCGCCAGGGAAATGTTCTTTAGGTGACGATACTGTTTTGAAGAACACAGTTAGATCATAGTTAAATAACACTTGGGTTCTTAAAAGCCACAAATTGTACCATATGGAATGCGCTTCCACCGGCTTCTATGGCTTACGCGATGCATTTTGGGAGCAGTGACTGACTCCACACAGCACCAAGGCATGTTCCTTATTTGAACAGGGACTCATACAGCTGTACACCAATATCCTGTGGAACACTGCCAGCTTCCTCCCAGCTGAACTTCCTCCCAGCCAAAACCAAGGGCGCACTCCTCTCTCAGACTTCTATCTTATAAGTGGTCCCTTGGCTCTACCTGTAAAACCCAACTGGCCCCCAGGCGGTTTTCAGAGCCTCCCCTCTTCCTGGAACTTCCATCTCTCTCTGCTAGGTTCACACCTTCAAATCTTGGTCAAATGTCACCACCACAATGAGGTGGTGACTTAGCTCCTCCCAAGTGAGACTCCTTCACTGAGCTCATGAAACTTGTTAACAAATAACAACCTCACTTTGCACCTAATCATTATAACACGATTAATTATGTGTCAGTTAAAACAACAAAAGCCAGTAACTTGAAACCTCCACGTGTCACAGATCATACTAACATGACTAATACTCTTATATTAACACAGCTCTGCCACTGGCTGTCTTCACAAATAGAACCTCACTACACTCTATCTTCATTGCTATGACTTTCCTAAGAAAGATGTATTACATTACAGAAATGCTGCAAACAGATAACAGTTTCAAGAATATTAAAAAAAAAAAAGCTAAGATGGTGGAACGGGCCTTTAATCCCAGCACTCAGGAGGCAAAAGCAGGTGGATCTCTATGCTTTTGAGCCTAACCTTGTCTACATAGTAAGTTCTGGGCCAGCCAGGGCTATATAATGAGACTCCATCTCAATAAAATAAAACCTTATCAACTTGGCTATCAATTAAAATTTCTAGTCTTACAACAATTCCAAGATGCTGTCACTGCTTCCACGGCCTCCGCAGTATCGTCACCTAAAGAACATTTCCCTGGTGGTCCTTGGTTACAGAGAAAGTGAACTATGTTCACCAATCTAAACTAGTACATCATGGTCTTCACCCAATTTTAACCAAGGTCCCTCTACATAAAAGGGCACCCACCCTACCCAAAGCACCACCGAGAACGGTCGAAGGAACTCCTTCCTTGTCGGTGCCGCAAGAGTGCTTAACGTATGTGTGGGGTACTCCGAGGTTAGGGCCAGCCGTCATGATTGTCTGTCGTATTTCTCTTTGTTTGTCAAGCTTCTCTCCTAGGCAAGCCAGGATTCCGTCTGTTCTGCTCAGAGCTACATTGTCTATGTGCAGTACTTGCCAAATACAAGGAGCACATGTATTTACTGAATTAATGAAGGGGGGCACTACCCCTAAATGTTTTCTTCAGGTCTACTAACCTCACACTGTATCAAATCCCATGTTCGTAACATTTAACTAGGATTATTAATGCTATAATATTACACTTCAGACCACCACAGACTTCCAGTTTTGATCTCAAACCGACACCAAAACTGATTTCATAATCTCCTAAATCTTTGTTCTAAGATAGTTTCCCCAAAGCAGTGGTTCTAAATCAATCAACTAAAAAGATTAAAACCTAGAGAAAACATTTAAGTGGACAAGTTCTACTACTGGGCTATATGAAACTTATATGTGATAATAGTATTTGTTGGTTCACTAAGATGACACAGTCACAGTAAGTCATTTAAAATACTTGCCTGTTTTATAGCAAAAAAGATGCTCTCGTAGGCATCCTCCTGAGTGTATATGCTATAGCTGTAGTCATCTTCGTCAACCCCAGAAAATCCTTTCAAAAATAAGTGCTTAAAAGCAACAGTGTTATCTTCTTTGAAAGCCACCACCAACTGGTTACCTAAGCCAAATCGAACAAGCTGCAAAAGAAAACAGGAATGCGGCTTTTACCAGTTACTGGGGTTAAAAAAAAAAATGACTTCTGCTTCTTATCAATTCTCATTTCTAAGCATCTAAAGAAAAAAATAACCATCCCCAGATTTACACATGAAGAGCAATAATGTCAAAATCGGGAGCCACCAAGGGGACTGCCTCATTGCGCTACATTAGCAATGTAATTAGGACTCAGATTTATTTATATGTTTGTTTATATGAACACACTGTCACTGTCTTCAGACACACCAGAAGAGGGCATGGGACCCATTACAGACGGTTGTGAGCCACCATGTGGTTGCTGGGATTTGAACTCAGGACCTCTGGAAGAGCAGTCAGTGCTCTTAACCACTGAGCCATCTCTCCTGCCCTGTGTTAGGACTCAGAAAACATTCCAAAGGCTGTTGCTTGCACATGCTCAGGACCTTGAGCTGAAGAAGCCACCTTAAAGCCAGGTTTCTCCCCGCTGCCTTGGCAAAGACAGAACTGTCACATGATTCTCTGTCCCACCAGGCAGAGAAAAGCAAATGACTCTAGAAAAGACAGCTGACACCACACCCAGGACTTTGCTCCAGGATGCCTTCTGTCTTCCAGGATCTCTGCTCCCTTATAAACTCACTCACTGCCAGGCATAGTGACCACTCCTGCTCGTGTAGGAGACAGAGGCAAAAGAATCTCCATGAGTTGAAGGCCAACCTGGTTATATAATGAGACCCTGTTACAACATCCCCTTCCCAAAATTGTCTATTTATTGACAAAGCTAAAGACTCAAAGGTTCTCTTCACCAGGAGCAAATGTTTTTCTCTCCATAAGTGGAGAAACCAGCTAGCACCAAAGTTTTATAAGAAACCAGGAGCCTACCCACACAACACTCATGTGCTCATTCATTCCCACAAGCATGATCCCCCTTCCCACACATACTACATATGCGCACATGCCTACAATGCATGTCTTCACCCCTGCACTCTGTCACACAGAGCACGCACTCAATTCACATACAGATACAAGCAATTGTAGTGAGATTGAACCTCAGCAAGCTTACCCCCACTTCCTGTTCCCACTGCTGTCTTATATATCAAGACTCCAGAGCGCTTCATTTGGGTGCTCACCCAGCTAAATCATCAGGGCACCTTCAAGTGTTTCTTATGTGTAAAATCGGGAGTGTGAACTGGGCAGCTCTGACAGTTGTCCTGTCCTGTGTCACTCACCATACAATATCCACACAACAGGTTACAAATCAAACAGTTCAGCCACAGAGGATAATGAAATTAGCAGCAGGCTTCACAACGGCTCACAGTTTTAATATTTCTTCTGGTTGGGGAAATGCCTCCATGAGATCCAGCTGTAAGGCATTTTCTCAACTAGTGATCAAAGGGGCAGGGCCCAGCCCATTGTGGGTGGAGCCATCCCTGGACTGGTAGACCTGGATTCTATAAGAAAGCAGGCTGAGCAAGCCAAGGGAAGCAAGCCAGTAAGTGACATCCCTCCATGGCCTCTGCATCAGCTCCTGCTTCCTGACCTGCTTGCGTTCCAGTCCTGACTTCCTCTGGTGATGAACAGTGATGTGGAAGTGTAAGCTGAATAAACCCTTTCCTCCCCAACTTGCCTCTTGGTCATGATGTTTGTGCAGGAATAGAAACCCTGACTAAGACAGCACCTAAAGCCAAATGCTCTTGGCAAGTGACGTTGTCAATGGCACCTACAGGTGATGTCAGTAAAAGCCAAGCTGCTTTCTGAAAGCTAAAATAATAAACCAGGGAACCAATGCTGTTTGGAAGATGCCGAAGAGGACAGCCCCCTCCCTACAGCCAGAGCAGTACAGCCCCCTCCCTACAGCCTGAGCAGTACAGCCCCCTCCCTACAGCCTGAACAGTAGCCCTTGGATGAGACTCTTCAATCATTATGTGCAGACTGGCTCTTCTCCAAGCTGGGGTACAGCAAGAGTGAGCTCCTACACAGCACTGAGCAGTAACTCAGCATGGTGATTGTGTGTGTGTGTGTGTGTGTGTGTGTGTGTGTGTGTGTGTGTGTAAATATACATTATCTATATAATTCATTTTCACTTAATTCCATTACACTGGACTCCAAGAGGAAGAGGTTCCCCCCACCTCTTTATTTCACAGCGCCACAGAATCAGAAAGGGAATGGATACCCAGCTGTCACCATCAGACAGACTTGAGAGATGGATGAATCACCATCGTACAGGCGTTCAACCTGAAGTCGGGCCATAGACTCAGGCAGGAACAGCTAGAAACTGTCTGAGGGTCTGAACACCTCTGTCTGACACCGAGGCCTGTTCATTCCCTCACCCTCTTTGCCAGGCAGTGTGGGACACTGGAAGCCGACTCTAGACACAGGGAAATCCGACTCTCCCTTCCCACGCTCACAGTGAAGTAGAAAGAACACAAAGTGCATGGTCGGGAATGGACAAGCTGATCAAGAGAGGGCATACATTGGTTGTCACTATGCGGAGATGGTGACATTGTGACCTCTGCCTGGAGCCTCTCCGCCTGGGATGGCAAACAGAAAAATTTCCTGATTCTATTGTTCCTGGGACAAACCAATGTCTTTGTCCACAGGTCAGCACCACCAGGGAAGAACTAAAATTGCCAACACTTCTTTAAGAAAACATGATCCTGAGGGGGAAATGGCCTAATAGTCTCAGGCCTTGACAGAACCAAGCTTGCCTGTGTAACAGGAGCAAGAGAGGATGGTGTCGACTAGATGACTCTATTTTCAAAAAGTAAATGACAGCAAGAAATGCATCCACATGCCACTAACTAGATCTCAAGATTTGCTGACAACAAGAATCAACACACAGAGAGAGAAACAGACAGAGACAGAGAGAGAGACAGACAGACAGAGACAGACACACACACAGAGAGAGAGACAGAGACAGAGACAGACAGACACACAGAGAGATAGACAGACACACACAGAGAGACAGACTGACACAGAGACAGACAGACACAGAGACAGACAGACAGACAGAGAGAGACAGACAAACACACACAGAGAGAGAAACAGACAGACAGACAGAATGCTCGTTAGATGTAGTCTGGCAAATGTAGTCATTGTAAAATCAATTAGGAGAAAACATACTGCGCCCAGTAAAAGCAGGATCGCAGTCGGATAGGTGTAAGTAATGTGATGGAAAGATTGATGTTCAGGAAAGAATGCAGCTGCTTCCCTGAGATTATAAATCACTGCAGAACACAGCAGCAGGGCTTTGTTTTTTTTTTTCCTTAAAAAGTTTCCTGCTCTGAAACCCTGACTAAATGCCTCTCACTCTTCAGAGTCACTGACATGGGAATTCTTCCTACCTGTGAACCTGGAAGAGAGAACCTTTATCCAGAAGGAGACAGGAGAGGACAGGAACACAGTCTCACTAGGCTCAGATCCCCGCTCCCCAGGGCATTAATGCAAGGCTGTAAGCAAATCATTGAACCCCTTTGCCCCAGTTTCTTCACTCATGAAAAGGGGAGTCTAGCTGAACCCATTTCACGGGGTTGCAGAGAGAAGTTCACACACATAAAAACCTTCTTATATCTGGTAGCGGCAAACACTCACCTGTGAGCTATCTGCAGTCATATAAGGCACCTCCAGTGTGTCTCGAACTCAGTGCCCTGCAAATGACACGGTTCTCTCTGTGTGTGTATATGTGTGTGTGTGATTTAAATTGTGGGTTATTTGCAGTTAAAGAGCGGATAGAAACAGAGCTCAGTGGCTAAGAGCACTTGCTGTTTTTGCAGAGGACCAGAGTTTGGTTCGCAGCACCCATTGGGGCAACTCAGAACCAGGTTTAATGCCAGCTCCAGGAGATCTGATGCCTTCTCTGGTCTATACAGGTACGGTGCCCGTGTGTGTTTATGCAGAGACACTTAAATAGAAATGAAAACAAATCTAAACCAGGGGAAAGAAACTATGCTAGAGGAAGAACCGTGAGCTTGGAACAGCTTGAGTAGGGGACATTTTGAAGAGGAAGTCAATGGGATATAGCAATATCAGGACTAAGAAAGTTAAGTTAAAGACAGCAATTGTTTTTATGCCTGTGTGAGCCACAACTTTAATGGCAGTACTAAATTAAATCATCAAAAGTGAAGTAGTTAGAAAATGGGTAGATAATGAACTAAATCATTTCTTCATCTTTTAAGGAATAAGAAGACTCTAATTTATAGGGCACCAAGACTAAAATCTGAAACCCAAGAATGCACAAGAGTAAGAGATTCATCTTCCTTACCATACCCTGATGCTGGTCTTGCTCCTTCTGAAGTGACTGCTTTCCTTTCTTCCTTTTTAAAAAATTATTTTTATTTTGTTTTTATTCTATTAGTGTATATGACCGTTTTTGCCTGAATGTATGTCTGTAAAACACGCATGCCTGGGATCTGCAGAATCCAGAAGAGAGCATCAGATTCCCTAGGTCTGAAGTAATATATGGTTCTGAGCCACCATGTGGTTGCTGGGAATTGAACTCGGGTCTCCGGAGGAGAAGCCAGTGCTCTGAATGTCTAAGCTGTCTTTCCAGCCCCATGGCTTGCTTTTCTTAGGGCTGGATGAGCTGGAACAGCATGTCATACAACCCAAAGAGCCCCCGTGTGAACTCAGAGCACAGCTGCAGCTGTGCTTACTGAAGAACCTCTCTTGTATCCAGATGGAGGCAGCCTTTAAATCCTTCATATTATATTCCAGAAAAAGCATCCTTATACTTTTGGATGATGGTACCAGTAGATTATGTACCAGTGGACCCAAAGACCCCAAATCACTACTGTTTATTTTCAGCCATGTGTTTCCAATGTAATCACCTGCAGTATGACCTTAAATCAAAGTCCAGACATAAATCTCATGCATTCTTGAGAATGCCCAGTAGTTAGCACTTACTTGGACACAATGCTACCTATAAAAGAAAAATTTAGCATTTTCTGTCTAAAGACTTTCAAAGACATTTTAAATAAGGTCTGATAGGTTTTTGAGAATGCCTTGACACTCGTGAATCTCACATGGGTTAGGGGATGAGGGGTTTAGAAACCCCCTTCTTCATGGACTTTCTCTTAATCTGGTTTTCATAACTCCCATGGAGATGTGGCCTCATGATCACTTATCAAAACCAGTCATCTGAATTGAACTCCAACCTGCCCTCTGCCCTCTGCCCTCTGCCCTCTGCCCTCTGCCCTCTGGAAGTCCAATTTTAGATTCACAAACTGCAGTGGTAGGAGTCTTGCAAGAGCAGGACACTTGGAAGGAAAGAGTGATGCTGTGAGTTACCTGTGTGGTTACCATGACTATCTTCAAAATCTGCAAGCCCAGTTTCCATGGGATCTGGCGTCTGGCTCGGTATTTCTCACAGGGGTTCATGAAGTAGAACTTCAGGTCTTCCCTCAGACACTCTTCCTTCACTTCAGAATCGAGAGATGTCATGGCAGATCTGCCAGAGAAGACAGGTTAAAGACCCCGGAGAGCCTGCTTCCCACACAACTCCAGGCCTGCACCTCCTGTTCACCTACTTCACCTGGTTAGTTCTGCAGACACAGAACTCTCAGACCCAGGAAGCACTTGTCCCTAGAAATCTAGAAGAGAGTCCCCTTTTCTGCCACCTGCCTTTGCATAGTCACGCAGTTTACTCTAAATGTCTATTGGCAGAATTAAGTGTTGTCTGCCATCTCCTGCATCTTAATGTACGATGCCTCCTGTCCTAAGGGTTGGAAGAAAGTGTGTGAGTGAAAGGGATGCTAAAAATGTGGGAATATGAGTTTCTTTATGTGTGGCTGTGTTATACCACTACAAACAAGATGGAAGGCTGCCAGGAGCTTTGGGTTTGAAGTGCTTGACATTGGACATAGGGCAGTGGCATTAAATTATTGAAGAACTAGAGAATCTCTGTTCTATAACTCTGAGGATTATATCCTCTACTTATAAATCAGCATCAATGCTAACAAGACAAGAAGAGAGAGTTGCGGGGATGGATATGATTGTCACACAAATTTATAGATGCATGAAATTGGCAAAGAAGATTTATTCTGAAGATGTAAGCGGGGAGATAATTAGAATAGCAGCTCAGGCCCAGCCAGATTTTGGTCAGCTTGCTTGTCAACTCCAAGCTCATGCTGGACACGGGATTCCCTGAGGCCAGAGACAAGCAATGAGATGTGACCTAATAACCAAGACCATAACTGATGAGACACATGGTGACTGCTTAAATTAAGTCTCCAAAATGAGGAGTGTAGAGCGTGCTAGAAATATTGACATTATTAATGCTTCTATTTTATACTGCCTAAAACCTAAAACCATGAATTTTATTCATAATGTAGCATAGAACATGTATGGCACAAATCGATCTAAACTATGCATACAGCATAGTTTGTATGCACATATATATTTAACAATGGGAGGTAATCAGCATGTTCACATGGGACAAGCCAACAAAAATTAGAGAGCACAGATGAAAATCGTGGCCTTTCTGGAGGGAATCTCACCACAGGGGGAGCTCCCAGAGGCTGGAAAGATTCCAGGAAGCTGGAGGAAGCAGACGAAAGGTCACCAGCATGCCCTTTTCCAACTGCCTTAGAAGCTGTTCATCTCAAGCTTGAGTCTTGGAGTCTTGTGTCCCTTAAAGTAGGAAGTGTCTTAAGAGTAAATGCTACTGAGGAGGAGAATTGTTCAGGAAACAGATTTCCTGGGGAACTTTTGGAACTGGGTTTCGTTCTCGTAAATCTTACGGAGACTTTTAAAACAGCATCCTGTATGTCGTATGATCTATGTTGTCTACCTTGACTAACAGCTTTAAAAGAAGCTCAGAAAGGAATGATGGGGGCGGGGCATGAACACGGCGGTATGTGTGAGAAGCAAGAGGAAAACTTAGCGGAGCCCGTTCTCTCCTTCCATCTTCACGGGAGATTGAACCAGGTCTCCACAGCAACTGCCTCTTCCTACGGAGCCATCTTGTGGCTCCTGGTTTTTCTGCTTCTAATTTGGTAATTTTTCTTTTTTTCTTTTTTCTCTATAGATCTTGCTTCTAAGATTGACACACTAGGTTAGCTAGAATCCTCCAGCCAGAAAGGAAGAAAGAAATGAAGAAAGAAGAAAGGAGAAGGAAGACAGGAAGGAAAGATGGATGGGGGGAGGAGACAAGTGAATAGAGAGAGAAGATGCTGGAGAGAGGTCGAGAAAACATGCCCATGTGAAATCCACACTGCTTGAAGGTGGATAGGAAAATGCCTGTGAAGATCCCACTGTCCCTCTAACAGCAGAGAACTCCTAGGGCATCTTGCTAGATGTCTAGAATAGTGACAACTGCCATCTGGGACTTTTGGGGTGCTTTTATAAAAGGGGACCAAGAAACTAGGGCTCAGGCCAGATCCCACTATAAACTGACAGCAAACTCTCCTCTCACACAGATATGTGCCCCAAACCACTTCCGTCTCTGGAAGTAGACTAAGAAACCACTCCTAAGGCTACCCTGCAGACCAGACTGATTCCATATCCTATTTCCAAAGTAAAGAGGAAATGAAAAAGCCAGCCTATCCCCAGGCGTGCTAGCGGTGAACCAGACCAGCGGGACTCAGACCTAGGTGATTAGGGTACTTCTAAGTGTGGGGTTGTTTGCGTCTGGAGGTTTCAAACTAGAGCTGCTCTTTGTGTCCTGAATATACAGAGGATGAGCCTCCAGGGACTTGGGCAATGTAATGTGTAACTTGTAAGCTATGACTCCTCTTTAAACATACCCAGACCAGTGGTAATCAAGTAACAAAACAGCTTAGAACACAGTAGAAACTGAGAACATGAACCACTGTGTGCACCAGAACTGGACATCTTGGAAGAGCCTTGTTGAGGCTGGAGAGGGGGCTCAGTGGTTAACACCACTCACTGGTCCTCCAGAGGATCTAAGTTCAATTCCGAGCATCCATATGGTGCTAACAACAGGCGTCTTCAGCCCTGTGGGTACAATGCTCTCTCCTAGCCTCTGCAGGCACTGCACACATATGGTGCACAGAATTACGTGCAGGCAAAACACCCATACACATAAAGTGAAAAGAAAAAAAAGTAGCCTTGTTTGCCATGCAACATGGGTAAAATACCCATAGATAAACTCTAATAAACAAAGTAACTCCTAAAAATGAGAAATCAGCTACTAAATGAGTCAAAAGATAAAGCTGGGCATTGTGACTGCTGTCTATAATCTCAGCACTCCATAAGCTCTGTGGTGGGTTGAATATGCTTGACCCATGGGAAGTGGCACTATTAGGAGGTGTGGCTGTACTGGAGTAGGTGTGGCCCTGTTGGAGGAAGTGAGTTCACTGCAGGGGGCAGGGCTTTGACTCTCCTAGTGCTCAAGCTCTGCCCATTGCAGAAAAGTCCCCTCCCGGCTGCCTTAGGATCAAGATGTAGAAGCTTTGGTTCCTCCAGTATCATGTCTGCCTGCATGCTGCCTGTTTTCTGACATGACGATAATGGACTGAACCTCTGAAACTGTAAGCCAGCCCCAGCTAGATGTTTGCCTTTATAAGAGTTGCCATGGTCATGGTATCTCTTCACAGCAATGAAACTGACTAAGACAAGCTCTGAATGATCCATCTTTATACTTCATGATAAGCTTTTCATTTAATAAATGTGAAAAGAGGTTCTGGATCATTAGAATCCTGACATATGGAGATGCCTTCATAAACACACACACACACACACACACACACACACACAGAGAGAGAGAGAGAGAGAGAGAGAGAGAGAGAGAGACTATGTAAGAAATGCTGAACCCAAGCTGGTTTCTGCATGAAGAGCAGTAAAAACACAAAGCATTCAGTCATGTGAACATCTGGAAAGCCAACTTCTGCTGGAGACATTTCTGTGCCTTCTAGTGTTCAGGCTACTGAAGATTCGGGTGACAGAGGTACAATTAAGACTTGTCAGGAGCTATACTTGACGCACATCCTAGGGCAGAGGCATAGGCACTGCAGCCCAGGAGCTGAAAGAGACATCCAGCAATATGTGCTCCTGATTCCTCCACATCCCTAGCCACTTGGTGTTCAAGATATGACAGCAGATATTACCACTGTCCCACGGCCCTTTAGTAAGAAGCGCTGAGAGCTAGGGAGATATTGCTCAGTTAGTAAAGTGCTTGCCTGTGAGCAGGAACTGAATCTGATTTCTTAGAACCTATATGCAAATGCCAGCGGTGGTTAGCATGCTGTAATCTCACTCCAGGGAAGCAGAGAGAGAGGCATCCACAAGACATAAGACACACACCCCCCCATGCACTGTCTCTCTCTCTCTCTCTCTCTCTCTCACACACACACACACACACACACACACACACACACACAAGCACAGAAGCCTCAGGAAATCCAGGGGATAAAAAAAGAGAGAACAAAAGCAACAAGGTTTTTGAAGAGCCAAGATAATAAAAAGTAACAAAGCTGAAAAGTGAAACTCAACAAGGTTTGTCTGAACTACAGTGACCTTCCAGACTGCTTGCTTAACTAACCCAGCCATTACGATATTTCTAATACTGGGAAGGATTACCCAGAAGGAAAACATGTTTAACTCTCCGAAAACGCTTCCCCTCCCCCCCACAGCCATGCAGAATGCAAGAAAGCACTAGTGGGGTGAGATCAGTTAATTGGATGATTCAGAAAAAAAAAAATGTTAGCTGGCATAATAAACAATCAAGATGTGAGAGCTTTTTAAAATACATTTCACTCAAATTTTAAATATCTAAAGACATTCTGGAGAAAAGTCAATGATATTTGGGTTCAAAAATTCTCATATCTCAAAGGAAAAGTTTAAATATGTAAATTATTAAAATTTTCCTGAATGTTTTCCCTCTTCCCAGTTTTACCTGGCTGCTTGGTGGGTGAGGGTATTGTAAAGGCATCAGTACACTGCATGTTGCTATAGCAACAATAAAGGAGGTGCAAAACAAAGAGACAGGAAAACTAAGATGCTCAGGACCCTCTGGCCAGGGAAAGAGAAAGCAGGCAATACCTTAGGACAAAAATCATCCATTTGACATGTGCGTTCACAGCACCCTCTGAGTGGAACGCCAGCTGAGGAATGGGAGCAAGAAAGGCCTGAAAACCACATTCAGTATTTCACAAGCACACACTGGGTGAAAATGCAGGAGAAACGCTGCACCTCCAACCACAGAGGGTAACCATCTGTAACAAGCTCAGAAAAGGACAAACTCTCACATCAGGAGCGGTAACAACAGTTCTGACACGGAGCAGGAATCCATGCAGATCTAATGACATCTCATCAACTACTGCAGAAACAGATCAGAAGGATGGCAGCATTTACAAAGCATCAGTCCAACCAGGCCAAAGGAAACACATGCTCTGCACTGTGTCTACACACATGATTCTATATTTACCGGAGTGCACACGCATCCATAAACACAGGGAAGCCAGAGGTTGACATCAGGTGTCCCCCTTACGCTGCCACCGCGGGTGATGATGATAATGATGAGGAGGAGGAGGAGTTGGTGGAGATGGTGATGAAATAGTTCTCTCCCTGAATCTAGAACTCACAGATTAGACTAGACTAGCTGGCCAGAGAACCCTCAGGATCTTCCTGTCTCTGCTGCTCAGCACTAGGATCGCAGGTAGGAGCCACCACATCCTTGGCTTTTCTTTTCTGCTTTAACACAGATCCTAAGGACGGTGCTCATGCTTGTACAACAAGCACTTACTAAGTCATATTTCTATCCCCTAAAATTTCATAAGCGTACTAAGTAACACTGTTGAAAACCAAATTACCAAAGGTAGGGGAAAGACAGTATCCATGTGCATCAAAATAAGATACGGAATAGAATAGAAACTCAGCCGGGCTATGGGTTAAACAAGGGCTAGAGAATGTGGGTATAGGAGAAACCTGAGGCTGGCCCAGGGTTGGAAAGAAGAAGGAAGAAGGGCCACAGCTGTGCTGGTTAATAGGAATGTCTACCCTTCTGTAAGCAATTGAGACCACGTGATAGTTGTGCCTCGGGTTATCATATGACTATGGCCAATTCTAGGTTTATCAAACCAAGTATGTGGAAGCCCGGAGTTTTGAAAAACGATTACTGATGGTGTTTAACCATATTGAGATTGTAACCTGTAGTTTCGCTGCAGGAATAAGACAGGTACTTGGCCTTTGCTTCTGAAACAGGCACCGTGGCATCTTGCTGGCAAAGGTCCAGCCACTCCACTTGAGTGACCGTTACTCTGCCTGACAGAAGTGACAAGATGACTCTAATGACAGACTTCCTTGACAAGTGGCCTGTTGTTAACTCCCCATGCTACTAAGGAGGCAAGTTGTGTAGCCCGAGCCTAATCCGGCACCAATAGAAACATCTGATTTTTACTGAGACTCATCTGTTTTTCTTTCTTGATACCCAGTTAGCATTTCTTAAGGACTGGTGGCCTATAGGATGATCAGAGATAGAGGGCAAATGTTGAGTTCTCCTATGTCTCCACTGGAAAATATATGAAATCTTGGCAAAATACCTAAATGCATAGCTTCAGGAGACTTCATGCTCTTGTGTGATCAAAATGAGAGGAAAAGAAACTGTAGGTCACACGATTTGGATAGCCCACGAGAAAATTCTCAGCGTGCCTGTGAGCTCATTGAGGTGTGAAATCCCTCCCCTCCCCCCCCTCTAAATGTGGGTGTCACTGCTCCCTGGGACAAAATGGAGAAAGAGAGGAGAATGGCAGGATTCATGTCTCCTTACTGTGGTGCTGTGTGAGGACACCACGTCCTCCTCACACGCAGCTACCTCGACTTGCCTGCCATGATGCTCTGTAACCTACAACCAACTACAACCGTGAGCCAAAACAAACCTTCCCTTCCTCAGGTTGCTTTGCCACTGTAGAGCCCAGACAACTGGTTCTGCTTTCTTGCTCCGTAAAACTCAGAGTAATCCCCCTGCAGGTCCCCCCAGCACTCTGGGCTTGGCGGCTCAGCAGCATTTGGCGCAGATAACTGCCCACCTGGTGGCACAGACCTTCCCTCAACCTCTGGAACATTTCAGGTTTTTGGTTTCCTTCCTTCCAACATCTCCGGGCTGCCTTGATCTCCTTGCTGCTCCTCTTCTGTCTGACCTGTAAATGGCAGGGCATGGTCCAGTGGCCCTTCTGTTACCTGTCCTTTACTCTAGAGACCATCCAGTCCCCTCCCTCCATCCCTCCCCACCTCTCTCCTTCCTTCACTTTCTCCTTCCCCTCCCCCCATCTCTTGTTCTCTTACCCACTCCTTTCTGGAAACAACACCCACGTGTCTAGAATTCCCAAACCTTCCCTCCACCTGCCTCCTCAGTGCAGCCACCTGTGACCTTCACCCAGGCAGATCTGTGGTTCCTTGCCAGCTCCACAGGAGAGCCACTTGGGCCCTGGGCCCTGGACATTTTGGGCTGATTGGCATGAGGTATGCAGTGGGCACCACTGAGAGGCATCACTCGGGTCCAGCCTGTCCAGTCTTCCCTCAGCTCAGATTTCTGCAGCCTCCCTGCTCCAGGCCTCTTCTCTCTCACCTCATAAGAGGGGTGGCTCCCCAGGGAAACACTTCAGACTGACTCAGTCACCTTTAAAGTGATGACAGCCCCTCCGGGACTTTCTCAGAACTAGCATGGACCCTCCTACCACTTCCTGGCCTAGCTCACAAGACTCCAGCCCACTTCCCCCCACACTCTGCTCTGCTTCCTCACCACGCTGTGGAGTCACTCCCGGCTCTGGAACATTCCCCTAGCCCTGGGGGTTAAAACTTGCTGCTTCTGAGCTCGTTGCATATCTGGGTCTTTCTTGCCCTTTCTCTGCACACATGTCACCTTTTAAGACTGGCCTTTGGGTTTTTTTTCCTTGCAGAACTGGACACTAGACTTTGAACCTTAAGCTCGGTAAGCAAGAACTCTCCCGCTAGGCTGTAACTGCAGCCCTCTTTTTACTTTTTGTTCCTGCATAGGGTCTCTCTAAGTTGCCTGCTAGCCTTAAACTCACTGTTATCAGGCAGGTTTTGAACTAGAACTCCTCCTGTCTCTGCCTCCCAAATGGCTGACATTCCATCTACAGAGGCTTTGCTACTTGTGGGCACGTAACTGCATGTGGCCTCTCGATTTCTTGTTATATACCCTTGTTCTCCTCCGACTCAATGTCACAACTAGTTTCCCTATGACAGCTTCCTCAAGCCCTGCTCCACTGTATCTGCCAACACATATCAGACCACCTGACACACAGTAGGTATTCAATGACTATCACTTGGAAGAAATGAAATGAACCAATGCCTGAGACAACCACTCTAGTATGTAAACGTTTCCTCAGATGGTGTCCTTGAAAACAAATCACAGCAACAGGAAAGTTGAAAATGCTGGAATGAACTGAATGGAGTAATAAGGGTACGCTTAGCCAATATGGATAGAATGTAGTTTAGGTGCCCGATTCCCTGGCAGAAATGCTACTTCATTTTAGTCACTAATCCTGATTGTTATTATAGAATCAACTTAATAAATCGTTACCACTGTGGCCTGTTCTTTGGGCCAAAGAGTCCTTCCAAAAATGAAATACGAAAATAGGGGAAAAAATTAGGTTCATTAAAAAGTAAAATCAGTAGATGAACCACATATATATATATATATATATATATACACATACATACATACATATGTATATGTATACATTTTTAATGTGTCGCTCTAAGTACAGCAAGGCTCAGAGGGCTCAGGCATGAGTGACAGAACCAGGTGTCATATAACACGTCAAAAAATAATAAAAGAGAGCAGGCTGGAGAGAGAGCTCAGGATGAAGTGCCTGCTGAGGAAGTGGACAGTGTTCAGATTCCCAGAAGCACATAAAAGCCAGGCAGGTGTGAGATGCATCTGTAATCCCCACTCTCTGGAAGCAGAAATAGGGATCCAGGGCACAAGCTGGCTAACTAGACAAATGAAGCTGAACTGGTCCAGATTTAATGAGAGACTCTGCCTCACTGAGTAAAATTATAGAGTATCTGAGGAAGACACCTGACATCCACAGCGGGACCACACACCCATGTGCATCCACATATATGAATATGTGCACACACACACACACACACACACACACACATACACACACACACAGAGAGAGAGAGAGAGAGAGAGAGAGAGAGAGAGAGAGAGAGAGTCAAAAGGCAAACTCAGAGCAAGCCCACTTAATATTGAAGAAGCCCAAAGTTGACTGCTGTCAATAACTAATAGGTGCTGGGCTACTAATGGCCCAGACTATTGATAAGAAAAAGACAGCCCAGGCCAGAGATGGCTCAGCCGTTAAAAGCTAGGCTCACAAGCAAAACTGTGAGAAAAAGAGAGCTCAATATAGCTACAGGCAAAGGGTCTGAAAAGCAGATGAGAATTTACTCCCTAAAATCCTATAGCAATCAGGTTGCCAGAAATCCAACTTAACCTTTATTTATCAAATACAGGGGAAGCTCTACTAGAAAAATATAAGTATTAAAAAAACCACTCTATGCATAATCTATGAGCATCTGTATGATCAAGGAACCAAGGTTTCATGGATTTTTCTAAGAATTTTAAAGTAGCTATCTTTTAAGGTGATTATAAAAATACTCATTGCAATCAGACTCGTGACTGTATATAAACCTGAAAATGCCTGTTACATTTAAAAAATTATAAGACAAATAAAGTTCAATATTTTTAAGTAAGTCTTTATGTTCATATTTCAACATTTTAAAACATCTAGAGCTAGGAAACAAAATCTGAAAAAGCAGTGTGTACCCAGGCAATGTCTGAGAAGTGTTTCCCAGGTGATCTTAACTTTCTTCAGGTTCCCTTCAGTGTTGGTGATTATCGTGAGAATCATTTAGTTACTGTTGCAAATTAAAATAAAGGCGGCTGTATATCAGGGAACTAGGTACTCCCTTGCCTGGGTTTCCTGTCTCCTGAGAGGCAGCACAGAGTCAGGGAAGGTAAGTCTGAAAGGACAAACCAGGGTTTCCAAAGTGGATGCCATGTGGGCCCCAGGGTCCAGTGTCAGATGGCCGGTCCAGCAAATGAAGGCATTGGCTCCCTCCTAAGAACTACTGCCTGTTTCTTCACTCCATTTCTTATTACGATCTAATTTTCCTATGAATTATGTGGATTCCCAGTCTTCTAAGAGAAGTTAGCTGTGGTTCAAGCCAAGGAGGTTTATTTTTTTGTTTATTTTGTGTTGTTTTATGTTTGTTTGTTTTTTAAAGTAAACTCTGGTTCCCTTCTCAGTATATCTCTGAAAAGAAAAACCACATGGTCACTCCAATCCCAGGATGATCCCTGGAGGAAGACTGAAGGGCTTCTCCTTCCTGGTCATGCTCTCGCAAAAGATGAACACGAAGAATTTTCAGGAATTTCCCAGAAGACAGCAGTCACTGACTTCCTATGAAGCCATCCCTGCCCTCCCCATCTTCAGACTACCAGGAATCAGAGGCAGAGCCACATGTGTTCAAAGTGCTTATTCTTTGCTGGACACACTCCTTTTGAAAACAGAAGAGTCAGGCTGCCTGGGGCCCACAGCAGAGGGAGCTGCCTCTTGTCAGCACTACAGGTTCTGAAAGCTGAGCAGCCTCGGGTGTGGCAATACGGTGTGTGCCCAGTGTGGCAATACTGTGTGTGCCCAGACTGTCTTTTCTCTCCTAAGCTTCCAATGAGTAGCTGATTCCAGTGTCCAGCTGACAGCTCTCTTGTAAAATTAGTCACACATACGTGTCAGGATGCCTAGTTTACCTTAATTTCAGCAAGATGTCACAATACTGTGTTCCTGAGTCTCTTGGTGGGCTACAGGTAAATCTCTGTAGCTGGAATGGATAATATAATTTTCTTTTAATTGCTCCTTATTTAAACTATGGGTCTTCCAGAGTTAGGACATCAAAGGCAATGTTCCAGAAATCATGAAGGTGTGTTTCAAAAAGAGAAATAAAAAAAAAAAAGGCAACTCTTGAAAGAGATGAGGTGAAGCCACGCCAGCCATCTGAGAGGAAAGTGATTGGACCTCCTGAGCCTTCAAACCAGGCTCTCCCTCTGGGGCCGAAAGACTGGGGATGAGGCTCAAAACGGAACAGAGGTTCTGCAGTAGAAGGGTCCAAAAAGACTTCAGAGGAAATGCAAATGTCTGCAGGAGCAAATGAGCACACACGGACACGTGCTCCCTGCCGAACAGAGTGCTCCCTGCCGAACAGAGTGCTCCCTGCCGAACAGAGTGCTCCCTGCCGAACAGAGTGCTCCCTGCCGAACAGAGTGCTGTGTTCTGCTTTTGTTTGTGTCTGGGCCTGTGGCAGGGGCTCTGAGGTGCTTGGTGCTACTCCAGAGGCCCTGAGGATAGGTTCTGGCATTCTCTTCAGACAGATCACAACCACGTGTTCCTCCAGCCCCAAGGGATAAGAAGCTCCCTCTATGGGAACTTACACACACACAGCATACACACACACCCCTACTCACAAATTAAAATAAATAATAATTAAAAGAAAAAAAAACTTCAGGAAATAAAGTTGCTTTTCTCCATATGGGACTGGAGGTGCTCTGAAGAGTCATTCCACACTTCAGAAGTAATATTCAGATCTTAAACGCCAAGCCCCAGCTGAAGAGAGTGGCTCACTTTAGTTCTTAGGACCAAACTGGTTTTCTTTAGTGACTGTTTTTACTCACAAATCATAACCACAAGAAGCCACCTGGTTGTTGCTGGTGACTTTTTTTTTCACTAGGTTTCAAAAATAGTCATAATTTAGATTTTATGTCTCTGACAGGGGAGCCACTGAGCAGAGAGTTTCCCTCCAAATCTATTCATCCCTGACTTTCAGTTTTGTTCAAAATGTATCCCAAGTTTTCTGGCTTTGTTGGCAGACTTCAGGGTTGTTACTTTTTTTTTTTTAAATAAGAGAAGAGAATGTGAAAGTTCCCATATAGGAAGTCACATAAAAGATGCCTGTTTTTAGACAGATCCTGGCCATAGAACCTGGCTTACGAAAGAAAGGTTTGTTTGCTGAAAGAGAAAGGTGTGCCAGGGGAAGGTTCAAGCACTGAATATCTCCTAGCAAAACCCCTAGCAGAATTCAGACTCTAAACTGAAAACCCATCAAACTCCCCGGATGTATGCTGCTGGCTGAGAATGTTGTGAACATTGTGAGCAACTCTTGACAGTGCACAGTTTGTGCCCACTTTCATGGAGAGCTGCGTGATTGGTCCCTTGTACATAAAATATCAGAATTTGCATCCCTCCACCTCCTGTGACACCTCTCTTCCAGCCTCACTTTATAACGCCACAGCCCTCTCTTCCCACCAGTATTGGACAGCAGTGCACCTGCCTATGGTATATGTCACATCTACTTCTGGAGTGGTTTCCAGGCACGTACAAGTGTCTGTCTTTTAGCAATGCACACCTTGGATGACACAGAATACGTAAAAATCATTGAAGCCCCGAACGAAAAACGAAAGTCAAGTAAAAATAAAACTGAAGGTTACGTATCACGCCTAACATGAACACAGCCATTCTCTAAGCCAGAAGACAGTGCTCATAAACCAGAGGCATTTGCTCCTTAGTTCTTAGGACCATATATTCCAGGAGAAAACTGTAGGGTAGGTGCCACGTGGCCAATTAAAAATAACCTTCTCTACTCCCAGAGCTGTAGCTTGTAGATTGTATGACATTAGACGTTTTGGTGAGTCATTGACAACCTGTGACAGTCTCAAAGTTGCTCCAATGTTTTCATGGATGCTTGTGTATTTGTCTGTGTGCATATGTGTGAACGTGTTATTGTGCATGTGGGGGGAAGCTGTGGGAGTCATTCTCAGGAACAACACAGAGCTCTTTCGAGACAGGGTCTCTTACTGGCCTGGAGCTCTGGAATTAGGGCTGACTGGCTGGCTATATGAACTCTGGAGGGGCTCCTGTCTCCCACCAGTTCTGCATTAGGATTATAGACACCAAGTACTCTTACCTGGCTCCAACAGCACTCCCTCAGCTTGCAAGAAAAACACCTCTCCAGCCTCCCCAACTTGGTTTTACAGTTCAAAACTGGTCTTTTGAAGGTCTGAGAAATCTATGCTACCCTTGCAAAAAATTATCCACTCTGGTAGCCATCAGAGACTAATTTCCCGATGATTCAGTTTTCCTTGCCGGCCTTGAGAGCACCCTGCTGGGAAGGCCACTCCCTAGCTCCCTGCTACCTTAGAAAACTTTAACAACCCACCACTATTTGTTTTAAGAGCAGCAAGCAGGAGCCAAAGGCCACTTTGTCACCTCCCTACTCAATTTCGCTGCTGCAGACATTCAAACGCAGGAGAGGCTGCTTGGCAGAGCCACCTGGCTTAACTGAACGCCTTTTCACAGAGCTGGGGAAACCAGGGTTGACCACACCGCAACCCTCCCACCTAAGAAAAGGCCTGTTTGTTCAGGAAGGCAACAAAAAACCAGCCTTATTTTTAACTAAGTGCAAGCAGTTAGCATTAGCCTTCCCGAGGTAGCAAGAACTCTCTGGTAGAGCCAACCAGGATCTTTTCAGAGTCCTGTCTCCAAGAAAAACTAACAAACAAGCAAACAAAGACAAAACAAAAGCTCGTGAAAACATCCGATCTTTCTCTGTGTCACTCTGGAAAAACCCTCAATTGCAGGTCCAGCCCTCCTCCTTCAGAACTTTCCAGGGCTCAGGGGACTGGAGGAGCTAGAAAGTGGGTCCACTGCGCACCCACTATGGAAGCCTTAGGGGACCAAAGCCTCTTACCAGTTCAACCAGCATTCTGATCTCAGCCCCTGGACTTCGCGGAAAGGCGGCTGGGATTGTCCTGGTCGCACGCGTGGCCCTGTCCTCCCGCCACGCCCCCACGTCCCCACCCGCGGTCGCTGACTTCCTTCAGCGCTGGGCGATCCAAGGCGCTGTCACGAAGAACTTCTCTACGTGGCCGTGAGCCGGGGCCCAAGGCAGAATAGGGGCCAGGTGTGGGCGCAGGGACATATTCCGGAAGGAGGTGACAATGGAATCCAGAAGGCTACTAGACTTGGTGCCCTGGGAAAGTACCCACCTGTGGTGGGGACCACAAGCCGGGTCCGGGGCGCGGTTCCACGCAGGCAGGTCCAGCGTCTCCTCACCTCCGTGCATGGTGTGACCCTAGATTCCCTCAGTCCCCACTGTCCCCCGCACCCGGCTCTGTCTGCGGGTGTCTGTGAGAGGCAGGTGGAAAGGAGGCCCTTATAAAGGGAAGTCGCCCGGAAAGCCTGCTGTGAGGCCGCCCGTCGTCCACCCCGCCCCCGGCTGTCCTCCCCTCCCCTCCCGCCCATTTTTCCCTCAAGACCTCTCTGTTTGACTCCTTCAAACGTTCATTGCTTTTCTTTCGAGCCCACTATGTGGCCCACGCTGGGCATCTGAACTCAGAGCACTCCTCCTGCCTCGGCTTCCTGAGTCCTAGGATTACAAAAAGCACGTGCTACCAAAGCTGGGCATGTCCATTTCTTTCGCCAGTTTCCTTGGACAAGAAAAGTGCTTGGTACTGAGATCTACGGAACGCAAAAACTGCAGCCCCTCCCTCTAGCCATCAAGTTCGTGGGGATAGATTCCTTCATTAAGGAGTCTATTCTGATAAGTCCCTGACATGTAGTTGGTAATAGGGCAAACGTGGAGAGCAGGCCACAGGCACCTGAGT
Source organism: Micromys minutus (assembly GCF_963924665.1). Classification (NCBI taxonomy): domain Eukaryota; kingdom Metazoa; phylum Chordata; class Mammalia; order Rodentia; family Muridae; genus Micromys; species Micromys minutus. The sequence goes on along the minus strand of NC_137973.1, from coordinate 77,004,352 downwards.
CAGCTTTATGCATCCAATCTGCTTTGACCCCTGAATAGCCCAGAGCAGCCCACCCCAGTGGCCTCTATGCCCTTCCCCCTCGTTGCCTTGGAGACAATGGGTCACTATGAACCTGGCTGTAGTACTCCACCTGAAATTAGCAGGGCATTTTGGACAGAACCGGCCCAGAGGCTCCCTGGTCTTCACCGGGCAGTGGCACAGACCAAACCCCTAAATTTCCAGGCTGTGTGCATTAGTAAGTGTTCGAAGGTGCCTAGGTTTCGCTGGGGCAAAGGACAGTTTGTAGAGGATTATGTAGGAAGAATTGGACAGAGCCTTATAGACCGTTTCTGTAAGGTTTTTGAAACAACCTCATATAACTAACCGAGACTGCCTCCAACTTGCTAAGAAGCCTTGAACTTCTGATCCTCCTGCCTGCGCCTTACAAGTGCTGCTGGCCTTAAGGCATATTCTGCCCCACCCTCTCCAAATCTACTCTCTTTAAAAAGCCACTTTCCAAAAGCTACGAGGCAAAAATACTTGAGCTTTGTTGTTTGGTTGGGTTTGGTTTTGTTTTCCCAGAATTTCTCTTAGTAGACATGCTCGCTGGGTATGGGAAGTCTGAGAGAATCTGAAAAGTCACAGTGCCCACTGTACACGGAGCATGCCCAGGACTCTGCCCACTGCCCCCATCCAAAATGGCTAGATGGGGCCAGCAAGACGGTTGAGGAAATAAAGGTGCTTATAGCCAATCCTGGGTTTGACCCCAGAATCATGGGGTGGGCAGAGAGAATCCACACCAGCAAGTGGTCTCCAAAAGCCATCGGTGATGCCTGTGTGGGGTCCTTCTTGCCACCACAAAAATTAAAATTTGGGGACACAGAGAAAGGGGAGAAAGAGTAGGAGGGGGAGGGGGAGAGAAGGAAGACGTGAAAGGGAAGGGAGAGAAAGAGGGAGAGAGAAACACGTTCAGAGAAGTTTGTTACTATCCCAAGTCACATAAACAGCAACCAGCAGATGTAATCTATTAATTTAGGTCTTTGACTCTCCCAAACCTTTGTTCTTACTGCATCCACTCACTAACAAGACACGTCACTAAAACAGTGGCTGGTGTCCAGAAACTTTCTTCATCTGCACGTGTTTCTCTCAACAGGTTCCCACCTGTGACAATCTAGACACAGTCTCACAGGTGGAGAAAACATGCATTTTCCTAAATAGTTGTAAAAGATACATTTATCTAGGTATGACGTCCCTGTCATTTCTAGGAGATGGGGGTCTCACAGCTGAGTTCTGGCACCTCTGGTTAATAAAACCCTTCCCCAAGCAGTTGGTGCAGAGGTATCCAAGATCCAATACAAACTGGTCAGCCCTGAGATCCTGTATACAAAAGTCATTCTAAAAATGCTATAGATAGATAGATAGATAGAGAGAGAGAGAGAGAGAGAGAGAGAGAGAGAGAGAGAGAGAGAGAGAATAATCAAAAAGAGGTCACTGATTGACTGATTGAGAGGTAGTGAGGGGGAAAAGGGAGGGGTTGGAGGAGCAACAAGAAAGGGGAAGTAATGTTATTATATTTTAATTACAATGTAAAATAAAATTTAAAGATACATTTATCTCAATAGCTATAACGAATGAGGCTTGTGTCATGAACACGGATAAAAGTATCTATTTAAAACTAAGCTTGGGCGTGGTGCACTATGCCTCTGTCTGGCATTTGGAAGGCTAAGTCAGGAGGTTCACAATGAGCTGGAGAAGAGCTTGGATCACAAAGTCAGTGCAGGCCAGCCTGACCTGCACACCACCACACAGTCTCAAAATGTAATAAAAATGTAAGAAATATAACCAGAAAGCAATTTTTTAAATGGGGTTACATTTTATTTTTAGTTACATGTATGATACATGTGTGTCTACGTTAGAGAATACATGCCTGAGTGCAGGTGCCTGCATAGGCCAGGAAGGGATGTCGGATCCTCTGGAGCAGGAGTTGCAGGGACTTTTGAGCCTTTCTAATGAGAGTGCTGGGAACAGAACTCAGCCATCTCTCTAGCCCTGCAAATTCTGTCCTCAGAAAATTGGACATAGCACTACCTGAAGACCCAGCTATTCCACTTCTGGGCATATACCCCAGAGAAGCTCCAACATATAACAAAGACACATGCACCACAATGTTCATAGCGGCTCTATTTATAATAGCCAGAAGCTGGAAAGAACCCAGATGTCCTTCAGTAGATGAACGGATACAAAAATTGTGGTACATTTACACATTGGAGTACTATGCAGCTATCAGAAACAATGACTTTATGAAATTCTTAAGAAAATGGATGCATCTAGAGAATATCATCCTGTGTGAGGTAACCCAATCACAAAAGAATAGACATAATATTCAGTCACTGCTAATTGTATACTAATCCCAGAAAGCTCTGAACACCCCAGAAACTACTCACAGACTATATGAAGTTTAAGAAAAACAAAGGCCAAAAAAAAAAAAAAAAAATGAAAAATCTGTATGGTTAATCTTTACACACCAAGAAAACTTTTACTATTTCCAGTTTACATCTTGTTTTACATGTACTTTATGCTCAATGTAACTAGTAAGATTTTAATGCATACTATCAAACTGTTAAAAAAATCAAGTGCTGACAAAAATGTATTCATATACTTTTTTGCGAAAATGCTTAAAATCTGTATATTTATCTTTATTTTTTAAATAAAGTTGTTCAATTAAAAAAAAAAAGAATACCATGGAGCTAAGCAGATTTCTGCAGAGCTTTCTGAAATTCTTATTTCCCATCAGCAAATATTACTTTTCCTTAAGCTTCTGCTTAAAGGTTCGTACATAACTCATTTTAATATTTTATATCTGTCTTGTATTCTATGGTCCAATGGTGACTATTTGCATATTTCATGAACTTAACTTACATTTACAGATCATTGTTTTTTTTTTCTGCTCTCCTGTGCTACTAAAACATCATCACTCTGAAATTCCTCAACGATATCTGTAATTCTCTAATAATGTTCATCAGTGAAAGCCCCTATTTACCTAATTAAAGATTTCAGCACCTTTAAAAAAAGAAATTGATGTATTTTTAATGTTATTTGCAGGTTAGCCTACCTTCCACATTCAGAGTTCCCATTTTAGACTCCAAGAAATCGAACAATGTACTTGGTGCTGAAGGTCTTGAGTTTCCTAGGTCTTCTTCATCTTCTCCTCATACTCGGCCCCTGCCCTTCCCTCTACCTTAGGTTGAAAAGCACATACAGACATCATATGTTGAAAGCAAAAGAAGAGACCACTAAAACTCAATTAGTAATCTTGTAAATAGGACAGTACATTTCTTCTCATTATCTTTAGGGAATTTCTTTAACAATAAAAATGCTATTACTAAAGCTATTAAGAGGTGGGGAGAGAGGATGAGGGGTTGCCAAAGGGAAACCAAGAAAGGGGATAACATTTTAAATGTAAACAAATAAAATATCCAATTTAAAAAAAAGAGGTACTTTTACTACTCTGTGTGATCTATCAAAGATTTGTCAAAATGAATACAGGACCTAGACTTGAAATAAACACATATTACTTCTTTTAATTTAAAAATATTTTACCTTAAAATGTATTTTTATTCTACAAAAAATAAAATAAGGTTGACTTATAAAAAAAAAAAATTCTCAGAGAGTACCATAGAGGAGAAGCGTCCCAAAGGAGGGTCCTGGTATTGGTTCTCACAGGCACCCTCTGATGCTCAGGATGCCTCCTGGAGACCAGGCAGTACCGTGCACCCCCAATGGAAGATGCTACTCATGTAGGAAGTGCACTCGCTGCCCTTAAAGTAGCAAGGGTCCCCAAAACAACCACCTAAATGTAGGAAGGAATTGTGGATAGAGAAGAGGTGACGAAAATAAATATGGGAAATCATTAGAATCAGATGGCTGAAAATTTGGGCTATCAGGTACCTCGGGAGACATTAACCGGTACCCAGTCAAAACACTCAAGTGGCTAGTTCGGCAGAGTCTCTTGTTTACAGTGAGGATTCAGGTTCATCTGTCACTAGATGTTGTTTTGTGCTGCACGTCAGGCGTTTCAGACATGGGCTTTTGCTCTGTGTGCCTGTACTTCAGAGCTTGCGTCTCAGGACATAAGAATGTTTTGTTCAACCTTGTACTGTGTACCACATTACACCTCAGGCCTTCTAATCACAGTCATGGATTTCTCTTGCAGGTTTTTTCTTATGACAGTTTCATGAATTTACTACATTAAGGGGGATTTTTTTTCCTTTTAAGTTATCTGGAAAATGTGAGCCAAGATAACAATTTTGTAATAGGTGGTCCAGAGCAGTCTCTATGGTGAAGTCACTGTGTAGACAGAACACAGTAAAATAACAAGGAAATGAGCCTTTTATTTATGTGGCTTCACGTACTTCTGGATTTTTGTTGATGTGAACTAAGCTTTGAACTTCCTATATATTAATCTTTTATTGTTGTTTTTTAAACACTGTAAACAATTTATTCTGTCCTTAACCTCTGAACTAGGTCTTCCTTGGGTTAGGTCTTTCCTTTGATGATGGAAAGTCAACTGATATCAATCTCTATGACCTGAGCATTTCTGATGTCTGGAAGGAAGTTTTCTCGTGAGAGCCACGGGGGTTCTGTGTCCTTTGCAGTAGCTCCGTTTCATCTGCCATATCAAATTCTGCTGTGTTTCAACTTCATGCATGGTGGGAGGTAAGGACGGCTCAGCTTTTCTGCAGGAAGTACTCTTGCTCAGCAAAAATAGCCATTAACACAGGGTTTGGTGATCTTTGTGTCAGAAGGGCAGTACTTTAGGCTTGGTGAATGGCTCTGAGCTGCTTGCCTTAGGCTTGTATGACACTGCCTCTGTCACAACTGATGTGTGACCTGAAAACAGGTACGGACAAGAAGGAAATAAGAGAGTGGTTTTGTTTCTGGGCTTATGGGACTATCGTCATTTTAAGTTTTAAAAATAGATTCTGTTTCTTAGAGCAGATATAGGCTCAGATTGAAATTAATCAGGAGGCACAGAGGATTGCCACACCTTCTCTGCCTCCTCCACATTGGGGTCACCGATGTGACCTGCACTCACTGAACTGCAAAATGAAAGCACATCCTCACTTGGTGACTGACAGCTTCACTGCCAGCGCCCATACTTTGAGAACCTTCTAGCTCACAGAACTGTGAAGAATCGCCTTTTACTGTTCTGTTTAAGGTACGGAATCATTACTACTGCGTTACAGCAGCTGGAACTGACTGAACATTTGCCCATGTCTTCTACGAACTCCCCACCTGCTGTAACCTTGAGGAATTGCAGGATTTTCTTCTGTCTCTGGTTTTCCTTTTCTAGAACACCAGACAGTTGGAGTCCTATGGTATGTAGCATTCCCACATTGACTTCTTTCTCTTCTTCCATGTCCCTTCTTAACCTGCTAACTCACCACCTTTCAGCACTGAATATCCTCTTGAATGGGCATACCACAGCTATTGGTCCAGGCACTTCAAAAGTGCCTTGGTTGCTTGCACATGTGGTAAATTTTGAAGAGGGCTCCTTTAAACACCTGTGCGACCACTGTTTTTGCTTGTCATTTAGTGGGAGCATGTTTCTAAATCCTTTGGATTAATGCCGAGAAGCACCAGGAATAACTATGGATATATGCAAATACAGTCTTGTAAGAAAGCACCTACAGTCTATTTCTAATTCTCTTCAGTAATCAACAAGATCGATTGTTACAATGGTGTACGGAAGTTGATTTCATTTCTAGTTCCCTGGTGACATGTGATGTTGAATATCTGTCCCATATTTGCTTGGCGTCTCTACATCGTCCTTAGTAAGGCATTTTCTCCAGTTATTGTAGCCACATTAAAGGGGCAGTGTGTTTTCTTAGTGTACATTGAATATTGAGTTATGTATATATTATGGTTGCTCATCATTAGCTTGTTCTTTTTAACAAGTATCTTCTTCTACTCATCTTATTTTCCTGTTGGCGTCTTTTGCAGAGCATATACTTCTTTTTTTTTAAAGGATTATTGCGGATATTAAACTCTCAATTCCTTATGTAGATATGCTAACACACACCTTTACCCCAGCACTTAGAAGGCAGAAGAAGGCAGAACTCTATGAGTTTGAGTCCAGGCAAGTTACATATCAAGTTCCAGGCTACCAGGCCTATATAGTTAAACTCTGTCTTGAAAAAGGGGAAGAAAGAGAGAATGAAAAAAATCATGAATGGATGAAAGGAAGCTGAAAGAAGAAAGAAGCTAAGGAAGAGTGAAAGAAAGAAAGAAAAGAAAGAAAGATATCAAATCAGTGTCCCTTGTGTGAATTTATCAATTGACTTAGTTCATCTTCTGTTGCTATAACAGAGATGCCTGATGCTGGGTAATTTATAAAGGAAAGAGCAATATTTAGTTCAGGTTCCAAAAGCCCAGAAGCACGCTACCAGCATCTATTTGGCTTCAAGCAAGCACTTTATACTGCTTCAGCCTGTGAGAAAACAGAAGGGAAAGGAGGGACACCCACAAAAGAAGAGGAGCAGGGGACAAACTTTCAGGACCCCTGACTCTTCCGGTAAGAAAACCATATATCCGTGCCATGAAGCAAACGCCTCTCACGAGGCCTAGGTTCCCAGCACACGGATCTTGGAGAGACATACTCAAGCCAGCCTCTCACCTCTGCCCTCCCCAGTCTTGTACGTCTTGTTATGAAAATAGATTTGTCCCAGTGATTCCCAAATCTCAACTGGTTCCAGAATCAGCCTCAAAGTCCCTTGTGTCATCTGAGATAAGACATCAAGGCAAGTGCCTGTCACATGTGAGGCTGTAAACCCAAGACAAGTCGTCACCCCTGGGATGTAAAAGCAGGACAGTCTTAGGGTAGGCACTCTCATTCCCAATGAGAAGAGTGGACCACAGGATGAGCTAATAAATGGTACCCAACAGATTACACCTGACATCTTAAAACTTGAGAATCATCTTACACTCCAAGTACAGGATAGGGGGTGGGCTACCAATACTTCAGGAAGCTCTGTTCCCACAGTTTGTTGGGGCTCAGTCAACATGGCTACTCTCTGTGGGGCAGAGGTGTCTTCACAGCACTGTAAGTAGCTTGTCATTTTAGGAATCACAACTGTAGCTCCCCCCACCCCTGCCCCCACACCCCCAGACACTGACCTGCTACAGAGTCTGCCATCTCCTAGGCTGGCAGGTCCCTGTGCAGCTCCCATAGTCCTTCTGAAGTTTAAGTGGAAGGCTCCACACCTTCATAGTCCCTGCATTTTGCTCGCCTGCTGAGTGTGTCCTGCAGCATGTGCTTACTGTGCCCTTGCCAGTAGCCACCGCTGCAGTGGTGGTAGCAGCAGTGGCAGCGGCAGCGGTGGCAGCTTGACTCCCTTGAAACTCAGCATGCTGCCAGGCTTATTGGTTGGGTACTTTGGATTTATGACAGAGGCACACACACGAGCCACAGCTGGTTGAGGCTGAGCAGAGCCATAGTGCAATGCAGGGAATAGAATCCTTGGGCCACCGGAGTGATAAGACCACAGAAGATGCTCCAGACAGTCCTCCTGGAACCGCTCTGCCCCTCTAGGGTTCTGGACTTTGATGAGAGAGGTAGACACTAAGATTTCTGAAATAGCACTGGGGCCTTCCACCATTGCTCTGATGAGTAAGTCCTGCCTCACAAACCTGGGTTGGCCATACATGTAGTGATATTTGTTGACCATGCTTTTTAACTCTTCCATGACCAGGCTACTAATTTCCCTGATTTCAATGCTGTGTTTCCTTCTTACCTATGACTTCCAGGGTTAGCGATCCCTTTTCTGTTACATTCCCTAAGTGGTTAAAAGCGACTGGGAGTATCTGAGGAGCTCCGCAGCATATGTGGGTCTTATTTCAGTTACAAAGAATGCTCACATGACCCCTTTGCTTGCTGTGTCCCTGGAAGACTTTCATTTTTACACACAACCTTCTTGCCTCGCGTTTTTCCTGAGCTCTCTGCAGAATTACCCAGCATTCCACTTCTCAAAACCAGTCCCTTTCCCAGCGCTCACTTCAAAACTGTCTGAGCCTACACTGGGTTAGACTGTGGTTTTCAGGAGGTCAAGTGTTGCCATAGCAACAGTCTACTATTTGTTCTTCATCCATTTCCTGTCACTATAACAGAATGCCTGAAGCCTAGTTAGTAACTCACAGGTTCAAAAACGTTTCAGCTTCTGGTCAGGACTCCATGAGAGAAGTCAGGAGAATGTGAGAAGAAAAAAGAAACAAAGAAAGAAAGGAAGGAAGGAAGGAAGGAAAGAAGGAAGGAAGGAAGGAAGGAAGGAAGGAAGAAAGGAAGAAAGGAAGAAAAGAAGGAAGGAAGGAAGGAAGGAAGGAAGAAAGGAAGAAAAGAAGGAAGGAAGGAAGGAAGGAAGGAAAGAAGAAAGGAAGGAAGGAAGGAAGAAGGAAGGAAGGAGGCCAAAGTCCCATGATGTTAGCCCATTCCATGAGAACATCAGTCTGTTCCTGAGAGCTCAACTCCTGTGACCCCAACACTTCCCATGAAGCACCCAGCTCCCACTGTGGTAACACTGACAAATTCAGTTTCTAACAGGTAGACTTTTAGAAAACCTACCCACAAAACAGAAGAACTGGCCCGTTTTGTGTAGTTTGTTGGGTTGTGTACAAATATCCTTTCAATGCATGGACTCCATTGGGATCCTTCATTTGTAAATATCTGTGTCTACATTGCTTTCCTTAGTTTGGGCAGAGGCTTATTAACTTCACTGATCTTTAAAACAAAACAATATTTGGGGGGGTTCTATTAATTTACTATTTTCTTGCTTGACACTCTGGTTTTATTTTAGTCTTACCATAGGTTTCCACATTCTCTTGCTCCTCTGATTTCCCAGGTAGATGTTTGGATAATGACTTTTAGATATGTCCTCTCTTGTAACATACACATTCAATTCCACACCCTACCCCGACCCCTTTACTGCACTACACCATGTCTTTTTGTTTGCTTGTTTGTTGGTTTTGAGACAGAGTCACTTTATGTATCCCTAGATGTCCTGGAATGGACTACAGAGAACTTTTCATTTCTCCTAACATTCTTTTAAGTTTCTGAGAAATACATCCAGCATGTGTGCATGTGTGTATGCACATGCACACGTGCGTGAAGGCCAGCAGTTGATGTTGAGTCTTCCACAATTGCTCTTAGCTTAATTTATTGAGGCAGATTCTCTCAGTTAAACCAAGCTCTCCAACACTGCTAGTCTATAGCTTCCTCTGCATGCAAAGGAAGCAATGCCAGGCCCAACTCTGACCCAGTGGTTTTGTGTTTCCCATGAAATATAATTGTTAGTCTAAAAACTCACAAAAGGAATAACAGTAAGGACTTCTTAGATAATCAACACAGTTTCAAAATTCATGTCGCATCCAAATCAATTACAAAACAAGCAGATATCCCCATTATGTCTCTAGAGCAACAGTAAGGTGTTAACATTTTTATTCTTTTTCAAAGTCATTATTATACATAATTGAGTTAATATCTACATGGCTAAATGGTACACAAAATAATTATTATACCATCAAAATCCTCATAATTTTCCATTAGAGAATCATGAACTGTAGAGGCTGATTTTGTGCCTTTTTAAGCTACATATATTCACTTTACAGTTTTAAACATGGGTTCTAGAACTCAAAACCATAGAGCCACAGATCCTGACCCCCAAATGGGTTTGCCGAGGCTGCACGGGACAATGGAAGGCACGTTGATGATGATTGGATGCTAATCAAACCATCACTTTTTGATCAAATTCCTCCTTGGCATGCACTTTTGACTTCATTCATGCACAGATTCTCAACTTTGTACCTTAACACTGAAGGGCAGAGAAAGCTTCTAAATGAAGATGAGAATCAAATAATGACTGTCCTTCAGAGCCAAGCATCCCACCCGCAGCTGTGATGGGGTTTCTCTGTTGTTCTGTCTTCATTTAAGGAGAGACTCCAAGAGGCATGGTGTCCGATGTGTAATAATCACTCCAACTCTCGGAGAGGGGCACCAGGTTGCCGAGAAGCCAAAGCATAGCTTACAGCACAGGCATGCCATGTGGTAACGACGTTAGAGAGCATACTCAAGAGTGACAGCGACTAAGACAGAACAGTGACCCAGTAGCTTTCCTCATCAAATCAGTCATTTAAAAAATGCTATTGTAAGCAGAAAAAACATTAAATATTTTCAAAAAACATAAACAGTCTGCTAAGTTAACTCAGAATACTAGTATCTGAACATACTGTTGTGTGATTACAAATAATCCATACTGTCTCTGACTCAGACACATGCTGTATTTTTCCTCCCAAGCACAGAGAAACCCAACAGCTACTTTTTGCAGCAGCAGAATAAAGATCCTGGAGGGTCATCTTCTAATCTGTATTTTCCAGAGTTGGGAAGATCTTTGCATTCTGCTATAAATTTTCGAAGGTCTGTCTCTGGGAAGCCATCTTGCTGGTAGTGCTACTTGGAGAATGGAAAATCCTCATTAATAAGGCTCTGCAGTGGCACTCCAAACTCAGAATGGGACATTTGGCAGTGGAAGAAGAGACGGCTTGGGGGATAAGCTGACACTTCCAGGCATTTCTAGGACATGTCACATCTGGAACTACCCAGGCTAGATGGGCCCAGGACTCAGCACTGGTACTTCTGTGCTCTCCCCTCCCAGTGCCTACAGCCCAGTGATTTTCCAGACAGTGTGAAGGAAGCTCCTTGGGTGAAACCTGGATCAGGCAGCCAGAATCCTGTCTGATTTAGCTTAGCAGAACCTGGCTGAAATCTAAGCAGTGAGCATCCCTCACCTCCCACAGGTGCTCTCAGTGAGTATCCCTCATCCCTCATCTCCCACAGGTGCTCTGACAAAACTTTACCTCTCTTATATGTCATCTACTTTTACCAATGCTTACTGACACTTCTTAGTCTAATAAAAGGTTAGAAAATGTACTTAAGGGTTGGGGACATAGAGTTGAATGGCGTAGGAATGGCCTGACATGTGCCAGGCCCTGGGTTTGATCTTTAGTATAGCTGGCAATGAATTAAAAAGAACTTTTATTTTTTAACACAAATATTGAGAAACAGGACCCTCAACATTCTTGAAATTCCACTTCCTCACTTTCTTCTTCTCCCTGATTATTAAAATGTAGTCATGTGCCTCTACCCATCAATGTCCTCTGAGTACTAAACGGTGCTGCCACACATTCGTGCTAGATCGGCGGTGCCTCCCACTTCTGACAGACCTACCTTAATAGTCTCGTACGTGTCTGTAATGAGCGCAATGAAAAGGCTAAGAATCATGTATATGAAGAGGCTGATGAATGAGTACAGGTAGACGCGGCTGAACAGCCAAACCAGGTAGCTTTTCTGCTGCATCTTCGCAAATGTGGAAAACATGTCGTCTCCATTTATCAGGGAGAATAGGCACTCGGAAACCCTGTTCAAAGAACGGAACTGGGGGGGAGGGCAAAGTTCATTTTCTCCTATGCTCCCTCATGTGGGAGACTGTTGCTCATGACGCCATCCTCACCTAGTATACCAGGTACCCCTTTTCCAACAACCAACCCAAGAGAGCCACCAGCCTTTGCTTTGAGGCTTTGTCATGCCCCAGCCTTTGTTAAGTAGCTCTTTCTTGTCACACTGAGCTGCAGCAACATGAACCAGAGCAGAAAGAACAGTTCTGCTCTCTCAGTGCCTTCCCTTTCCTACCCTTCCCTCCCCCTCTTGCATCCCCTCCCTTCCCCTCACATCCTCTCCCCTCCTTTCCTTTCCCTCCCCTCCCCTTTCCTTCTCTTCTTCCCTTCCCTTCCCCTCCCCATCCCCTTCCCTTCCCTTTCTTTTCCCAACCCTCCTTTCCCTCCCTTCCCCTCCCTTCCCTTTCTTCTCTTCCTGTGCCCTCCCCCTTTTTCTTTCACAGAAAGACCCTTGAAGTGATTGGATGCTTCTGCAGAGATAGCCAGGTTCCAGATTCACGGTCCTTCCTCTCATCATGAAGCTCATCCAACTCAAGGTAACACCTAACAGTCAAAACAGTTCTCACAGCAAACTTTTCAAATACTCTAAAGGGTTTTTCTTTGTTTCTGTTGTATAGTTTTACAGTTGTATAAGGGTGAATTCAAACAAACTGAACAACTTCACTGGTGGTAAAAGAAACACACTTATCTAATGTATTCCAAACAGGATTTCAGGCAATGGAGCAGATCAATAACTCTCAGGAGATGTTCATACTTGACTGATTTATAAATAGTGATACCCTCATTATTAGATCTATATGTGGATGTAGGTATGACTTTCCTTGTTCTAAGGCTGAATTACCAGATCGAAGGAGTGTATGTAAGAAGGCTAACACTGTTTGGTGTTTGACGTCTGCTGGCTGGGCATAGTCAGTGTGTGATCCTTGGTAGGTGGACCACACTCCAGTGGACAGCCCCCCACCCATGTAGATGTGGGCAATGCTAACTATACCCAGTAGGCTATTAAAAAACTGAACATGAAGTTAGGAGGGGAAGGTAAGGGAGGGTCTGAAAGGTTGGGAGGAATAGTAGATGAATACGATAAAAATATGTGCATGTGTTAAGTTCTCAAAGAATAAATAAAGAGTTCATTTTTTAAAGGGGGGTAAAATGGCATATTAGGTGTGTTAGCCTATCACTTGGGTGACAAAGGCAAGAGGGACCAGGATTTCAAGGCCATCCTTGACTGCATGCATGAGTTCAAGACCAACCTGGACAAACAAAAATATAAATGAATAAACAATAGTAGTCATAAAAATAGAAGCCATTGGCCTTGTTGTATGAGCTTAATAACGTCAGGAAGAGAGTGGGGCTGTCAGTACCTATGGTGGTTTGAATAGGAACACCCTCATTAACTCGTGTGTTTGAATGGTTGGCCCATAAGGGGTGGTCCTATTTGGAAGTGTGGCCCTGTTAGAGTACGTGTGGCCTTGTTGGAGGAAGTGTGTCCCTGTCAGGCCAGGTTTTGGTGTCTCAGAAGCTCAAGCCCAGGCTCAGTGGTATACAATTCTGTTCTTGCTACCTGTGGATCCATTTATAGAAAGAACTCTCGGGTCCGAATCCAGCACCATATCTGCCTGCACACTGCCATGAGTCCTGCCACACCAATAATGGACTAAGCCAGCCCCAGTTAAATGTTTCCCTTTATCAGAGTTGCCATGGTTATGGTGTCTGTTCACAGAAATAGAGACCCCGACTAAAACAGCACCTTCTCGTGGTAGGGGCCGAGCACAATCCATCCGCAAAAGCAATAGCCTAGATAGATCATAGCCGCACAGCAACAGAACCTGACAACACTCGGCAGCGCCGCCTGGAGGGTCAGAATGAGGAGCTGTGGAAAGGAGAGAGGGTGTTAGTTCTCTCTGACGTTAGTCAAAATAGTGAACTAGCCCAAGTGGACTCTGTAGGATTCCTTACATTGTACTTCGCAAAGAAACCCAGGTATCGGATAACGCCAAGCCATACAAGCATGGTCGAAGTCCCCAGAAGTATGCTACAGACATCGTAGCTGGTGAGGCTCTAGATAGAATAGGAAAAATGGGTTAAATTGCAAAAGTCAGTTAGGCAAGAAATACTAAATAGCTATGTGCCAGGGGCTGTTCTGGGTGTGAAGAATAAAGCAACGGAGAAATAGTTCTTTTTAAAACCTTCATAAAGCTTACACTCTAGTGGACTGTAAAAGCCAGCAATGGATTAATCCAGCCTTCAGTACACTCACTGAGGGTAAATGCTGAGGAGGAAAGCCACTGGTATGGGGAGAGGTAAGAGATGAGTGTGGGATTGCCAAGACGTGAGGGAGAAAGTTAGCCAAAGACCTGGAAGAGCCTCGGACAGGCAGGGCAGCAGATGCAAAGGAAGGGAGACAACTGGGATCCTGGCGAGAAGTGAGCAGCAGATAAAGCAGGGAGGTAAGGGGTGGGAGTGTAAGACCCCACGGCTACTTCAGGTTGTTTTTGTCAGAAAAGGTCTGAGATCTGAAGAGGAGTGACACAGGCAAGTGTTGTCTGTGTGGGTGACGGCAGAGGGCTGGGAAACACGAGGGTGCTTGGAGTGATGTGAGAACAGACAATGGCTAGGTCCAGACTGGAACTGCAAAGGTGACAGGCTCCTTCTCAACGGCAGAGCATATAAATCCCCTCTAGGATTGGGGCACAGGGGAGAGGAGTTTTATGGAGTAGAGGAGCTTCAGTGAGCACGTGGTTTGGGGCAGGAACACACAGAGAGGTGTTATTCCCAGTGGAAAGGCAGTGGGAGAGGAGGACTTGGACTGGGGAGGGCTGGTGTGTTAAGCCTGAGAAGGTAAGTAGACAGTCAAGATGTGAAGTCAACACTTGGCTACAGGCTGCAGCACAGAGACTTCTAAGGTGCAGATTCGACACATGTTGGTACATAGGTACCAAAAGAATCAATCTGGGTCAGGACGACAGTGCCAAGGCAGTGACAGACAGGATGCCTCAAAACCTCCTCACACTGAGGGTTAACCTCATGAAAGGGAACACTGACAGACAGGCCGGGATCTGCAGGAGACCTGGCAGGAGTTGCCTCAGCTGAAAGGCAACGCACGCAGACCAGACCAGCAGTGGAAATCTACAGACAGTTCAGGACGGAGAATAATGATCCATGGGCAACAGCAGAAAGGAATTTCCATGGCAACGTGATGCAGCAGGATTGGAAGACATACAGAAGAACAGTTAGTAGGGGGTCAGACTCACCAGCAACGTTAGGTACTACTTTGATATCTTTTGTCCTGTGAACTGGAGCAGAGACATGGGGAAATCACTGAGGAAAGGATCTGGGAATTTAATTTAGCAGAAGAAGCAAAAACATAGTATAGGAGAGTGACAGGAGAGAATTGCCAGAGAGAAGAAAGAACCAGGGGCTAGCTCAGGAGAGGCAAGTGAAAGGACAGCAGCCTAAATCATTCACAGTGTCAGAATGGACAGGCATTAGAGACAAGTGGCGGCTGTGGAAAAGGTTTTTCTTACTGCTGTGAAACAGGAAGTGAGTGGAGGGGAGGAGGAAGTGCCGGTGCTTTCAGAAGGGAAGAAAAATGAAGACAATGTTGGACATCATGAAGGCTCACTGAAGGAAATGATACTTGAGGTTCATAAACGGGAAAAAAAAAAGATTTCATGTAGGGAAGCATCCCCGTAACCCCAGAACTGAGGAGATGGAGGCAGGAAGATCAGAGTTCAAGACTAGCCTCAGCTACATGGTGAGTCTGAAGAGAACCTAGGCTGCATGCGATATTCTCTTAAACCCAATAAGGTAAGTAAATATTAACTATAAATTCACCATAATTAATTTTTTGTTCCCTAGAGCTAGACTGCACAAAAATACAGCCATATGTGGTGTCAGCTGGGCCGTGGTGGGTACCATCTTGGCCCTGTGTTCTCAGGCATTTGTGTCCTTCTTCCCCACAGCCCCTGCAAGTGGGTTTGACTAATGTCACTCTAGGGTGTGTGAGCAGGAATGAGATCTGATACTCCTGAGCCAAAACTGCCACCATCTGGTAGTCTCACTTCCCACAGGCTGGAGCCAGTTCATGAGGCAACCCTGTGTCAGTCGTGGAGTCAGAACGAGCCCTTAGCATCTGGCCAAGAACAAAATACACAGAGCATTTTGAATGACCTGCCAACCTAGAGTCCCGCCCTGACGGATTCAGAAGAGAAAAGCAAGCTGCCCTTTGACCTGGCCCGTGTTTGGAGTCTGCCTCTGTTTACAACCAGGGTCCTAGATGTGTAGTTCATTACGACAAGACTAGGAGGCTATGGAGCTGAGCAAGATTCATTTGAACATTGTTAATTATTTTAATTTATTTTTACTTGGGGGAAAACTGACTAATTTTAGACTAGATTAATCTTATTTCAGGAGAATAATATCAATGGCAAAACTAAGAAAGTGAGCATATTTTTACTTTAAAAGGACAAAGGAAGTAAAGGTAGAAATGCACAGGGTAGTACTTTGACCTTATTCCCCTTCTCCCACATTCCTCCTCCTCTTCTTCCTTCTCCTTTTTTTTTTTTTTTTTTTTTTTTTTTTTTTTTTTTTTTTTTTTGGTTGAATATCTTAACCTTAACATTTTCTGTGAGACCTCTTAACAACTCAGCATAATTTCCTTGGTGTGTATATGACTTTTGATGTGTATGGCCTTTGAATTCTGAGTATAGCAGTATAGCTCAGAGCATTTCCTGGCCACTCAGATGAACTGACCTATCAGTTTGCGGATTATGCTTTTTAAAACTCTACTTGCAACATCTAATAGCTGAGCAGTGGTGCAGCATGCCTGTAATCCCACCACCCAGGAGGGTGAGGCGAGCAGAGCTGTGAGAAAGAGTTCTTAGATAGTCGAGGCTCCACAGATACCCTGTCTCAAAAACCAAAAGGGATGGATGGATGGATGGATGGATGGATGGATGGATGGATGGATGGATGGATGGATGGACTGACTGACTTCTAGATTTAAGGCTTAACTAGAGTTAAGAAAACTGCTATTGTCTGTTTTGAGTTAACTGAATACAAAGCCCAGAAGGAAACATTTTTTTCAGTTTGGAAAAATACATTTTACCATCCTGATATTTTACCATTGTAATAGCACAGTTGGGAAGAACAGTATTACCTTGGCTTGGATTTCCATTTTCAGGACTGATCCAACGATTGTCAGTATGTCACTAACAATAATCATAATGTACCACCCATTGATGAACTCCATCTGATCCGAGGTTGAAACTTCCTTCTTGTAGTGAAGAAGGAAAAAGTTGACAAATTCCTTTTGGGAAGGGGAGAGACACTGTGAGCTTCAGTGTGACTGAGCATGTCAGCGGCATCTTGGGGAGCAGGGCTTACCTGCTGGAGCTGAAGACCCCTAACCACAGACCTGGCACAGAGCACCAGCGAGGACAAGCAAGTCAGAATGACAAAGGCATCAAAGATCATCATGTAGTGGGTGTTCTTCTGAACTGAAAGACCAGAAACATTAATATGACGATATGACTTCTTTCTTAAATAATTCATATAATTCAAACATTTCAGAATGACAATGACAGAAAGTCCTTTGAGCCTTTTCATTAGCATTTAAAGAAAGCTGAGGGTCCTCCCCCCCCCAAAAAATCAAAGATCTTTCATTATCAGCCTGTGGCCTTTATGCTGAATAGGTTCTCCTCGTGGGTGTGATATGCCCACCCATTATCCCAGTAGTTGGGAGCAAGAAGCAGAAGGATTACCATGAGGTCTAGGCTAGCTTGTATTATATACTAAGTTTGAGGTCAACCTGGGCTACGTATAATGAAATCCTCTCCAAAAATAAAAATAAAAATAGTCAATCAGTCAGCAAATAAGTCTTCCAACACCTACATTGCTTGATAGCATACTTAGCTGGGTATAAAATATCCATTAAGCATCCTTATGTACCTGGCACTTTTCTAGGTGCTGGAATGCAGTGGTAAACAAAATAGACAAGGCCCCTGACCTAACAGGAGCATCTGTGACATGAGACAAGCAAAGGAATGAGCAGGTGCACGGGCAATCAGCACAGATAGAGTGATACAAGAGACATTAAATCACAGGCACAGACGGTGCTCAGCACACTTCCCACCTGACTCAGTTCCAAGCACTCTGTGTGTACAGAATCCTCATAACAGCCTCTGTGAACCTGTAGTGCTTTCCCTCACTTTGAACTTGAGAAAACTAAAACTCAAGGAAGCCCCGTAATGTGCCTAGGCCATGCATCAAATAAACACAGTCAGTGTTCAACATTCACAACCTGCCTCTAGCACCGCCACTCTGCCTGAGGTTGTTCTGTTCTGTTTGTTTTTAGTCTTGTTAGGGGACATCCTCAGCTCTGGCCATAAAACTGATTCAGAACATGTGTCCCTGAACCCTCCATACGAAGCTATGTTTCAGACTCACCACTCCATACTGGAGAAGGTGGCCAGGAAAGAAGCCATACCAAGGCTTTAACTGAGCCTTGGGTGACAAAAAAAGAACAGCTTCTTCCAGGCTCACACATAAAGTCCCAGCACTTGGAGACCAAGGCAGGAGGACCATGAGTTTGAGGATAGCCTAGGCCATATAGGGAAACAATCTCTAAGCAATGGAGGAGGAAGAAAAGTGGAAGAGAGAAAGAAAAGAAAGAAGAAATGAATAGAGGAAGAGAGAGAGGAGATGGGGGGAGGAGGGGAGAACATTTTTCAACCATGTTGAAATCCCGGAGAATTATAAATGCTGTTGTAGCCCACATGATGGTGCCATTAAAAGTGGGCAGAAGCCGCAGCCACCAAATCCACTGAGCTTATCTCTACGGGGTTGCTGTGAGGAAGTAACTTCAGAAAGAACTAGAATAGAGTTGATGTTTTCCCAGTGGCTTCTAATGGCTGTCTAAATGTCTATTTCTACCTTATAAAGACTTAAAATTTGAACACAAGCATTTAAGAGTCAGCTTCTGTGCCGGGCACTTTGGATGCTTCCATTTTCCCTCTGTGCGATGCTGTTCACTAGTGGCAAAACAAGTTTGCACTCCACCTAGATATAAGCCCATGACAGCAGTGAGACTTGTGATTCCAGAACTCCATACACCATACACACACCCTACACCCTACACCAGTGCCTGCCCTCATGATGGTCTGATGAACAACACTCACACAGTACCAGACCCAGCTCAGGTCTACCAACTCTCTTGTGTACAGCAAAGGAAATCGTGCCTTAGCAGGTGTCCAAGATACTTCCTCTTCTCGGTAGAACCCACGCAGTCTCCTGTGTTGTGCAACCATGAGCAAAGTGACTGCAGTCGGCCATATGGGCTACTTAAGAGGACCTAGATAACGGTTCAGGGAAATTCCTTCCCGGCGGTGTCTTCCTGTTCCGGACAGGACTCATTCTAATCTGAATTTTTGTTTGTGTTTCTAGAACAGATTCCCCCCTTCACATATCACTCCACTTTTTAAGTCAGGTGAAAGACCACTACGACATGTCATGACTTCAAGGTCAAATCCTCCTTTCTCTCTCTATGTAAAAACCACTACACATCGCTCCCGAGTCATGGTTTCTTCTGTAAACCATGTAAACATCTGTAAACAAAAGAATTCTGCTGCTTGTTGTGATATTTAAAGATCTTAAAAGAGAAAAATGGGTACATGTACACTTTTTGTGCAGAACTACTCATATGTAGTTCGTAAGGAGAAGGCAGGTAAGAACTGTGGAGAAGGCAAAGAGCTGTTGGATGCTACTAACTTATGCACTGACTGAATTGTCAGACATCTACAGCAACCCAGTCTGCCTCCAGAATGTCAAGGGCTTGGGACTGGCCCAGTCTTTTACTTAGTGGTGCCTACATCCTGCGGGCAGTAATATAATGTTTAATTAGCATCTTGAAAAATGCATAGAGCTTATTACTTACTTGATCCAGACACATGCCAGTCTTTGCATTCTCTGATAGAAATGTCGTTGTCTAAACTTATTTTGATTCTTCCACTGTGAGCCCTGTTGTCGAATCTTATCTGTAAAGACGGGAAAGGGGGTCTAGGATGCATGATTGGGTTTTGGAGTCAAGATATGTCTCTAAATCCACCGGGAAGCAGTTTATTAGAGGACAAGGGACATGCTGGTCTTCACTTCTGACCAGCAGGTACTGGTCTCTGTCAATCCCTAAGGAGTGTCCCCTTCATTTCTCTGTGAGGTGATAACACTGAATTAGATCTGCTGCAGAGAGATTTTAGCATCTACAGCCCATGTTTCTAGGATGCACTCTAGCCCTGGACACCTGAGCAAACATGGGTGCTCTCCCTTCTGGTCCAGATACTTGGGAGCTTTCCTCTGCCCACCTTCCCACTGGACCTTAGCAACAGATAGCTTTTGGTGCTGGGGTAAGTTAAGCAAACACAGAATTGTCAGCACAGAAACATGTCACTCCTGTCCTTAGACACCCCAGGTGGAGAGGTATTTTGCTTTTTTTTTTTTTTTCTGGGCCTAGATTTCTCCATCCCTCTGACATCCCACCTATTACGAAGGGCGTGGTGACAGAGTTGCCGGTGTGACTTGCTTCTGGGATGACCAGTTGAGGATGCTCCGTGCAAGCAGCACAAAGCTGCGGCGCAAAACCCCGCGTGATCCTCCCGCGTCTCCTTCTACCTTTCTTGCTTCTTCCATTCAGAGAGAAGAAAGGAAAGGCAAGAAAACCCACTTCCATTTTTCTTCCCCTCTCCCACCAAAACATATGGAAAAGTCACTTGAATGTCCTTCATTTAGAGCTTAGTTAGTCCTAAGTGAATATCTACCTTACCCCACTTGACTTCCATGCTCAGGGACTATCTCCGAAGGGGGGGTGGAAAGACTGTAAGGCAGAAGGTGGGAGGGCTGCTGTGAATGGACACAACCGGGAGACTGCACCCATAAACTCACAGAGGCACAGGATCAAGTCAGCTGACTTTACAGTGTGGAACGAGAGACACATGAGACCACACCCCTAGCTGAGGAGCTACTGGCACCTCATGGTCGCTGGAAGAGATGCTCATGCTCTGATGAAGAGCCTCCTACCCCAGCATACTCAGATGGAGTCAACTGGACTAAGTGAGAAGGTTGCAGAATAGGGTCTGGGAAGAGCTGGAGGGGGCGGTGCTAGTGAATACGATCAAAATACTTTGTACTCATCTATTTAAAATTCTCAAAATCCTCTGCCGTGGGTTACACTGAAACTTCTCCACACAGAGAAGGCAGACAGAGGTTCAAGCATGAGATTCTAAGTAACTTCAGAGTCAAGTGTCTCCTTGTGTCCCCTCAAGACGGAGTATCAGAAGAACACAGCCCACATAAGGGGATGCCAGTGTCATTTGATGGGGTGAAAGTCCTTACCAATGGGAAATCATTCTTTGTCCACATAAAGAGCCTCAAGGACTGATGGGGACTCAGCAGATATCTTTAATTATGTTTTAACAAACCTCAGCAAATGCTGAGTCTCCCTAAGAAGGAATTATGCTGGATGGGACTTTAAAGGAGTATCATGGGGGAATGGTTACTACATTTGAAGATGCACTTGTTACATAGGTATGAGGGCTGAAGTTCAGATCCCCAGGGTCTATGAAAGCCAGGCAGACAGACATGGCGGCTGTCTCTAACACTTGAGAAGCTGGGTCAAGGGATCTTCTAGGCAAGTGGGCTAGCCAGACTGGCCAGAACTGGTGAGCTCTGGGTTCAGTAATGATCTGCCTCAATCCATAAAGGGGTAAAGCAATCAAGGAAGCCCATCAATGTTAACTGTGGACTTGTAGACAGATGTACAACCCCACACACATATATGCATGTGCTCACACGTGTGAATACACATATACAATAATACACAATGCACATCATGTGTGATACACATGTGATCACATGCATACAATGCATACACATGCTAAAAAGAATTTAGATGTTCATGCACCTAATGAAGAATCTCAAAAAAAAAAAAAAAAAAAAATCAAGGGAGACTGGTGAATGCAATTGAACTATAAACCCAACTCAGCACACACGGGCAGAATTTCGATACTGTTTCAGCGAGCCTGGTAGGGATATACTGAGGACTTAGGTATTAGAATTCAGTCACTGGGGAGGACCCAGGTTTCACAAGCATTTTCTTGATTCATTCAACAAGTAATAGCATCTCCTGTCCTGTGCTGTCTGAGGGAATAATATTAATTAATAAAGTGATTGAAAGCTTCAAGGAGTTTTCAGCCTAACAAAAATTATGTCAAACACCTAGGAAAATTCTAGAATAAAGGATGAAATGCCAACCACATAAAATATAAAGGGAGAGAAGACAAACACAAAACAGAAGCTGAATGAAGAGAGCCCAACAACTCAGGGAGCTGCCTGGGAGGTTACAGAACGTGTGTCTAACTGAAGAATCACAGACACTCACCAAGAGGGTATCAAGACTACATGAATTCTGAAACCATCATTTCTGAAGCTCAAGATAGAGAAGACTTGATGATAGCTCAAACTCTTTAAAATCAAGGAATTTTGATGATTCATAACTCACTGGTGACTACCAGGACCGACATATATAATATAGTGCAAAGTCCTCTTCAGGCTTTGGATGCTTTCTCATGTTAAACTACTCTGTGGTCATTATACTTTATGATGGAATATTATTTTACTCCCATCCTGGAAAGTCAATGTGCCACAACCAATTAATCAAGCTTCATGAATGTCAGCTACTGCAGAGACCATACAATTGAGATCACGTAAAAAAAGGTTTGAAATGCTCTCCTACGTGTGGCCAGACAGAATGTGTTACTGATACAGCTTTTTAAAATCACATTTATTCATGTAGTGTGTGCGTGTGTGTGTGTGTGTGTGTGTGTGTGTGTGTGTGTGCACGTGCATGCACGCACACAGCTCAATCTGCAATTGGATACACCCAATACAGAAGGGGAAGCAGAAGAGAGAAGAACCAGAGCACTCAGGAGCACATAAGGGAGGTAAAGGCAAACATCCATGATGAGGAAGCTCAACAAAGACCCCTTGGTAACTGTGGAAAGTAATCTGTCTGTCTGTCCATCCATCCGTTCATTCATCTATCCATCCAGTCACCCACTTACCTACCTATCTATCTATATCTCCCTCTCCCCACGCCCTCCCTTTCCCTCTCCTTCTCCCGCTGCCTTTCATGATACTGCTCCTTTGGTATTTGGTCATCTGCTGTGCACCAGGCGCCATCCTGGAGACAACTCAACCATGAGGTGAGTCCCTGCCATCCAGAACATGCACCAAGGTGTGGAAGACAATCAGCAAGTTAGCAACAAGCAGAGAATAGAGCTGGTTGGAACAATGTCCCCAGGCACGTTTGGGTAGAACATCCTATATTTTTGACAATGCCTTAGCACCAGTACTCGAACCATGCACATAGTTAAAATAATCTTTCTCCGGTCAGGAGACACATTCAGCACAGCCCACACTTACAGTCAGAGTAAAGTCGTAGCAGTCAGGCAGCTCCTGGTGGCGAACTGTCTGCAGATTGATGGCTTTGAGCTTAAATTGGAGCTCCACTGTCAGAAGTCTGGAAAGCAGAGGATGCTTGAGATGCGGGCCCACACACAGAGCTGCGCTGTGTGCTCCTCTGACTGCCTCACCTGTGGAAGTCCAGGGTCAGGTTGAGTTTATTTGCTCCAGGGGTTCCCACGAGGAAAGCTTCATCTGGCTCTACAAGGAAACATTCTGCACAGAAAAGAACAAAGCCATCAGTAAAACTGCATTTCCAAGGGACAATGGTTAAGATCGGTTGCTCGTATTGGTTCCTTTTAGAACCAAGATAGTAAGAATTCAGTATCGATGCCCTTGTTCTGTGTCTCCTGTCTTTAAGACATTTCTGGAGTAGCCGACAATTTAGAAAGACCCAAACTGTCTCAGGTCAACACTCTCTCCCCCTCATGTTTCTTGATGTTTTACCTGCTTGCTTTTCTTTTGAATTCATGAGTTTTATAACAAAGGGTTCACGATAGAAGCCAACACCTAAGAACTTCTGAACAGTTTTTCTTCTGCCACAAGGGCAGCCACCCATTGATGTTTACAGAGATGAAGTTATCACGGGGCTTAGGTATAAATCAAGGGATCAAAAACAATAGTTGGAGATTATAGGGGATCATCACCTGTTTCAACTTCTGGATCGATGTCAAAGGTGTCGTTCCCGGGGCAGATGGTTCCTTGCCTGTAGAAGTGCTGGCAGATGGCCATAGCTGACTGCTGAGTCCCCTTGTTCTCATAAGCATGGTTGCCGACAGAGATGTTTCGAAGCTGCAAGTACTTCACCCAAGAAAAGAGAAAGGAATGGAACACCAACCAGGGCCAAAGCAAAGCTATGATAATCCTTCCTGGCCATGTCTCCCCTCGGAGTGCAGACATTCAGGAAATATATCCTCGGATGCTGCATCTGAGTGAGAGACTAAAGAAGTACAGTGGGGGTCAGAAGGGGCAGTTGCTGAGTTCAAAGAAACGCCCGCAGAGGCCTTGGATACTCAAATGCTTTGTACAGTCTACCCAGGAATCCTTCACTTCCATCCTCCTGCTCCAGATTCTTCTGGTTGGGTGAGAGCCTCTCACCCAGGTGCAGCATCCCAGACCATTCTTTGACTGGTAAAGTCAAAACAAATTAGATTACCAGTAAAAAGCAAATTAGATTTGCAGCGGAGCACAGCCCCTACAAGTAAAGCAAGTATTTACTGCTCATTTGTGGATGTTTCTTGTCATCAGACCACATACAATAAGGACTTTGTATTAACAAACCTTTCTGTGTCTGTCTGATACTTCTGTCTACGTGGACCGATGTCATCAAATACTATTTGTTATACTAATGTGTTGCAGTAAAGACAGAAAATGGAGTAGGGAAAGTGAGTGAAAACAGCACTCTGGGATGGCCGTGGATCACCCGAGTCAGAAGCAGCCAGGGAAGGAGAAGAAGGAAGGGTCAAAGGAAGCCAGGGTCTGTGAGTACTTGGGGACACTGTGGCACTGAGATAAAGATGCCCTGCCATGCCGTGTGGCCCTAACGGAGCCAGCACTAGTGTGGGAGAAGAGGTTGCCACTTTTCAGTGTTTACCACAGTGTAGACACATCTGTGGACACTGACAGAGCACGTGTCTCTTAACATGTATGTATAGATATGGACAGAATATGCGTCTCTCTATTGCACTGTGTAATATGAGCTGCGACTTTTGGTGGATTATTTAGAAAGCAGAGGTGCAGAGGCCACTGCGTGGGGCGTAAGAGCAAACAGCCAGATGTGGGAATTAATGTGCTACATTTGATCTGTTAGACCAAACAGTTCTGACATAACAGGGCTGGAGGGCCTGTGTGGACCCTTCACCCATCTGCATCCCTTTCATCATGGAGGCCGCAGCAAGGAGAAACAGGGGCTGAGCGTGTAGGTGCCTTGATCTTAGCCTCTGAGAACTGGGAGAAGGAAACGGCTTTCACCCATCGTCCTGCAGATCTTTTCCTATAGTGGCAAAAAGACATGTGACAGCTAAGATAAGGACTCCTCACGGAAAGAAAATGGAGCTCTAACCAGCAGCATAGCCCCAGTGCCAGGTACGGCGTTGTGAAGACTAAGTTTCTTCCTACTGATAACGGTAAAGATGTTTTACAAGGAATTCACGAGGCCTTTAGTCCAGCATAGCGATTGCTTGGAAAACCAGGCACAGTAGAATGCATCTGTAATTCCGGTGTTCCTATGATAAGACAGCAGGCGAGACAGGAGCACTCTCTAGAAGCTCACAGGTCATCTAGCCTAATATATGCAGTGATGAACAAGACTCTGGCCTCAGACAAAGTAGAGGTTTGGCAACCAAGATTGTCCTCTGAGCTTCACACAAATCCCATGTCGGGTCCTGCACAAACATCACATATACATGCACACACTTGCACACACTCCTTCTTACATACACACACATCACTGTTTCACACATTCACACACACACACACACACACACACCACTCTCTCTCACACACACGTGCACACACACATACATACTGTGGTGGTTTGCATATGCTTGGCCCAGGGAGCAGCACTATTAGGAAGTGTGGTCTGTTGGAGTAGGTGTGGCCTTGGAGGAAGTATGTCAACTGTGGGCATTGGCTTTAAGACCTTCCTCCTAACCACATGGGAGCCAGTCTTCTAGTGGCCTTCAGATGAAGATGTAGAACTCGAAGTTCCTCCTGCACTAAGTCTGCCATGCTCCTCCCTTGATAACAATGGACTGAACCAGTACCTGTGAGGCAGCCCCAATTAAATGTTGTTCTTATAAGAGTTGCTTTGGTCATGGTGTCTGTTCACAGCAGTAAAATCCTAACTAAGACACGTATTCTCTCTCTCTCTCTCTCTCTCTCTCTCTCTCTCTCTCTCTCTCTCTCTCTCTTTCTCTCTCTCTTACACACACACACACACACACACACACACACACGACTCTAATCTCAGAGAAGGTGTAAAGTACACTCACACACACACATACTTTTTTAAAGTCTCTAAATGTATCTTCACCAATGAGCTATTTGCTAGTTCCACTCCAAAACTCCTATGGCCTGTTTACCAATGCCATGCAGCTTCTGTGTCTGACTAAACTCCCTATTCACACTTCGTCAGTCCTGGCTCCAGTGAGATGTACCTCATCCTGGCAGCTGATGATACTTCATCCTAGTGGCTCATGGCCTCTGAATAAGCTGCCTCCAGAAATGAGGAGTCATGGATGCTCTGGGACGTGTTTAAAGGAGGGATTTAATGATCTCGAAACGTGCTCTATAGCTAACGTAGGTCAAAAACACTGACTTCAAAAGCACTTTTAATGATCCCTTCAAAAGAAGTGATTTGGGACCTTGAGAAAGTGCCAATTATAGGGAAAAGAACCTAGAATGAAAACTTGAGTCTGGAGTATGAAAAACAAGCTTATTTTCAGCCGAGCAGTCACAGAATAATCATCACAATTCATAAAAGCCTCGCTTTATCATGAACTCGAAGGCCTTGCTTGTTACACAAACTGTGAAATTAATATTCTTGTCAGTTATTAGAAGTCTCTGAAAGTAGAAGCTTTGAAGATTTAATGACTACCTACATCCAGGGTTAGGTTAGTAATTTCAGATATTGAAGCTCTCACATGAAGTCCTATCCCTGATTCTTTTAAATGAGTCATTAAAACTCTTCCTTTCTGTTGGTAGGAAACTTTTTTTAAATCAATTTTTACTTATATATGAGTATAGTGATATCTTTCTATCAATTTTTAAATGTTAGTTTTATTTTTACCCGGGTGTGTGCACACCTTTGTGTGTGTGTGTGTGTGTGTGTGTGTGTGTGTGTGTGTGTGTGTGTGTGTATACCAGCCAAGGCCAGAAAGACAAGAGATTTTTCTGAAGCTGGGATTACAGGCAGTTTTGAGCTGCCCAGTAAGGATGCTGGGAAACAAACTCAGGTTCTCTGCAAGAGTGACAAGTGTTCTTAACTGCTGAGTCATCTCTCTGGCCCTTAAACTATATTTAAATAGTTTATTCATAAATCATCTCCAGGCAGAATTGTTCAATCCATGAGTGACGGTTTCTGTATAATCCATTGCTATTTCTCCAGCCTGTTCTTTCTCCTGAGAATTCACACACTGTCTGGATACCGCACTATTAGAACACTTGCCTACCTTGTGCAAGGCCCAGAGTTTAATTCTAATACCTAAAGCAAATAGAGCAAATAGACACCCGGTACACACAGTGACTTACCTGGGTCACTGCAAAGATGATCTGGTCATACACATCATTTTGAGTGTACACTGCATAGGTGTCATCCATTCGGTCCATGTATCCTTTTAGAAAGAGGTGTTTGAAGGCTATAGTGTTCTCTTCTTTGAAAGCTACGACCATCTGATTACTTAGTCCAAACAGGACCAACTTAAAGAAGAAAAGAAACAGCATGATACTGAAAATTCTGAACAGAGAAGAAATAGAAGGTTTAGGGGCCTGACTAGAAAGAAGTTATGAGGGATTTGGCAAGCTACCAGAAGGTTCTCGGCTTGGGGGCCCCCGAGATGGCTCCATGGATAGAAGCATTTTTCTTCCAAGTATGAGGACCTGAGTTCGAATCCCCAGAGCCACAGAAAGCTGGGTGTGTGCCAGCAGTCCAGCATGACTATACGGACACAGGACAGGAGATGTGTGGAAGCTCATGGACCAGGTAGCCTGGTGTACACAGAGGCAAACAACAGATCATGTTAGAAGGTAAAGGAGTGAGACTTGGCTGTTCTCATATCTCCACATACACATGCACGCATTTGTGCATACACACACACACACACATACACCACATAAACAAAGATAGACACACACAAAAAGATACACACAGTGACAATGAGAGAGAGCATGAGAGAGAGAGAGAGAGAGAGAGAGAGAGAGAGAGAGAGAGAGAGAGAGAGAGAGAGAGAGAGAGAGAGGTGGGGGGTGTATGAAGGGAGTCTAAGGCAATAAGACTGCACTGAAATTTCAGACAATCTAGTTTCCATAGTGATTTCCAAACTAGCCCCGGCAATAGATTGAGACCTCATTTCAAAAACAAACAAATCACCTGTTCCTTTTAAAACACTTAAACACTTTTATATGATTCTTACCAAAAGGCTTAAACCACTGACTGATGTTTCTCTGAACCACTCTAGTAACTAAAGGGAGGTCGGATGAATTCTCTAAAAGATAAGTAATTCAGGACATGGGCTGAGAGAGTGCAGGTCTGAGAGTGTGCAAGTCTGAGAGTGTGCAGGTCTCAGTGTGTGCAGGTCTCAGTGTGTGCAGGTCTCAGTGTGTGCAGGTCTCAGTGTGTGCAGGTCTCAGTGTGTGCAGGTCTCAGTGTGTGCAGGTCTCAGTGTGTGCAGGTCTCAGTGTGTGCAGGTCTCAGAGTGTGCAGGTCTCAGTGTGTGCAGGTCTCAGTTGTGCAGGTCTCAGTGTGTGCAGGTCTCAGAGTGTGCAGGTCTCAGTGTGTGCAGGTCTCAGTGTGTGCAGGTCTCAGTGTGTGCAGGTCTCAGTGTGTGCAGGTCTCAGTGTGTGCAGGTCTCAGAGTGTGCAGGTCTCAGTGTGTGCAGGTCTCAGTGTGTGCAGGTCTCAGTGTGTGCAGGTCTCAGAGTGTGCAGGTCTCAGTGTGTGCAGGTCTCAGTGTGTGCAGGTCTCAGTGTGTGCAGGTCTCAGTGTGTGCAGGTCTCAGTGTGTGCAGGTCTCAGAGTGTGCAGGTCTCAGTGTGTGCAGGTCTCAGTTGTGCAGGTCTCAGTGTGTGCAGGTCTCAGTTGTGCAGGTCTCAGTGTGTGCAGGTCTCAGAGTGTGCAGGTCTCAGTGTGTGCAGGTCTCAGTGTGTGCAGGTCTCAGTTGTGCAGGTCTCAGTGTGTGCAGGTCTCAGTGTGTGCAGGTCTCAGTGTGTGCAGGTCTCAGTGTGTGCAGGTCTCATTGTGTGCAGGTCTCAGAGTGTGCAGGTCTCAGTGTGTGCAGGTCTCAGTGTGAGCAGGTCTCAGTGTGTGCAGGTCTCAGTGTGTGCAGGTCTCAGTGTGTGCAAGTCTGAGCATGTACATCACTTTCTCTGCTCTGGCTTCCTGTATGCCACGGGGCTGCACACTGAGCCTGCTCACTGTCCCTGAGGCAGAGATGCGCTGCTCCGGTCTTGTCAAGACTAGAACATAAGCACATGAATAAAGCGCCGAGCTTGGTCCACTGTCACCACCCAAATGCACCTATTATTGCTCTCAGGAAATAGTGTTCTTGCCCAGTGGACGCAGGCCTCACCATGGAAAGGGTACAGATAAGCTTCTCAGTGCTGTGACATATTGCATCATCACCTGGAAATTAAGAATTCCAAGTGCAAGTTGCCAAGTATTGTACTGAAAAAGGAGCACGTTTTCATGGCGACACATTAAAGAGAAACCGTGCCTGCTTCCGCACAACTACGTATGAGCCGTGCGGCCTTTTAAACTGTAAGCATCAACTCTTTCTCTGAAGGCAGAGACTGGGATTTCCCTACTAGGAGGGTGGTTACAATGACATGAAACACTGTGCTGGGACGAGTGGTCACAAGTCCAGATAAGAATTCTACCAGCTTCAAATGATTCTAGAAACTATCTTGGTCCACTAGTCCTAAGTACTTGTTTTCAATAAGCAATTGAGATTAGCATTCTCGATATTAGAAAACAAAACAAAGCAAAGCAAAACAAACAAACAAACAAAAACCCTATCAATAGTTGGTGTTCACCAAGAACTAAAAGTAAAAATACAAATCTAAACTTGGCCTTCATTTTTTTTTTTCTTTCTGCTTTTAACAAGAGATACTTCCTTTTACCAGCAGGAGAACCTACATGTTTTTTTTTTCTTTTGATGGTTTTTTTGTGTATGTGTGTGTGTTTGTAGACTCATATATGTATGGAGGTCAGAGGACAGTTGGCAAGAGTTATCTAAAACCTTTTACAATGTGCATTCTAGAAATCAAACTCAGGTTGCCAAACTTGGTGGTAAGCATCTTTACCAGCAGAGCCCTCTTGCCAGCCCCCCTACAACATGTTTTAATAATAAACTACACCACCATATGCAACTATCACAAAAACACCATCCCTCAAAAAAAATTTAAAGAAGTTATGAAAAATAAATTGAAATTTTCCTTTCTAACAAAAATGAAGGCATACATTTCACAGGCTGATGCAAAGTCCATATTCTTATATTACACTGTTTTCATTATTCTGGGCTGCAGGACTCAAAGAGATTGCCTACAGCAGAAATCTGTGCAGTTTCTAGAAAAAAAACAAATGTCCACAATATTAGGAATAAAAGAAAGACCTCATGTTGGGAATCAGCTAATGTCTGTGTAAGAGTCTTCTCAAGAAATGTCTTCATTAGGATCCAAATGCTAAAAAGGTTTATTCCCAAAAATTATTATGGCAATAAAATTATAATAATAAAAAATAATAAAGAGTCAGGGGTCAGGTACATACTTTACCAACACTAGGAAGACAGAGGTAGGTTGGCCACTGTGAGTTCAAGGGCAGTCTTGGTCTACATAGGGAGTTCAAGGTCAATCAGGCCTAAATAGTGAGCCTGTCTCAAATTTAAAAAGAAAGAAAGAAAGAAAGAAAGAAAGAAAGAAAGAAAGAAAGAAAGAAAGAAAGAAAGAAAGAGAATCAAGATGTTAGGGAAAAGATGAAGAGAATAGGGGGCATATGGCCCATGGAGGTGCAGAGAGGTCTGGGGACAAGGGAGATGCCTCTGGAGGGCCCATGTTGGGAATCCCTTCCCCCTGAGGAACCAGCCACAGACGATGGTATAGTACAGAGTGTATTCAGGTCATGGGAGAGTTAAGAGGGTAGTGGGGGGGGGGGGAGACAGAGACAGAGACAGAGAGACCGAGAGAAATAGAGGAGTAGAGGCCAGCCATGAGCACGTGGAGGGGGGGGAAGGGGAAGGGGAAGGGGAAGAGGAGGTGTAGAGGTGGAAGAGCAAGAGAGGCAAGAGAGAGAGGAGGGGTCAAGCAGCCCCTTTTACAGTGTCAAGTCACTGGGACAGAGCTTACCGGGCTACTGCAGGGTAATTGAGGGGTGGGGTATACCTTGCTGTTGCTAGGTAACTGAGGGGTGGAGTTTACAGAATCCCAACACTAGAGAAATAGAGGACAAACAAATGGAGAAAGAAACAAAGTGGAAGGGAGAAGGGTTTATGTATCTTTATTTATTGTCTGTCCTTGCAGGTGCAGTTAAAAGTCCTTTGATGAACCAGCCCCCTACCCTGCTATGCAAAGAGGTTCCACCTAACTCCGGCTGGAAGATACTTACCTGGACAGTCACCATTGCGATTTTCAGAATCTGTATGGCAAGCTTCCATGGCTTCCTACCCCGAGCCCAGAACTTCTCACAAGGGTTCATAAAGAAGAATTTGAGTTTCCGTCTCATCTGGTCTTCTAAGAGAAGCTGCTCAGACGGGGATGAGCTCGGGTGGAAAGTGCAGGGACTTTCATCCTGGGGCGAGCTGCAGCTGCTTACTGCCACCTCGGGACTCGCCATCTCTAGGGAGGGAGCCAAACACTTCCACTCAGCTGGGAGCGACACTGGCCCGAGAGGTTACCTATCGCCCAGACTGAACCAAAGGGTCACAGTTCTCGAGGTAGAGGAAATGGACAGGGAAAGGGGGCGGGGCCAAGAAAGGAATGAGGTGAGCTCCTCTGGCTGAGTCGGGGTCAAGCCTCTCACCCGCTGAGAATCAAACATTAGGCCACGGTTAACCTTTGCTTAAAGCCTTCTTCCCTTTCCAACCTTAAACCTGCCGTTTTCTAGAAGCGCGACTTGGACGCCCTCTGTATGTGCTAGGAACTCCTTGGGCTGGTGTTTTTGCTTTGTTAGATTATAATTTCATCCACGATATTGCTGGCGCCATCTAGCTAAGAAAAGAAATTTCTTAGCAGCGCTTTGCGGGGTGACTTGAAATCCACCAAACTGGTACCTTAAGCTAATGACTCGTGACACCTCTTTTGAGAAAACCAGGCCCAGACATGAGGATGTCTTAGTCTTGCTTCTGGGGCCCCTCTCTTTCTCTTTTTAACCCTCATGCTCAAAAACTGTATTAAAATATTGTTTATGAACTTCACCCCTGCCTCATGTTGGCTAGCCTTAGAATTCTTTTTTCCGTATTAAAGTCTAAGGATCTGGGTTTTACTGGAATGGAAGTCCCCGGAGATTATGAGTGTTCTTTCGGCAGCTGCAGGTGACAGTGGCCGAGCTGTGTTCCCCAGACGTGGGGCTGTTAGTATGTCCAAGGAATCCTGCATGGCTGCCCCAGTGTCCCTAGATAGGGTTGTCCTGTACCTCAATACCACATTTGGGGGACACAGACAAGAACAGAGGATATCAGTTCCCCCATTGGTTTTCATCTATTAAGTGAATTCTCACCTAGTTGAAAGTTAGCAAAGTCAAGGACTATTCCAATAAGTAAAAAAACAAATTACTTGTTTACATGTATGTTATGCACCATATATATATATATATATATATATATATATATATATATATATATATATATATATATATATGCTTTCCAAGTCAATAGGAAGACACAGTAAAGAGGCTGGGAAAGGACTTCAGAGAGTAAATGGGCCCTGAAATGGCATGCAGATATTTTGTGGATATGGTCATTTTTTTCCCTCTCCTGTGGGGGGGGGGGGGCAAAAACTTCCATATAATTATTAAGCATTAAATAGGCTTTATAGAGAACCAAGAACCAGCTTGGATCTTGATACTTCTATGACTAGGGTCAGCTCACTCAGCCTACTACATCGAGCCTCAGTTCTGAAAAACGATAATAAAATCTATCCTCATATGATTATAGGAAACAAGAAATTAAATGCAAATAAGACTTTTATGTAGCGTGTAAGCAGGCAGCCTGCCCCTCTACCTTCATTAGTCAGGCAAGCTTTCTAGTGCCAGTGTGATGTCAGGACAGTGTGAGCCCCAGAACTGGGCTCTAGTTCCCAAATGACCCACCAACTGCACTTCCTTATACTTACCAACACATTTTACCCTTTGAAGCACATGCCCCCACTATTTGAAAGGGGTAAAAAAAGGCTTTTCCAGACTTCGGAAGAAGTTTCTCCAGAGAGTGGGAGTTATCCAGGATTTTCCCTTTAGACTAGCACTGGTACCATGGAAACCCATTCAAATAAAATACCCCACACTCACCAAGACAAAAGAGTCATTCCACACAGAACAAAAAGCCCATCTGAGTTTAGTGTTTTCATGAAGACTTACACTCAGCCACGAAGGGAGAAGAGTTAATTACATAACATCTGATAATCATATCTACAGCTTTCTGAGTCTAGAGTCATACATTTAATATGGATTACCACATTCTCAGCACACCCAACATTCCTGAAATGTTGATGTGGGCTATAAAAAAACCAGCCATGGAGGACATTCTAAATTCCTGATTAATAAAAAGATTAATAAGACCACTGCTGAGTGAAGAAAATACTGCACAACACGCGTTACTATGTAACAAATGCACCCAGTTCCTTGTAAAGGTGTATATTCAAGTGCAGCTCCTTCCACAGTGTATCTCAAAGTGCCACAGTGTATCTCAAAGTGCCACAACGTATCTCAAAGTGCCACTGTGTATCTCAAAGTGCCACAATGTATCTCAAAGTGCCACAGTGTATCTCAAAGTGCCACAGTGTAACTCAAAGTGAGTATATAATCTCCTTAGGGAAAAAAATAAAGGAGAGGGGGGAAAAGGCCATTAATTCTTAGGAGGGCTTCTCAATGTCTTATCTCCTCCAAGAGTAGACCCTCAAGGGCCGCGTATGTAGCTGAGGAACAGAGGGCTTGTGGTCCTCTATCCCCAGTCCAGCAAAAACAGAAGCTAAGGAGTGGGATATTTTAGACAGCATGTGAGGAGACTATGTGAGACTTTGTGCTGATTGGTTTTTGTCAGCTCGACACAAACTAGACATTCCTTGAAAAGGGAATCTTAATCAAGAAAAGACCTCTATAAAGTTGACCTGTAGGCACATTTGGAGGGCCTTTCCTTGGTTAATATCACTGGGTAGGTGGTCTTAAGTGGTATAAGAAGCAAGCTGAGCAAGCCCTAAGGGTCAAGGCAGCAAGCATCATTTCTTGGTGGCTTCTGTTTCAGTGCCTGGCTCATCAGGTGCTTGTCCTGTGCCCCTGTACTGACTTCCTAGAGATGGACCCTGACCTAAGCATCACAAACTGAAATAAAATTTGCTGGGATTCTGTAAACCCCACCCCTCAGTTACTAGCAACAGCTAGGTATACTCCACCCTCAGTTACCTGACACTATAAAAGGGGCTACTTGCCCCCTCCTCTGTCTCTTGTCTCTTGTTCTTGCTCTTACACCCTTCCCCCTCCTCTTCCCCTTCCCTTCTCCCCCTCTCTCCATGTGCTCATGGTCAGACCTCTACTCCTCTACTCCTCTATTCCTCTCTTCTCTCTCTTTCTGCCTCTACTTCCCTCTGAATCTCCCATGACCTGAATAAACTCTATTCTATACTATTCCGTTGTGTGGTTGGTCCCTTAGGGAAAAGGGACTTCCAACATGGATCCCCCAGAGGCATACCCCTTGACTCCAGGAATCTCCATGGTCCATATCCCCTCCCCGACTCTCTTCATCCTTTTCTAACAAACTTTTCTGCCCAGTTGCTTTAGGCCATGTGTTTTATCAGAGCAATAGAAACACTAACTAGGACCCACTTAAAAACAAGTTCTGTTGGTTTACTACATATTGATGTCTGCAATATCGAATTTGTTGAGAGGAAAGCGTGTTTGTGGACTACTGATTTGAGATCCCACCAACCCCCTTTTCCATCACATTACAGAGAAAATTAAACCTTAAGCACACTAGCCATACTCTGTGTAACTGGAACCTAGAGGAACAAAGAGAAAACAGCCAACCACCATTAATTTATTCAGAACGCCGCTCAGGAAACTTTCCTGAAGGTCAGCTCTCAGTCCGGGGAAGAGCCTCACTGGCTGTTAGCGAAGTCGAGGCCTGCAGGGCTTCTGCAGAAGTCTATCTCAGGTCATGGTGCCGGCCTTAGACCGCTGCTGAAGCTTATTTACAGGAACCAAAAGCTAATTGGATTGATAGGGAGGGAATGTGTAATTGGAGAAGGCACAGCAAACTGCCACAGCGGCCCCTTCATCATCTCACCAGACAATACTTAAGCCCCTTTTCTCTCCTCCCTTCCTCCCTATTCTACAATTTGATAAGTCTTTGACTTCAGGCAACCCACTAGGCCCACATGGAACCTCCCTCTTTACTCCTGCAAAATGAGAGCAGTGTATTCTCTCCGCACCGCGGGCCTCCTTCCCCTTCCTGCCGCCGCCCTGGGACTACCTCTACCTTGCTGGTTCTTAGCCTGCTGCTAGAGTCTGTCAGACAAGCTCAAAACCCAGCTGTTATCATTTCTGCTGCTTTATTACAGGTCAAGGGCCTGTAATAAAGGTTGAGTCCAAGTTTAGAGCCATTGGGGGAGGGGGTATCTCTGAGACTTTAGTGGGAGGCAGTTCAGTTGGCCTCCAGGATCGCAGGCTTCCCAGAGAGAAGGAACACTCTGGGCTGGGGGCGGCATCCGTCATTGGATTCCCACAGTTCCCTTCCTGGGACACAAAACTGGCACAGACAAGTAGGACTCTGCCATCACCTCCAAACCTTGCCAAGGTGACACAGAGAAAGAGTACCTCCACCCCACCAGGCGCCCCACTGACCTGTAGTCCTTGGTGGAGCCCCAGTTGTGCCAAACCAGTGCATCTCCCGCTCTGCTCCCCTCTGTGTACCCTCCATGACTCAGATGTCCTGGGCCCCTACCCTCCCTCTTCGTGCCACCCACGGCTGGAGACACAAGGCTCCCTCTCCGAGTGCGCAACAGGCGACGTTCCCAGGACACCTGATTCCCCCCCCCTCCCCCCCCCCCCCCCCCCCCCCCCCGGCGGCGCCCAGCTAGGCTCACCTGAGGCCCAAGTCACAGCGAGGGGGCGCTGGCAGGAACAGCGGGGACCTGTGAGGAGGTTTAAGGTCCTGCTAGCGGCCGAGGGACATGACACATCAACACAGGGTCACCCTCTGCTCCAAGCCCCACGGGATCCAGCCGTCCTCCTTTCTCTGGCCCCTGCCTCGTGACCCTCCTCCCCCAAGGCTCGGGTTCCCTGCCACGCCCTTTGTGGGGCGGCCTTTCTCGGAGGCAGGTGGGGAGGGGAAGCTGTTTGAAGGAGTGTGGCTGTGGCACTGTCTTCTCTCTCCCACGTCCCCAGCAGCCCATTCCCTAAGCTTCCACTGAACGTCCCCACTGGCTTTCTCTGTGCGCTGGAAACTCTGGTGAGGTGGACCACTCAGGGACCATTCCAACGGATGACATGGAGCTGTAAACGCATTCTCTGATACACACTGAGGATCACGCAGTATCTGATACACCCTGACAATCACTCAGTATCTGATACACGTCGACCTTTGCAGACACGGTGAACTCTGAAACTTGGACCATCAGTCAAAAGATGTTGACTCTCCCCGGACTAAGGCACAGACAGAGAAAGAGCCCCGGGGGAGCCCTGGGATTCAATGTAAATCTAAAGATGTAAGGCAGGGCTACCAGGGTGCTTAGTCAGAAAAGCACTTGCCTTGTACGTTTGAGGAACCAGGAACCGAGTCAATCCCCAAAATCCATGTGGCACCCACGATCTCAGTCCTGGGGGAGATCAGAAACAGGAGAATCTCTGAGTTCAATGGGCAGCATTCCTAGTCTAATTGAGCTCTGGGCCAACGAGAGGTCCTGTCTCACTGGATTCTTACAAATGGCACACCATGGGCAGGCAACCCTCTGGCTCCCACAGTCATGCATGTGCACCAGCGTAGCCGTACATAAGTGTATCTCACACAAGCTGGCACATACTCACACATTCTGTTTGTAAGCGCCTGGCTGGAGGAATGGCTCAGCCATTAGGAGCTCTTGCTGCTCTAGCAGAGGACCCAGGTTTGGTTCCTAGAATCCGGTAGTAGCTTACAACATCTCCAACTCCAGTTCCCCAGTTCCGGGGTACCAGGTGCACTATTCTGACCTCTGAGGACACCAGGGAGGCACTCAGGTGCACATCCAAACGTAAAGTCAAAACACTTATACACGTA
The DNA here is from genome assembly GCF_963924665.1 of Micromys minutus. Classification (NCBI taxonomy): domain Eukaryota; kingdom Metazoa; phylum Chordata; class Mammalia; order Rodentia; family Muridae; genus Micromys; species Micromys minutus. Next base: position 76,967,191 of record NC_137973.1, on the reverse strand, counting down.
AATAATACTAAATCCTTGATGCAAATGCTTGGGAGCAGACTTAAAACTGAAATCTTCACGAATTCTTTTGAAATGTTTAATATTGGCACCACTACACATCGGGAACAGCAAGGACTTTGGCTAATTTTAATTACAACCACTTGAGATTTGTTTCAATTCTTTGTCGTGTTTGTATTGTCTTGGGGGCATGAATACTTACTTAGAAGGGAAGATATGATAATAAAGAAGGTGGTTTTCCCAAGGTGAGGATAGTCCACTGCACTTCAGACGTTCTGACCCTTGTGATTTTCACAAATGTAGGAAAATGCATAATTTGTGGACAATTGTGTTCAAGCCTTCCCCTAAAAAAAAAAAAAAGGTTTTTTTTTTTTTTTTTTTTTAATAGCAAAATAAGTAGAATTTTCTAATGGAGTATTCTACAAACTATATCCAGTGCAGACAGACCATTTTGCAAAAATTGTTTTAACTCCTAAAAGTTCACATGGGCAATTTATAAATGGAACTTTTTCCATGCCTTTATGTGTGGGAGTGTTTTTAGATTTGTTTTTCAATGGAGTGCAAAAAGTTTATTCTGTTCATTAACCTGAATCCCAGGTGTGATATACAGACAGGTTAGATACTCAGAGGATATAATTGGCACACTGTATTCTCAAGTGCAATTCGGAAGAATAATTTAATCTCTAACGCCCCGTGTCTCTGCACAGTTAACACTGTCTCCTTACTTGCTATAGCTGAAGTTATCATTGTAGCAAGTATTCAAAATGCACATTTTTTTGTTCCGAGATGGTCTGGATTGGGAGAGGTTTACTGAAATAAGCAATGGCTTTAGAATCAGATCAATGAGGGTACAAACTCTTCTATGTCATTTAATGACTTATTTATAATAAATCGTTTACTCTCTCCTTGGTCATGGGGTTTTTATCGCAGCAACAGAATAGCAACTAATACACCATCCAAGACTGACAAATGACACTTTCTTGTCATTTCCTGTATTTTCAAATGTATTATATTTGTGAAAAAAGGCAACTGTAACATAGACTTAGGAGGACCCTTCTTGGAAGGCTTAACAAAGAGAACATCAAGACACTCCATGCAAGGACATCACCCTTGCAAACCCTCTGGTAGGATAAGGTTTTCAAGTAGAAGAAATGATGATCTTGACTTTGTATGGTCTGGGGTTCCTGTGTGGTTTTGTCTTCATTTTTATGAAAAAATAAGCAAAGGCAACAAACATGAAGTGTTTTTTAGAACAAGGATGTAAAGAAAATATTTTCTGCAACTACTCAGTCTGTTGGTACTACTGAGAACTTATTTTCCAATGTTCCTTCTTTTAATTATGATTATTACAAAATGACTACAAAAGAGTGATTACTATAGGTGATTGAAATAAAGTGTTTTGTATACTATTTTGATTTATTCTTTGAGAATATTGTGTGTATACAATATTTTTACATCATATCCATCCATCCTCTTCCTGCTTAATCTCCTAACATGTACCCACCAACTTCATGTTCTTTTCTTTTTTATCTTTATAACTCATGGAGCCTAATTAGTATTATTTATAATGTGCATAGGTGTGGGACCGTGAACTGCAGCATAGTCAGCCTACATACTGGCCATACACACCAAGAAACATACTCTGCCTCCACAGCCATCAGGGCCCCAGAGCTTCCCAGCCGGGACAGGGCCTCCTGGGATTCTCCCTCTCCTTAGAATCACACACCTGCAATCCGAAGAGATGGGAAGCTGAAGGTTTAGGGCTTGAGACCACTCTGGGAGACATAGCAAGAAACTGCCTAAAAACAAAATCAATTATGAGCAATAACTCTTAAGCTTATGCTGAGTAGTCAAGGAGATAAAATCATTACCCATGGGGATGAGAACCACCAGAAGAGAAGCAGGCAGCAGACTCAGGAGGTCCGGTTTGGGTGTGCACTTGAGATGCTGGAACAGGCTTCTGTGTTGCTTAAGGGCTTGTTTTCATTTCCTTCACAAGTGGGTTATGCTAACGATATACAAACTGCTATCCACAGAGTACAGATTATGCACAGGGGCAGGCAGGGCATGAGTCATTCCGAGTCCCCAGTGGGCTCAGCCACTCTGCAGTGAGAATGCCTCTCTCCTAAGGAACTGGGATACAGGCATTTGGTAAACATGCCCCAACTTTGTTCAAATATAGTTACCCTCAAATTTCTGTAAATATTTATCACGCTTTCATTTCAATACTTTTTATACGGTGTGAGTAATAAATATTTCACAGACTAGAGACAAATACCCTTAGGTGGCACTGATCTAAAGGACATATTTTGGATAATTGTTTGTTATATTGGAGAAATGTCTAGTAAAGGTGGGGTGTGACATTCAAATTTTCATTTAATCATCACAAAAGAACTCGGTTTAAACAGACTTGATTATGACTGAACAACAAATTCCTTGTGAAAAGCTACAGAAAGGCGTTGTGCTGAGCTTTCCATGGCCATGTTAAGCAGGAAGGGATAGATTAAGGTCTACCAGAAGTCTAGAAAGGCTAGTAATATGGCATCTGGTCTTACTGACACTATAAAGACACATTCACCATGTACGTAACAGGAATAAGGGGTGTGGTGATTAATATTGTCAACTTGACAGGCTTTAGAATGACCTAGGAGACTTAGAAGAAGACGCCTCTAGGCCTGCCTTGAGAGATGAACTAGATTAGGTTAATTGAGATGGAAAGACCCATCCTAGCTGTAGGTGGTATCATTGTATGGACCTGGGTCCTGGGGAAGTGGGCTGAGAACCAGCATTCTCTCTGCTTCCTTCCCAACTGAGGGAGTAACAGACCAGCTGCCTCAGTTCCCTTCCCGGCTCTGATGTGCTCTCCAACTGTGACCCAGGTTAACTTTCACCCTCAAACTGCTTTTGTAAGAGTTTTGTTTGTTTGTTTGTTTTAATCTCAGAAACAGGAAAATTAACTGATTCCGGGAGGAATGGTTTCTATTGTTAATATACATGCTCTTGGTTACATTTCAAATAATGAAAAAGATAATTTTCAAAACTAGGTAACTTTGGGGACAGCACACCAAACTGTTCAAGAGTGAGGGAACCGCATTGGTAGCCTCCGGGATGAGAAGTCATCTTTTGATCGAAGCTTATGACTTGTTCCCTCACATGACAAAACTATTTAACACAGATTTTTATTTTAAATTCGAAGCTGTCTACTTGGTGGAGAAAAGAATCAGTTCATTCTCTCTCCGACCCCCCTCCCTTTTCTCCCCTTCCTTTCTCCAATAGAAAGTTCTCTGTGGGAACCAGGACTGGCTGAGGAGCCTGACTGTGATCTGCAAGAAAGGCTCTCCCCCCACCCCATATTTTTCTGGTTTCCTCTGAGGGAAGTACTGTCACCGCCACCCCTCCCCCACCATGCTCCACCCCTCCCTACCCCTACCCCAACCCTCTCCCTTCCCCATCCCACTCTACCTCTCCCCCACACCCCACTCTAACTTTCCCCACCCCAACCCTCCCCCCCTCATCCCCCCCAAAGATTAAAAACATAGACTTAGCTGGTGATAGTTCACCATTGCTCAATGCCTGCAAACACCAAGGGTCTCTCAACTCTCTTCCTCTTAGCTGTCTCTCAGAGTGTGAGGACCTATGCAGCACAGAGCATTCCATTTCCACGTGAAGCTGTTTGTCCCTGGGCTCCAGCACTGGTCTCTCTTTAGACAGCTGATGTCCATACAGTGCAGATCTTACACTCAGGGAAAGGCAGAGCAGGGTGTGAATCATTGAGTCCCCACTGGGCTCAGTCATTCTGCAAAGGCAGCGAGAAATGCCTCCCTCCTTTTAGACTTTTTGTTTAATTTTTTATTGGATATTCTCTGTATTTGCATTTCAGATGCTATCCCCTTTTCCCCTAATCACATCCCCACTCCTCCTCCCATTGCCTCCATGAAGGTGCTCCCACTCCCAACCACCCTCTCCCACCTCTGTGCCTTGGCATTCCCTACACTGGGAAAACACGCCTTCATTGGCCCAAAGGCCTCTCCTCCCATTAATGCCAGACAATGCTATCTTCTGCAGCATATGCACGTGGGGCCATGGGTCTCTTCCTGTGAACTCATTGGTTGGTGTTTTAGCCCCTGGGAGCAGTATGGGTTTGGTTGGTTGATAATTTTGTTCTTCCCATGGGGTTACAGACTCTTTCAGCTCCTTCAGTCCTTTCTCTAGTTCTTTCATTGGGGTCCCTGTGTTCAGTCTGATGGTTAGCTGGAAGCATCCTCCTCTGTATCTGTATGACTCTGGCAGACCCTCTGAGGAGGCGTCCATATCAGGTTCCTGCCAGTAAGCACTTTTTGGCACCAGCAATAGTGCATGGGTTTAGTGGCTGCATAGGAGATAGATTCCCCAGGTGAGGCAGTCTCTGAATGATCTTTTCTCCAATCCCTGCTCCTCTATTTGCTCCTTTATTTCCTCCAATGAGTGTTTTGTTCTCTCTTCTAAGAAGAACTAAGGCATCTGCCTTCTGGCCTTCCTTCTCTTTGAGCTTTATAAGTTCCGTGAATGGTTTCTTGGGTATTCCAAGATTTTTGGGCTAGTATCCACTTATCAGTGAGTACATTCCATGAGTGTTCTTTTGTGACTGTGTTACCTCAATCAGGATGACAGCTTCAAGTTCTATCTATTTGCCTAGGAATTTCATGAAGCCATTGTTTTTAATAGCTGAGTGGTACAATCACCACAGTTGGGGCTTAGGAGGTAGCTTTTTCAGTAAAGTGTTTACTGTGCAAATCTGAGGGCCTCAAGTTGATCACCAGAACTCACCTAAAAAGCTCAGGCATGTGATGCATGAGAGAGAGAGAAAGAGAGAGAGAGAGAGACAGACAGACAGACAGACAGAGAGACAGAGAGAGAGAGAGAGAGAGAGAGAGAGAGAGAGAGAGAGAGAGAGAGAGAGAGAATGTCTCAAAAACCTCTATGGATGGCTCCTGAAAAAAACGAGATCCAAGATCATCCTCTGACTCTACACTACACACAGGCATGCACACTTGCATGTGTGTGCATGTACATACACATGCACTGCACACACAGGGACTTGCACACATGGATGTTGATATATACATGCACCATATTTATTAGAATTGGCTCTTTCCATCAATAGCTAGGCTCTGCCCTGGAGTCAAGCTTCTCTGACAGATTTTCTCACTGCTGACAAATAAGGCTGGGATTCATTGTCCCTCTGTTTTCTCCCACGCAGGCCCCTCCTTTCCTTCTCACCTGCTCTCTCTCCCAAGCACACCAACGCAAGTAGTGGCACACGAATTTCCATCCACAGCCTTCCACTCCAAGCTTTTTAAAAAACAAAATTAGTAAAAGTCAATCTTATCTCCAACTTACCAGATTTTCTGCAGTAAACTCAATTTGAAATTTGTCTGGCCGTTAGTTCCCATTGTTGTTCTGTGACCAGCTACTCTTCCCTTAGCTAACAAAGCTAAAACGAATTTTTAATAGACTCAAGTTTGAGGCAAATGCCTTCCATGTCCTCTGAGAGTGCACAGGTGTCCACTTGCCATCCTGACCCAGTCTTCCCGACACTCCCACCACAGATGTCAATCAGGAATCTGCAACTTGAACAAATCACTAAACTTCCTGTTTCTTTTTTTACTTTCTTGGTAGTGTGACTTATGACTCATTCCTTGAGGCGTGTTTAAAGGAAAGATGACAGCAAAACCCATGTCTCGGCCATATCACAAGATTACGGTCATCCCGAGATCTAACAGAATTGTGGGGAATTTTTTCAAAGGAAATATATTATTTGAGGAATACAAAAAGGGCTTTTGTTAATTTCTCTTGCATTTATCAAAATAAACAATTAAGCAATTATATATTTACATATAATACATCTAATATGTATGTTGTCTACTATATGTAATATAGTAGATATGTGTATTTATGTATATATATGTATTTATGTATATATTATGTATTTAACATACATTTATTTATTTCACACACACAAATGTGTGTGTGTGTGTGTGTATGAATGTATCAGGAGCAGTGTTGGGTGGTGCCAATTTAAGCTAATGAGGCATTACCCCTGCCTTAAATTCAAGAGTGGAGATGCTGTGTAAAGTGGCCTCAGTAACAGCGTCATAGTCAAATGGAGAAGTGAGGGAGACCAATGCTGCGTGCTTATGTGGTTTTGACAGGAGACGGCATTTGAGCTGAGCCCGGAAAAGTGAAGTCCTTATGGAGCAGTGAAGGTGGAGAAAAATGCACAGGCCGAGGCAGGAAAAGAAGCAATACCCTGGTTTCAGGAGGAAGAGGCATCCTTGGGGAGCCAACAGGGGTCACAGGGGTGGGGCACTGTCCCCTGAGTCAGGAGGACAAGGCTGCAGAAAACCAACGGATGAGTGTGCTGTGGCTGCCTGTGTTTTGTTTTCATTCAATTTTATGTCTATTTTAATCAACAGTGACTTTACACATTTTAAAAATCAGCATTAACACACACACACACACACACACACACACACACACATGTATGAGCACAGGGATGTGGGAAGCCGAGTAAGAAAGGTACCTGGCACCTGTCTGTTTTCTCTCAGGTCGAGTTTTTGCACACAACCCTAACACGTGCAAAAAGAGTGATCTCAGGCTTGAATCCCTGACTCACAACACTCTGTGGTAACTTAGAGGAAATCAGGGAGAAGAAGGTGGAGTGTGTCCAGGAACTGTTGTTACTAGCTAGGTGACAGATGAGTTCATCAGAAATAAGAAAAAGGCAGAAGGTGGCTTATAGATTCTTATCAGTGACATATTCAGGAAGGAAAACTCAGTAATAGGTTGGCTGTGGTGGCGTCCGTCCATTCATCCATCCTACAGAGGGAATTCTACGGCAGTAAGATCCTTCTTAAACAAAACTCTTTAAATCGATTGTGGTCAACTGCAGTACTTTACTAAATTTTGTCAGATCACACATTAGCAGTTTGAATTTTATTTTTAAATAAAAGAAGGAAAACTGGTGAGATGAGCTTCGCTCTAACAATCCCATAGGGCCCATAGTCATATGAAACGATCCTTACAATGAACAGCATCCCTCCAGGCAGCTTTCCCTCTGCGACTTTAGTTCCGGCTTGAGTCAAACTATACAAAATTCTTTTAATGGGGAAAAAAAATGTACCGCAGTAGTCAGGTATGTTCAGGACAACCAGAGTGCAACTTCCATTCCACTCTCCAATTTTACACAGGTCCTTAGGTGCATCCGGCTCCCTAAGAGCTGTCCACCCCACCCCACAAGAACTTCCCTTTGAGTAGCACCGCAGTGGATGCAAGGCAAGGCATAGGAGGCGCCACCGCCAGGAACAGTCCTAAATCGCTTGTGCTTTCCTGGCTAGTGGGAAATTGGGCTTCTCTGGAGTTTCCTTGGGTGATGTCACAACACAACAACCAATCACTAGCCTTCTATGAGAGAAACTGTTGGGAAGCAGATATAGTATTGGTGAAGAGGTTCTGTCAATCTCAACAGAAGAGACTTTTTTTTTTTTTTAATCTTAGCAACGGACGCGTCCCAGCAACAACTGCCAGCCACCTGTTGCTGGGAATTTGAGATTTATTTTTCTGAGCGAGAAGAGTCAGGCTCCCATCTCCTACTCTCGAAGGAGCTTTTCTCCCGGGAGCTGCCAAAAGGCTGCTTTCTTTTCTCTTTAGTGATTCCAGGTAAGGGCGGTTTCAAACGGGGTTGGGGGTGGAGCGTGGGCAAGGAAAGATGCTCGGAAAAACTAAATATCGCATTACCATATGAACACTTCCCCTAAAGTGCTAGTGGAGGTGGAATCTACGAAATAAATGCTTTTTTCACTAGTTTCGACAAGTTCGCAACCCGAGCCAGTTAGACAAAAACAGCAACGAGAGAGCAGTTAATGGCGATCTAAGGATATTCGGAACCGAGGGCGGATACTGTCTTGTTATCGCTCTCATATTTTTTGGCTCACAGTAGGAGCTCAATAAATTATGCATAAATGGATATGAGAATGACGTGCTCCTGGTTACTCAACAACACAGTAGAGGATTAGTGTGAACTGAGGCTGATCACTGGGGGATGGGGAAGGGCTGACCAAGAAGAGGAACAGAAAACATAAACTCTTTGAAGAAGGGCTCTTGTCTTATTTCCCTAGTGATTAGCACATCTAGGACTTAATTGCTGCTCAGAACCTCTCATCCCCCTGAAGTACTGTATGCTGAAAGCTGAGTGAGTCCACAGTAACCCTTCAGGCAGCCTTGTATTGGAGGTAGGTCCGGTGTCAGCTCCTCACTGCAGCACTGGAGTAAGTCAGAATGAGACTGATTCAGGCAGAGTGCGAAAGCAGACCACCAGAGAGAGCATCATTACCTTCTGATAAATGCGTCTAAGATCGCAAAACCCAGTCTTCGGAAGTGAAGAGGGCTTGGGGAATTTGCAATTCAAGTGACACCAGTCTTACGCCAGAAGAGAATGTCTTTGTATAGAGAAGAAACTTCTCTATATTTTATGCATATAGAAATAGCAGAATTTATTGTATAAAATATGCAATAAATAGTAATGGTGTTAGCAGTAGTGTATTTGTGTGTTAGTGTAAGTGTGTGTGTGTGTGTGTGTGTGTGTGTGTGTGTGTGTGTGCTCACGAGCACGTGCATGCCTCTGTCGTAATGTATGCTGCAACTGTATGAAGCTAGGTGATGTTTGCACTGTTGTTGAGTACTTTTGGCCAAATGAAACTGGATAGAAAATGGAGACAAATAAACTGATGAGAAATCCTTCCAAAAGAGAATAAAGTCCACGTTCTGAATCCATGATTCTGAAGAATGAGATGAAGAATAGTCCATCTGAAATGCTGAGACAGCCATTTCTTGCAGAATACTTTAAAAGTAGATGTTTGAACAGATGAGGTGACTCAGTAGGTAAAGGTGCCTGCCACCAACCCTAATGGCCTGGGTTTGACAAAAAGACCTCACATGGTGAAAGGAGAAAAACAACTTCAGTAAGTTGTCCCCTGGCCTACCTGTGTGTGCATCAACACACACACACACACACACACACACACACACACAAAAGAAATAAATAAAACTTTAAAAATTAAGTAGTGCCTGTCTTGTGCCTGTCTTGCAACTGTGAGCACCTGTGTTTGCTCACCAAAAATCAAGTTTAAAAGTTGTGCATACACATAGGGCAGCAGGAGTAGGGGATAGAAAGGGAGAGAGACTGAAAAGGAATGTCTTACAATGTCACAATCATAAAATATTGATCAAATCATCAACTGTAACCTCTGTTGACCAAGACCATTGTTTTAAATGGCTCTATCTGCATGCTGGACAGTTTTATGTTAGCCTGACAGAAGCTAAAGTCATCTTAAAGGAGGAGCTCTCAGTTGAGAGAATTCCTCAGTGAGATCCAGCGGTAGGGCATTTCCTTCCTTAGTGGTTAATGTGGGAGTGTCCAGCCCACTGTGGGTGGTGCCATCCCTGGGCTGGTGGTCCTGGGTTCTATAAGAAAAGCAGACTGAGCAAGCCAGTAAGCAGCAGCCCTCCATGGCCTCAGCCTCAGCTCCTGCCTCCGGGTTCCTGCCCTGACTTCCTTCACTGATGGACTATGATTTGGAGGCATAAGCCAAATAAACCCTTTCCTCCCCAACTTGCTTTTGGTCATGCGTGTGTTTCTTCACAGCACTAGAAACCCTAGTTGTGACATATTTATAATAAAGCACAGCCTTCTGAGGGATGCTGTGGTATGGAGGTTAAGACTATAGCCACTGTTCTCCATGTCCCCACATCAGTGACCTGACCTTATAAAGTGAGGGTGAAAAACGAACCGTAATAATAGCGTGTGATGAAGGTTAAGTTGACAGAAAAGCTGTAGCCGAAATATCTTAAATTCAAAGCCAGTGTCAGTAGGAAAATTGGCAAATCCTGCCTCCCCTCCAAATTCATTGAACTTAAAATGCATATGAAATTCTTCAAACTGCCTCACATAGGCACCTGTAAGTGTGTATTTACAATTATTACTGTTTAAAAACACACACATTGGGCTTTCTGGGCTCAGCATAAGAAGCGCTTGCTCTGCAAGCCAGACGGGTCTATCCCCAGAGCCCACAGAATGGTGAAAGGAGAGAAATGACTCCAAATGTTGCCCTTTGAGTATCTCACAGGCACAATCACGCATACAGCCCCTCCCCTTCATGCATGTACACACGTGCTCAGTGATGACAATGTTTTCAATGAATGCAAGGAGGATGTAAAGGTGTAATAAAACAAAAATGGGGAGGAGAGAGAGAGAGAGAGAGAGAGAGAGAGAGAGAGAGAGAGAGGCAAATGCATAGACAACCATGCTTTGGTCAAGACTTTTCTACAAAGGGACTAAACACGACTATGACAAGAAGACCTGGTGACGCCTTAGCCACCGGGTGTAAGATAATGCTCAATCTGTGCTGATCTTCATTTGCTAAAAGAAGACGAACCCCTCTGCAGGGATTTAACGCTGATGTGATTTTATTATTATTATTTTTATTGAACCTTCATAGCCACCTTGTGAAGTAGACTTCATTATCCTCAGGAAACAAAGACATAAACAGAAACTAAGAAGATCTGTAGTTAGCCCAGGACCATTCAGCTAGAAGCAGAGATCGTTTTCAAATCCGGGAGCCTAGACTCATAAAATCATTCGTCTTGTACCGTAGTCCGGGTTGGCCTCAGATGTGTGGCAATCCTCCCGCTTCAGCCTCCCAAGTGCTCTAATTTTAGGTCTGGCCACTATACCTGACCCTGAAATCACACTTTTGACCTTTTAATAGGGATGACAGGGCATCATGACAGGGATGCAAATGTCATGCAGATAACCTTGTCCAGCGTTAACGTCCCATCAAAGCACCCTGGGATGTCACAAGTGAGATCTTAATGGTTACATGTTCACACACTAAGACCGGTATGACTTAAGTTATATTCATTTAAAAATGATGTCCACATGAGCACGTTGTGAACCCACATGTTCAGGTTACATTCAGACAGTTGTGTGTGCTGTGGGCTAGACTCATCCCAGGAGCTCTAAGTGCATCTGTGCAGCTGAAACAGATTATATGGTAGGAGACAGAGTATATGGTAGCACTGAGCACCTGCAGAGAACTGGATCCCCGTGAAACAGAGATGGTGGGGATGCACCTCAGCCAACAGCTTTGTAGAAACAGGATTGGATCAATCAATCACACTGCTGTTGCATTAAAACCTTTCGTCACTGTACAGGAGTCCCTATGGAAAACGGATTGTTGATCTAGTCCAGGACCAAACCTAGAAAACATTATATCCACTAAATAGAAATGCTTCATACCTGATAGCATAAATAAGGATTTACTAATGATTTCTCTTTTTGCAGCCTACATCAGAGCCATGGCACCAAAACCACAGAAGAGCCCCAAGGGCCAGAAAAAGGGCAAAAAGAAAATGAAGCAACAGTTACTTGGTAGGATTAGTGGTGGTGGCTGTTGACTGTTGTTGTTGCTGTTGTTGTGCATTAATTAATGTGTACCGTGGCTTGACTTATCAAGTGCAATGAAACACGTTTGCTTCTGTGAAGTCAGACACTGCAGTATTAGATGTTCAGAGACTAACCTTGCCCCACTTGCTTCACTACAATATTCATGAAGTGCCAGGACGCCTGCATCACTGAAGATGACTCTGTGAGAAAGACCATTGCCTGCTTTGTCTGTAGCTGGTCACATGGTACTTGAGGCCTCTGGTCTGTGTCTGTTTGTATGCTATGTTCTGATGTTTTATATTATAAGCAAGTGAGACAACGTGGCTCCAAAGGCAAAACTGATGTTTCTTTGTGTTTTAGTTGCTGAAGAAGAGGAGCCGATGAACATGGAGAGCATGGGTAAGTGGAAATAAGTTTGTTACCTAGAGTGTCTCTCACGATGCTGCCCGGACAAGCCCCCAAACTACGGCTCTGCCTGCTCCCGCCTCTCCCGAGTGTTTGGATTGTATTCCCACACTTGGCATGGAATTTTTAAACTATAGAATTAAAAGAAAACAAACAAACAAACAAGTGAACTAAAACTAAAAACAGAAAACAGAACTTAAACTGAGAAATAGATGTAGGCAACACAGTTCTTAAAAAAAAAAATAAATCTACTGAGAGTATTAAGGGTTGGCAATATGGCTCTGTAGATACAGCGCTTTCCAGACAAGCCTGACAACCTGAGTTTGATCACCAGAAACCCAGAATAGTGAAGAAGGAGGCTGGAAAGATGGCTCAGTGTTTAAGAGCAATGCCTGCTCTTGTAAAAGACCTGGATTTGATTCCCAGCATCCACATGGTGCCTATGAGAGTACCATTAGCATGTGGTGCACAGTACGGTGTACACGCAGGCAAACACCTGTACATATAGATTAAAAATAAATAATCTTTGAGATATTAAAAACTGTAAAATAACATGGAAGGAGAGAACCAACTTTACAGTTGTTCTCTGACCTCCAAAGCTTGCTGTAAACTCATACCTACAAACATATATAAACTCGCTGTGTACCCACACCCCACAGTACATCATACACTGCTGTACATTCACACCCCACAATACATCATACACTGCTATACATTCACACCCTGACACATACATCATACACTGCTATACATTCACACCCCACAATACATCATACACTGCTATACATTCACACCCCACAATACATCATACACTGCTGTACATTCACACCCCACAATACATCATACTCTGCTGTAAATTCACACCCCACAATACATTATACACTGCTGTACATTCACACCCCACAATACATCATACACTGCTGTACATTCACACCCCACAATACATCATACACTGCTGTATATTCATACCCCCACACATACATCATACACTGCTGTATATTCATACCCCCACACATACATCATACACTGCTGTGTACCCACACCTTCACACATACATCATATACTTCTGTACATTCACACCCTGACACATACATTAAATAATGCTGTGCACCCACATCCCCACACATACATCAAACACTGCTGTACATTCACAACCCCACAATATATCATACACTGCTGTGTGTTCACACCCACACACATATATCATACACTGCTGTGCACCCACACCCCCACACATACATCATACACTGCTGTGCACCCACACCCCCACACATACATCATACACTGTTGTACATTCATACCCCCACACATATATCATATACTGCTATGCACCCCTACATGGGTGTGCACCTACATACATACATCACACACATACCCAGTAATAATTTCTGCCCTATCAGAGTATTGAAGGATCTTTTGGATGCCTGCAAATCATGGGCTCTGTCTGGATAGCATATTTCAAACTAGCTCAAAGGCAGTATCTGTCTGCTACCGGTTCATTTCTATTGAGCTCATGGTTAGCAGCCCTGAGCTGCCACCTGAGTGAAGCCCCGGCATGTCCTCTGTCCCCGGACCTTACTCAGTCTCTTGGAAGCAGACAACATATCATTAGCTCTAAGCTCAAGTGAGTGCCTCTCACTGCTGATCTCCACAGCTCATGGCTTAAAGCCTGTAGAGCGGCCCTTCCCACTCAGTCTTACCACAGACCCTCTGGGTTGGTAGCATCCCTGGGCCTTGCCCCATTCAGTCTGTTATGCTGGACCACGAAGGCCCTGGACTGGAGAAGATCCACGTTCTGTCAGCCGCCTTTTGTTCACAGTGGGCATCACTTGCCTGCCTCAGCTACAAATAGCCTCTAATGTTTACTAACTTCTACATACGGAAATGCTAAATCCTATTTTAAAACTTCGTGAAAATGGACCATTGTTATGAAAAATGCCAAGCCAGTAGAATCAGAAACGTGTGTCTGGTGGAAACACGAAGCATGAAACGCAATCTTGAGTCAGGAGGATCACCTCGAATTCAGCCTGGTTTACAGTGTGAGTTCTAGGTCAGCCCGGAATTTCACAGTCTGAGAGCCTGTTCCAGATCTCATTTTTGTTGTCTTGATAAAATAGCCAGGCACAAGAGAAACACAGGGGGTAGGGTTTATTTGGCCCACATTTCCAGGCCAGCCCTTCAGGGAAGGGGAAGTAAAGGCGGCAAACAGCGGCTTCCCTCCCATCCACAGTTGCTGGCATCACAAGGGCATCTACGCCCACCGTTTGCATGCGTGCTGCAGAGGGGACTCGGGTCCTCCGGTTTGCAAGGCAAGAGAGTCATTGGCTGAGCCATCTTCACAGCCTGTGGTTCAAAATGTTTATAACAACCGTAATTACTTGAAACATAAAGTATTTATTTGAAGAATAAATTTAGTGTCTCAGCTTCTTCTGAACAGCAAGGAAGGCCTTTTTCTGGGGTATCGGGGAGCCCTGCTTTGATGGTATTTGCATAGAGAGGACCAAGGGACTGAAAGGTGAAGCTGCCCGAGGCATCAACAGGTTGGAGGACATGGTGAAGACAGAAATGCTGACTTGCCAGCATTTGTGCTAAACAGCAGCCGACTCCTGGTTCTCCTGCCTGACATTTGAGAGACGCTCCTGAAGTGTAGGCGTGGAGCTCCCCCTGGGCGCCGGCATTAAGAGCCGTCACTGGGCGGCTTCAAAAAGCCTTCTGGATAAAAAAAACGTTCTGAGAGAAGAAAGCAGAGAGGAGATGGGCAATGTGGGGAGGGCTGTCGCTCTGAAGTGAGGTGTACCACGGTGGCGCAATCATGGGAGCACTGAGAAATCAGCAGGGAACAGGGCCGATGCCCCAGAGCTTTGCTGGAGCCATGGGAGCAGAGGGAGAAAGGCATCCTGGGATCATTTACTGAGAGGCCCCCGTGCCGTGGCCCGAAGGATGCTTGGGCTGTTTCTTCCTACAGAAGACAGGACTTCTGATGCTTCTTAGATGTGGTGGCGCTATTTTCTTAACTCAGATCCTTCTAAAAAGTTCCTCACAGGGTGCTGGGCAGGAAAAAAACATCTCAAGGAATGAAACCACCTCAGCCCATCTCAAGAGCCCAAGATGGCTAGCGCAGCATCCCTAAAGGGTCCAAACCACACAGAATGGAGGTCCTGAACCATCCTGGCTCTCAGAGAAAGCTGCCTGCCCAATGCCTTGGGATTCTGTCTCCTGCATTGAAGCCTTGCTTCTGAAGGATGGGCAGACCAGCAGCCCCGTGTCCCAAATTTGTTGGTTTTCTTCAACAAGGCCATAATCATTGCAGGGAATGTTCTCTCATTGGTGTGTGTGTGTGTGTGTGTGTGTGTGTGTGTGTGTGAGAGAGAGAGAGAGAGAGAGAGAGAGAGAGAACAAGGTGGTTTTGTCTGCCTGTTTACCTTTCTATCTATCTATCTATCTATCTATCTATCTACCTACCTACTCACTAATTTTAGGAATGAAAGTTTCATTTCATTCACGGATTGAAGGCTACAGTACATCAGGATGAGGGAGACATACAGCAGGAAGATGGGTGGCAGGTCACAAGGCACCTATGATCAACAAACCGAGAGAGAGACCAAGATAGGTTTTTTCCTTCTTTACAGTCAGTCCAGGGCCAGCCAAGGGACTGATAGGGCCACCCACATTCAAGATGGACCTTTGCTGTTCAGTGAGATCTCTCCAACAACACCCTCATAGACAGACATGCCCAGAGGCATGTATGCTGGGTGATTCCAATCGAGTTAACACTGACGATTAGCCATCATGCAATTCTCCCATGAGCCACGATGCTGACTCGCGTTGTGTGTGTGTGTGGCAGTGATGTGGAGTGTGGTCCCTTCTGAGTGATGCTCCTCAGTCCTGAGACTTCGCTGTGTTCAGGGTCGTTATCAATGAACCTATTAAAAATCCTTCTCCGTTTTTGTTTCTTTGTGAATCATACACCCTACTCCCACTCATCTCCCTGTGCCTTCATATCTGCCCTCTGCCCTTGCAACCTCCCCACAAGATAAAATAAAATATAATAAACAGCAAGTGAAAACAGCCGTTCTGGGTGTGGAAGCTGAGTTGTCACACAGTGAGCTCCTTTGCCCACATAGCTTTACCTGCAAACGCTCACACTGCAGTGAGTCCTTGATCTGATTCATGGCCTCCGGCTTCTGTTATGCCATCAATACCGGATCCTCACCAGGACGCTTCTCTGACGTCCTGCTGTTGCTCTGAGTCCTGGAGACCCTGGAGCTTTGGATCTGTAGGACTGGCCCCTTCACATGCTCCTGCAGTTTGCAGATGGGTTAGGTGTTGTGGTGGGCCAACTCAAAGCCCTGCATCTGGCTCTGAGCAGAAGCTAGTTCTTCAGCCTGACACCTCTCCTGTGACCATGCCACCGGGGCCAGCTCTTCCCTTTTGCCTAGAAGAGGTGCGGGGCCAACTCTCCCAAGTGCTGCTTCTGGCAAGGAGTAGGGGCCAGGTCCCACTCTCGCATCCTCAGGGCCAGTTCACCTGCCTGCTGCAGGGGAAGAGGCAAGGGGCACCTCTCTCCCACCACAGGCGAGGGGCTGGGCCACCTCAGTACACCCTCATACATTAGCATGCCCTCAGTCTTCAACCCAGACCAGGCACTTCCTCGTGGTCTTTGATGGTAACACAGGGCCTCAGACATCAAAAAGACCCTGGCCGTGATAGGAACAGGGGTTCAGACATGGCCCCTGGTGACAGACCAGACCCAGACATCACCATGGCCTCAGATGGTGGCACAGGCTCCTCGTCTCCATTGTGTGTCCAGTCCCACCTCTCTCCACAGTACATGAGCCACTTGGCTTTGCGTTCTCCCTCATTTCTCTACCGCACACTCCATCTTTCCCATTCCTCCATCACACACTCGTGAGGTGTAGGTAGTTGGTTGTCTCTCTTCTGAGTCTCAAGGTTTTAACCAAGAAATTATTTAAAATTAAACAGTCAAGCATTTCCGGTTGCTAGTAGTTTAAACTGTATTTAACGTCCAAATTTTACTTTGTGTTCATAGGCCATCCAGAAATTTATCCATTAGTATTAACTACCAAGACCCAGGAAATATTCAGCTGTCGAGTAGATGAAGATATGAATGATGAACAAATGTATAAGCTCATCAAAAAAGAAGACATCTTGGCAGACTTGCAAAACCGAGCTGCAGTATCTGACTTCCACCCAGTCAAAAAAATCGTCCGGGTAAATACAAGCTTGCTCTTTGCTCTCAGTCCTAACTAAAGAATTTCCCAGAATGCACCATGAGTTAGGAAGACTTTGCATTCAATGTGAAATCCCTTTACCTTTAACCCCTGGGAGTCCGGTATGCGGACTACACATGAAAGGGTCATTCTTACCCCCCATCCCCGTTAGAACAGCAATCTATCTGGGTGTGGTGGTACTTGGGAGGCCGAGGTCTGAGGCCAACGTGGAATGTGTAACAACTTCAAAGGCATCCTGAGCTACAAAATTAAAACCCTGTCTCAAAATATTTTTCTCATAGTTTGTTGTTTAGTCTTACTTTGCCTCCTATCATATAGATTACACCACCAAACAATACTCACCCTTACCTATTTTTACGTGTGTGTGTGTGTGTGTGTGTGTGTGTGTGTGTGTGTGTGTGCATGTTGAAGTGAGTAAGAATACCTCTGTGGGTACAGGTGCATGTGTGTGCATGTGTTGTGGAGATGTGTGTATGGAGAGGTGTGTATGGAGGTGTGTGTGTGTGTGTGTGTGTGTGTGTGTGTGTGTGTGTGAGTGTGTGTGTGTGTATGTGTGTATGTGTGTTGGAGTAGGTCTATATACCTCCGTGAGTGTGGGTGTCAACCTCAGGCATCTTCCTCAAGAGCACTCCACTTCATTTCTCTATGCAAGGCCACTCACTGAACCTGGAATCCATCAACTGGGCTGGCCTGACTGACCTGTCCTCCTGTCTCCCTCAACCCCAGCACTGAAATTACAGACACTAGGAATCTGAACTCAGCGCCACACGTGTGCAGAGTAGACACTTCACCAACTTGTAGTAGAAAAGTATTATAGTCTCAGCCCAGGGGTCCTTTGGTTACTGAGTTCTCAGATAAAAGACACACTCACAGCCTTTATACTTACAATCAGCCTTCAGCAGCACAGGAGCTGGGCCTACCTCATACTGTCAGAATCCACACTCCTATCGATAACCCCGAGTTATCACTTACCATTAACTGTGTTCCATCCGGGCTCCTCTTAACTCTAATGGGCAGCCCCCAGGGCCACACGGTCTTGACCCTTATCCTATGGTCACTTCTCCCTCCTCTCCTTCATACTCTTCATTTATCTCATGGTGGCTTTCCTGCTCCTCTCTTTCCTCCTAGTCCTCCCTCTAACCTAAGCCCACAAAACTTCAACCCCACCTATGTCTCTTCTACCCAGCTATTGGCTGTTGGCATCTTTCTTTACCAGTCACAATTAACTCGGGACAGCTAGCATCTAAGTGTGAACTCTCTGGGGCAACCAGTTTTGAAGATCAAATTAACATTAGTGTGTAAACAGCATCAGGCCAACCCACCTACACCAATGGAACCTTTTTCCTCAAAACTGATGTTTCCCTCTTTCTCTTAAAAATAAAATCACATGGTCATGGGCTGGACAGATGACTTGACTGTCCAGAATACTTACTGTTCTTCCAAAGGAAGATCGGTTCCCACATCCTCAAGGTGACTCACAACCAGCTAACTCCAGTTCCAAGGCATCCAGATCGCTCTTCTGACTGCTATGGAAACGAGACATACAAATGGTGTGCACAAATATGTTCAAGCAAAATACTTATACCTATAAAATGAAAATTAATAAACCTGTCCTTTTTAATCCTATAGTAAAATGTCCATGGATCCGTTGTGTTTTTAATCGAGTAATTTGGGAGCTGGGTTTAGAAGGGAGATTATCAGTAGGCTTACATTTCAGACTGGGTCAACCTGACATTGGCACCGCTTGAACTGAAGGAGCTCTAACCCCCACCTTCTGCTGATGTACCCCGCAGGAGTACCCGGGGGAGGAGCTTCTCCTCGTGTATGACAAAGACTTCAAATATGGACTTAACTTTTACCTCATTGGAACAGAGGAAGGCAAGGAAAACTTTTTAAAGGCAAGTAAATCCGAAGGCCTTGCGGGCTGGAGGAAGCGGTCATCTGCAGCATCCCGGGGCCCCGAGACTTGACTCTGCTCCCTGAGCTCTGTTCAGCTTCAGAATAGTGAGCTCTGTCCTGAATCTGTAAAGGAACTCACTCGGGAGTAGAAATTATACCTCTGGGTTCTCCCAAATAGAATGCAACACACACAGAGAGAGAGAGAGAGAGAGAGAGAGAGAGAGAGAGAGAGACAGACAGACAGACAGACACACACACACACAGAGACACACACAGAGACACACAGACACACAGACACACACACACACAGAGAGAGAGAGAGAGAGAGAGAGAGAGAGAGAGACAGACAGACACACACACAGAGAGAGAGAGACACACACAGACACACACACACACACACATAACAGTCAAGTTCATTGTGAGAGGCGCACACAAGGAACACACTAGAGGCCACATGCTTTAGCACACCTTTGGTTCTCCTCTAGACTCCGGAAGTGCCAGAGGAACAAGAAGAACTCAAGGAGTATGTCCAAGAAGATGTGTACATATACAAGCCACCCGCCTCCAAGCCGTGGATATCTCTGGGCAGTGAGAAAGAAATCGAGGAAGAGTCTGTCCAAGAATCGGAAAAGCGGGTCAGTGTCTTCATGGGGCATTCTGGTCTTTCCCTTCCTCTAACTAGATACTGTTCTCTCCAGAGAGAGACTTTTATTGTTGTTTTTTTTTGGGGGGGGTATGTTGTTTTCTAGTAGAAGAATAGTCTCTTTCTTTGGCAGGCATCATGGATTGAATCTGTTCCCCCCCCAAAAAAAAAGGATATCAAAAAGTCTCTTGATCCTCAGTACCCCAGAGTGCAACACTGTGGGTATTGGGGGGTGTCTTTGTAAATACAGTTTGCTATACTGAGGTCACAAACAATAAGGCCCTAATCTGCTTTTATTGGTGTCCATGAGAAACTGACTACATCTGGATGTAGACAAGGATGCTATAAGAAAGACACAGAGAACGGGACCATTAGCCCTCAAAGCCCTGGGTTCAGTCCCCAGCACACATGCTTGCTCCAAGACTGCAGAGGTCCGAGGGAGAGAGTATCTATGGGCAAGAAACAGTGAAGTTTGGTGGTGGTCACCAGGTATGGGAAAGACACAGACCCTCAGCCGGAATCCTCCAGACAATCTCAGAGGAATCCCTTGTTTTAAGCCACCCCAGCTGAGGTTGTTGGGTAAGGCAGTAGGAAGTGAGCACAGTGGGGTTCCCACCCCATCAACTCCTAGGGGAGGATCATGTGTGTGCAAATGGCTTAGGAAGGTCCTGGAAGGGAAGGAAAGAAGCAAGGGAGCAAGTTGGCCATAGTCTCTGAAAGGAAGACTTTGTCCTGAGTCCCTAGAGGAACTCAGCTACACAAACTACTCTCAGGGTTATCCTAAATAGAAGTTGGGCTTCCGTACACCTCCTGCCTGTCTTCTACTGGTCCAGATGTAAACGCCCTGTCACCTTTTTGCCTCTGTCATGGTGAGCATAGCTTCACTGAGAAATAGTGGCTGCCGGCTGTGGGAACAAAAGCCACATGGAACTAGAGAGGGACAGCAAGGGTCCGAGGGGCTCTGAGAGGCTGAGCACATGAACACAGTGTCACACGTCCACTTTTCCCCGTGGACTTCAGGTTTCCTTTGCTGCCCGTGCTCATTGCAGGTGACCTACATGATTTCCAGAAAACGGAGAGAATTCGGCGCACCCGTGACTTTCAGAGACCATAACGCTTCCAGCGTAAAAGATGCCTACATCGAGTGTACGTCCTACCCAGATAAAAATTACACCCTCACACAAGTTGAAAAAGACGTTGGCTTGCAAGTCATCGCTGAAGTCAAGGACACAAGCACACAGACAAGATGGTATGAGATGATAAAATAGACACCGGCGTGTATCCGACTCAAAAAGTCTGGATTTCACCCAATAATGTTCTTTCTAAAATCTTAGAGGACAAAACAAAAATACATGCTGAATACTACAAAGTAAGAAAATGAAAAACGGTGCTAATAGTCATAGCGTTGGCTAACCCTTGCCTGGAATCTTACTATTGTCTTCTAGAAGCTTTGTCTTCCTGCTCTAAGACTTAATGATGGGAGTCTCACTATTTAGCCGAGGCTAGCCCAGAACTTGCTATGTATTTCAAGTTGACCCCAAATAGCAATTTCCCTGCCTCAGCTTTCCAAATGCAGAGACTATTGGCGCGCTCCACTACACCAGAGGTGAGGTGACCATTTTTACACCCCCTGTCAGATTGTCTGGCTTCACTAGCAAAATCTGCACTATCAATTATGAAAAAACAAGAAACTTTCATCTAGAGCCCTTTAGAATAGCATATAAAGTCTTGTTTCCTTCACAGTCTGGTAGATGGAAAAGCAGTCCTGAACTCCACACACATTTATCCGCCTGTTTCCTTGACTCTATTAGGCATCTCAAGTTCGAATGCCCCAAGCAAACTTAATTTTATACCCTGAAGCCTGGGGCCTCCTGAATCCTCCTCCTCTTAGCAAGTAGTAATGATATCTCTAGATTACTCAGACTAAAATTGTCTCCTTCTATTCCCCTGGACCAACCACGTCATGTCTATCTCTTGATTGGAGGGTGGAAAATCCTTCTAATGGGGCTACAGTTGTCCATCTTTGCCCTCCTACCTCTATGAAGGTACGGAAATCACGTTAAAGTGGACCTCAATCATATACCTGACCAAAGCCCTCCAACACCATCAAGGCTTGGTATGGCCTGGATCTGCTTCCTAACTTCTGGCCCTTACTTCTCCCAGCTTTGCTTGCTCACTGCCGCCATCCACACCGACTTTTTGTTCTGGAATCTTCCAAACATATTCATGGCCAGTGTATGTATACTTGCAGAATGTTCCTTCTCTCCCTCATTCAGACCTCTGTTCAGATTAGGCATTCCCCCGGCCTCCTATAGAAACACACAACCTTCTTTAGTCATAACCCCCACCTTCTCTCTCCAAGGTGCAGTCATCCCTCTGAGCACACTTTTCAGTGTCTTGCTTCTCCCGCCATGCTTGGAGTTTAAGCTGTGTCCGTCTGTCCTTATTGTTCCGCTGTACATCTAGGTCCTAGGACAGTCTACAGCATGTACTTTTTAAATGGAGAAAAGAAATGGAGCATGGAATGGAGCGTTCAAAGGCCAGTTACACAGAGAAGGGAGACCATGCAGTGTGCTGATGCACCTAGTTCAGTGTCAGACAGACAGACAGACAGACAGACAGACAGGGACAAAGACAGACAGAGTTCACGGCCATTAAAATACAGGGTTATAAGCATGATGTACAATACAGAATCATGCTTTTTGGTCTGTGTCAATCAAGTCAGAAGTCAGGCTGAGAAATGGGTAAGAACGTAGGGAGGCAGATCAAGGGGCTCAAACCGGAGGCAGAAGAAGAGAAACGTAAAGACTTCCAGTCATGGCCAGAAACACCTAGAGCCAAGGCTAAGACAGAAAAGAGAGATGGCTTCCCAGCCAAGACATGTAGGATACAGACAAGTCCCAAGAGAGTTAGGCCAGGCCAGACTCAAGGAAATTGGCTCCAATGTACAGTGGATGTAGCAGGCTCTGAAGAAACGCTGACCAGTACAAATACCAATCGCCGTTTTCCTGGAGAGAGGGAGTAAATAGAAAAGTAAATAAGGAAAGGCCTTGACTCGCAAAGGAGTAAAAGAAAGGAACTCAGTGGTTCAAAGTAGGTGCTAGGAAATGCTGGTGCTGTCAGCAAGGGTCTGAGGAGAGACGGAAGAACAGCTAAAACTCTAGAAGGTGACCCTGTCCCAAACAAGAAGAGGTGGCAAGCAATGCTTGTGCTGTTCCCACCGTACTAGGTGTGACTTCAACACAACCAATCAGAGGGAGGCTCTGTCAACGCCTTACAAGGAAACAGGCAAAAAAAGAAGGTAAAAAACTAAAAACTCAGTTGATGAGCCTGCTCAGTGATAGAGCTCTTGCCTAACACACACAAGACACTGGGCTCTGTCTCAGCCACCACACAGACAATAAAGTCTGCACACACACACACACACACAGACATGCACATGCACACACACACACACACACACACACACACACACACAGACATGCACACACACACACACAGAGATGCACATGCACACACACACATAGATACACACACACACAAACACACACACAGAAAGAGAGACAGACACACACACAGAGACACGCACGCATGCATGCACAAACAAAAATGAGTTTATAATATATTTTAAACTGAAGCACTAACGAATAGCTGAACAGAAAACGAACAAATCACTTTAAAGACTCCTACTTGCCTTCCTACTTCCAGAGGCCCACGGCCATCTTTTTTATCTCTGCCTTAAGATTCAAACCCAGGTTTCAGAATTCACATTCCTTCTCACTATTCCGTGTGCTGCCAGGGATGCCAACACAGGCAGCCAATGAGCACCACGTGCTGGTCTAGTAAGCGTGCTCCAAACTCTCTGCACCTCGCTGCCCAGCTGCTGTTTAATCCACTGGCAACTCACAGCAGCAATTTACTGATATTTTTCAGTAAACATGGTTTCAGTAAACATGGTTTAAATACCCCAGACTCTATCGAGCGCCCTAAGCTCCGCCCATACTCAGATAACACACCCTGACAGCGACTCGGAGATGCTTTGAAGACTTCTCTTCGCAGCTCAGAGTAGTTAAATAACTAGCCAAGGGTCATGTGGTGAGTGATTGAACCAGACTTTCAGGCCAGATAACCTGTCCTCAAAGTCCACACTGACACTGATTGGGCCATCCACTGCTTCCTGGCTGAGTGACCTAGTACCCAAGGCTCGCCCAGTGAGTCAGACTGAGGATGGAGGTCAGCACAGTGCGGCATGCATACAGTGGAGGCAAGCCAACTAGATACAAACATTCCCCCAAGGAATTGGATGCCGTCACTGCCCTAATGTCACAAGCCCTGGCTTTGTGTCTCTAGAGCAGGGTCTTCCACCTGATGGACACTTGAAGCCAAGTCTCTGCAATGGGAGGGTTTTACTGTGTTTTACAGGATGTGTACCAGCCCCTGGACTCTAACACTAGACTTTAGTAGCTTTTGCCAAATGTCCTTTGGGGGGACATGGAATGGATTGTGCTTGTTTAAAGGCACAGTTGCAGGGCCAGAGAGATATAAGTGTCTCAGGAGATGAGAGAACAAACTATCAGAACCTAGATTCCAAACCCCAACACCCACATAAAAAGCCCTGCACAGCAGCGCCCACACCTGAAACCCTAATGCTTCGGTGGGCAGTGGGAGGGGTATGGCGGAAGATTGCTGGCCAGCCAACCTAGCTGAAAAACTATGAGCTCCAAATGGAGGGGAAGATGCTATCTTGGGGGAATAAGGCATATTGGGTAGAGCAGGACACTCAGCATCCTCTCTGGCCTCAGCACTCATGTGCACCTAGACATATAAGCCTGTACCTGCACAGATACATCCACATACATCAGAGAGACAGAGACAGTGAGAGGCAGAGAAACTGATAAAATAGGCGAGAGAGAAAAGAAGGAGAATGGGGTAAATACTGTAAATATTGACTTAATGAGAAAGACTGCTAAGTAAACTCGATAAATATCAGTTAGGGAATGTCTTAGTCAGGGTTTCTATTCCTGCACACACACACACACACACACACACACACAAATCATGACTCAGAAGCAAGTTGGGGAGAAAAGGGTTTATTCAGCTTACACTTCCACATTGCTGTTCCTCACCAAAGGAAGTCAGGACTGGAACTCAAGCAGGTCAGGAAGCAGGAGCTGATGCAGAGGCCATGGAGGGATGTCACTTACTGGCTTGCTTCCCCTGCCTTGCTCAGCCTGCTTTCTTATAGAACTCAGGTCTGCCATCCCACCCACAATGGGCTGGGCCCTCCCTCCTTGATCACTAGTTAAGAAAATGCCTTACAGCTGGACCTCATAGAGGCATTTCCTCAACTGAGGCTCCTTTCTCTGTTATAACTCCAGCTTGTGTCAAGTTGACACAAACCCAGCCGGAACAGGGAATCTGGATAAAGGACGGATAGAAATTTCCTTATAGTTACATCCTTCTTACAACGTCTCTATATTTTTAAATAATTCCTCAATCCGATTTTATGACCTAAGACCCTTTAAGGCTATTTTAATGCAAGTGTGTTGTCTATAGTTCTGGCTTTCATAAGGATGTAATCGCTTTGACCTGCTCTCTTCTTAGCTCTCTTGTGATTTTCCACACCTCCTGTTTGTTAGCTTCCAGGGCTTTTTAGATTATTATTATGTTGGAGAAATGTATAATCAACATTGATTTCATGATAAAGAAATATACTAAAATATTTTGATATAAATACTCTGACACCACTGCCATAGAAATAGACTTTTAGCCTGATGTAACCTATACTTGGTTTTCTTTGATTCAAGTCTTGGTCTCCAACTTTCTTTTATGTATTAGGGTATTTCCTAAAAATGCTACTACACAGTATTATCCAAGAGAATTCTCGGAAGAGGAAAAAAACATCATCGGAGAATCAAAATCTTTGGCCAATTTTTTCAACAACGTGTCCACAAGGTAAGAAAGTACAGGTTGAAAACTTCAGAAATGGTACACACAGGCTTATTTTCAGTATTGGGGTCTTGGGAAGCAGATTCCTGTGTGAGGCTTGGACATGTGAGAACAGTTGTCAGCAGAGCTTGAGCAACTGAGTCTCGGAGATCCCTCTGCTAAGTTCTCACAGACCATTCATGGCAGGGCTGTACCCAACACCTCGAGGTCAAACCAGTGTTCCATGATGTCCCCAACTTCAAATTGGCGATTGAAAACTGAACACTCCTGACCTGAATTGTCTGATGCCAGAATATGACAGACCGTAGGTGGGGAAAAGTCTAAACACAAAATTAATTCATGCTTCACATATACCTTCCACACATAGGCTGAGGTAACTCCATACATGGGATGGTCTGACTCTTTATAACCTCTCAGGGGTAAAGGGACAGTTCACGTCACATGACTTAGTTCTGCCTAGGATGTATAACAAGGATCATGGAGCACCTGGGCGCTATGAACTGAGACCTGACCAATCACAGCAGAGAGAGCTTAACCGTTCCAGAGAGAGAAGTGGGCAAGCATGATCAGACCGAGGCCATGAGATCAGCAGGTGTAGTCCGGTGCTCTAACAAGAAGGGGCTTTTGTAGTCCTTTCCCTGTTGTAAAGAGAACACAGACAGACCCAAAAGCAAGTGGAAATATAAGAATTATAATAGCACTGACCAGAGTAAATAAGAAACCTATAGTAATATTAGTTTCCCTCCAGTCTTAGAACTGTTTGTATAAATGGGATTTTAGTCTGGGAGCAAGCACTTTTACAGAAGTGAGTTTCTTTTCTCTCAGAATTTTGTCTAAAATAAACCAAGCGTGGCATTATTTCCCCAAAGAAGACTGTGAGAGAAACTTCTGAGGGACTCACACAGTGCCAGCTTTGGGGTTATGAGCAGCAACGGCCCTAATGTGCACACATCAGCCCTGTGATGACAGTTGTAGTGTCACTGGATGCTAACAGCCAGCACGTGGGTTGCTTCTTCTTTACAAAACAAAACAGTGTAGAAATAGCCCTGCAGCAGAATGAGATCATGAACACATTCGTGGACGACTGGAAGAACCTAGCAGAGGAGGAGAGCACCTTCGGGGACAAGTCTGACACCCACCTGAAGGAGTACCAGTCCTTCACAGACCTTCACAGTACCATGGAGAAAATGATTACCTGTGTCTCTTGGCACCCAACCATCTATGGTGAGGAAGAAACACTGGGGGCTCCCTTTTACCTTGACTTCGGAAATAAAACCTTGTTTTAACATCTAAAACTTAAAACAAGGTCGATTTTAGCTAAACATTTAAGACTTGCTAAGTGCCAGGCCCCCTCCCAAGCAAATGCTTTCCACACCTGCACTTGGGGCTGCTCCAGCTTTGGTCAGGGAGCAGTAAACAAAGAACCTGCCTTTGCCTGGGGCTTTGCCAGACTCCTGTGCTGAATTCACTGCCCTAACGCTCTGGAGAGACATCTGGAAAGAACTAAGCAGCTAGGGGAAAAGCAATGTGTGCAGGTGCAGCCAAGAAAAGAGAAGTCCCTAACTCTTTCTCCCAACCCTCCTCACTGGCCTCTTTCTGATTAAAAACACTTCCTGCAGGCTGGAGAGAAGGCTCAGGGGTTAAGAGCACATACTTAGACCAGAGTTCAAACCCAGCATCCACATCAGGTGGCTCAGAACTACCTGGAACCCCATCTCTGATGGAGCTGGCTTTTCCTCCCACTCCCCGAGACACCTACACTCACAGCCACGTGGACCAACACACATACACACACAATTAAAAATCAAACCAAATCCCCATCTTTTATCACCCAACCTTGCAAGTACACTGTGTGTGTGTTGACTACACGTCTCAGCGGGAACTAGCTCTGCTTTCAGAACTAAGAGATGTATGCCTCATGCATTACCTCTGCTGCAACGACAGACACTGGAGGTCTCTCTGGGGACAGCAGCTGCTGACTGCTTTGTGCCTGTGTTTCCCCAGGGCTCATAGTGGTGTCGGTGGCCGTTCGGCTCTCCTACGAAGAGAGAGTCCATAATTCCGGTAAACTCCTCCTTCAGCCATCCCTGCTTCTCTTCTGGAGCTTCTCCGACCCGATACACCCTCAGGTAGTTGCCGGAAGTTGCACCGGAAGCTTAACTTCTTTAAATACCACATTTTCGTATCTCAAGATGTTAGCATGTTAGCCGCAGACGACCGTATGATCTCCCATTCTCAGAAAATAGGATTTCTTTTGTCATTTAATCTGAACAAAGTGAAAGTTTACACTTTATGGGAAGTATATCGGACAAGTCAATTTTTTAAAAACAATGAAACTGTCGTGGCTGGGTGACATCTCAGTCCACAAAGTGCCCGCCGAGAAAGCATGGGAACTGCAGATCCTCGCAGGCCATGTAAAAAGCCAGATTGGTTGTCACATCTGTAACCACAGCGCTCGGAACAAGAGGCAGGAGGACCTCTGGGGTTCGCTGGTCAGCTAGACCAATGAGGGACCGTCAGGTTCAGTAAATCAAAAAACAAAGTGGAAAAGTAACTGAAGAAGAAACTGGACCTCTAGCCTATGCATAGACACACGCACGCGTGCAAAACACACACACACAGACACACACACACTCATGCATACCTCTTTAATGGGCTATATTTAAATATTGCAGTATCAGACGCACATAAGGTTTTTAGTTTCATGAAAATCTGCTCAATTCTAAGCATTGCCAGTAGAGGGTGCTAGAGGATAAAATGGCTGTGTAGGAGAGATGGGAGCCCTGTGGGTGCAGATCCCTGTGACCTACACTTGGCATCACGCTGTGACCTACGCACACACATACATGTACACGTACACAAATACACACACACACACCTCTCACATGCATATATATACTTACAAACACATACATACACAATCACACACAAATGCACACATATACACATGTACACACATATACATACTTATGAACATACACAAATACACATATGCACATGTACACATGCACACACATGCACTCACACACATACTTATGAACATATACACACATGAACACATACATATATGCAAATATACACATATTTACAAACACACACATACATATACTTATACATATATACACATATGCATACAAGTACACATACTTATGAAAACACATGTACACATACTTACAAACACACACACACACTACTCACATACACTTTTACACATAATACACACACACTCATTCCATACATGTATGTACACACACATGTTCACACACACATACACACAAAAGATACTTTTAAAGAGAAAATACAAGTGATCTACATTTTCTAATCAAAACCACGATAGCATTAATATTTTTACCTTCTAAAGTAAAGTTCTCTCTCAAATCCAAAAAGTACTGTAAACTAAAATAATTCACCCAAGCCCAGTTGAAAATTCATCCAGTTGGGCCAGGGATGAATTCATTCAGTGGCACACACCTCTAATTCCAGGAGCACTCAGGAGCAAGGGCAGGTGGATCTCTGTGAGCTTGAGTCCAGCCTGGTCTACACAGTTTCTAGACAGCCAAAAGTACATAGAGGGACCCTTCTCAAAGAAAAGAAAAACATCCCAGTTGGAAAACCTTGCCTTTTGTGCTGTGGGTGGAGAACAGCTGCTCTGTGACTCACTGGGTGTAATATTAAATCGATGGTTTCTTTATGCACGGTCTTTCATAGTTTCCAGACTTGAAATGTTAGCTAGGCAGTGGTTGGTGCAGGCAGATCTCTGAGTTCAAGGCCAGCCTGCTCTACAGAGTGAGTTCCAGTACAGACAGGGTTACACAGAGAAACCCTATCTGGAAGAACCTTGAAATATTTACCACCATTACTTCCAGATTCTCCAACTTGGTGAATTTTGTTTGGCTGCCCTGAGTACACAGTTACACAAAGAAGAATGAAAAATCCTCATCACTCCTCAGAAACACGTCATATTCTTTTGTTAGACACGTGACCATGTAATCCTGGGGAAGCTGATGGAAGGAAGGAGCTAGTTCCCGAGGGAGACCATGAGTCTCATAGGTGGGGCTAATGTCCATAATAAAAATTCAAGAAGAAATCCATCCCAGAGGTCTGGCTCTGAGGGCTACCTCAAATGTGTTGCCTATTGACGGCTACAAAATTAGACTTCTGTCCATCTCAATATTATTAATAACCCCCCTTTTTAAATTCATGGTGTTGACTTTAGCTGATGCTGGAGAGCCCTGATGACATCTTCTGCTTCGAGTTCTGTCCAAGTGACCCCAATATCATCGCTGGAGGCTGTATCAATGGGCAGGTAGCTAGGAGTTGTCTTAGATGTTTATTGACACTGTAAGACATTTTGACATTCGCAACTTTAGAACGTGAGGGTTCAGTGTGGCACAGGGAAGGCATGTTGGCCATACGTTTATCACTATGCCAGAACTTGGGTGGGAAGATACAGAAGACATGGGGTTGGAGATGTTTACAGGATAATTCAGTCAGAATAATCAAACTCAGTCTACTCTATTTCTTTCATTTACACAGCCCAGACCCATCCGCCTACGGTGGGACCTCCCACAGAGGAATGGGCCATTTTACATCAATTATCAATCAAAAAATGTCCCATAGACACACTCATGGGCCACTCTGACCTAAGCAGTTCCTAGGTTCCCTCTTCCCATTTGACTCTAGCATACATCAAACTGACAATAAACATTAACCAATGTAGCAAGCTACAAACATCATTACCTCTTATAAGAGACTCCTACTGGAATTTCCCTGAAGCCATTTATGAGTAATGAAATAATAGATAATTCAAATAGAAGTTCATTGGAAGATACACATGTATCATTGAAGATGAATGTACTCGGCACTCTGCTGCTTTTGTCTTGTTTTGCTTTGTTTTTGTTTTGTTTTGAAGATAGCTAATTTCTAACTTCTAACACATTGAAATTCTGCCCTCCAATATTATTATATTAGGAAAGCAAAATAAAAACCTCTAAAGCCATTGTATGATCTAAGCTTGAGGTCATTTCAGTCCAGCGTGTTTGACTATTGAGAAACATCACTTGAGGCAGAGAATGAAGCTACAAAGGGGCAGCACCGGCGTGTGCCAAGTTTGGTCCCCAGAACTTCCTAAACAGAGCATGGTAGCACACACCTCCACTCTCAACACTTGGGAGGAGGCAGGAAGATCCAAAGTCTTAGGTCATCCTTGGCAACATAGAGAGTTCGAGACCAGCCTGAACTACTTGTCCCAGTTAGTAAAATAAAATAAAGGTATCCAGTCTTAAAAAGCTTCCTCAGCTAAGATTCAGACAGGAGCAGCTTCCGGGTTCATTTCTCCAGAACAGCAGGAAAATTAGGAAAGCAAATGTCTCCATGGTTCTTTTTGTTCAACAGCTGCTGAAATCATAGGAATGACCCAGAGCCATTTCCTAAGTCAAGAACACCCAAAGTGCCTTTGCGTTTGTAGTAAGAATGGTGTGACTATTTTAGAGTATTTTGGAAAAGGACATGATAAAATGAAGTCACCCATGACTCTCCCATATTGGCCTTCATCGACATTTTATTTTCTGTTCTGACATGCTGTTTAGTCACTGACAACTGTCCTTGCTTCCTGTTGTATATGCTACGTTGTTCTGTTTAAAAAAACAAAAAAACCAAAAAACAAAAACGGCCACCGGGCAACATAAAAATTCTGAGTAAGCTGTTAGAGACAACTAAGTTGTCTGCCTTTCTTGCCCCATGATTGGATGTTTGTACTTAATTCTTGAGCATTAAGAATTAATGTACCTGTATTCAGAGCAGAACAAATGACAAAACCTCCCAAAAGCACAGGAAAGCGCACGGTATTTGTCTTGTGTTTATTTGCCCGGTAATAGCTTTTATTAACACAAACATAAAACAGAGGATTTCGGTTAGGGTAGAGAGATGAAAACGTTCTCCTCAACATCCGATCTTAAGGATGCTGAGTTACTTCCGGCTACAAGCTAGGTCAGATTGCGCCCAATGGTAACTGATGTTCGGCCACAAGTCAGGGCTGGCCATGCAGTTGATCTCTCCCTGGTGGTCTGTCACTGGCTTCTTTAAAAGCCGCCTTTCAGACCCAGTTCTCTGTGTCCTGAGAGCGCTATGTTGGCACCTCTCTCCGTTCTAGATCGTCTTGTGGGATATCACGGCACACACGGACCGCATACAGAACACCAAGAAGGGCGGAGGCAGAAGTAAAAGGGCCTCTCTCAAGGTTGGTTCACTGTAGATTCTCACTCAACATGGGTTCATTCGCGAGTTTCTCAAAAACTCGTGTAAGAGATTCGCCATGTTTTTAAAAGACTCAGTGTAAGAAATACAGCGATCGTTTCATTTCGCCACCCTGCTCATCTGTTTGTAGGCGCGTCCTGGGTAACTTTTAATGGGATCTCTCACTAAAAACACGAGCTTCGTTGGCCAGTACGTTAGTTTACAGGATTTGGTGCTGTGTTTATTATTAAGGAAAATGAAGGAAGCAAATAATTCGTCTCTTTGTTGAAGGACCCCGGGATGGAAGGATAGAAAGTGAGTCAACACACCTGTCACCATGCCCAATGGAGTTTGGTCCCTGAGACCCACACAGTGGAAGGAGAGGTGTAGGCTAACTCCCATGAGCCTTTGACCTCCACACTCAAACACACACATGCATACATGTGCACACATACAAAACAAATAATGAAAAATTTACGTTGAGAAAATATGTTATGGTTCTGTGAGGCTATGGATTCCGGTAAGAGTGCGGGAAGGGCACTGGTGAGTGTCAAACCTCCATGCCACAACTCCCTCCAGCCCAGTTCTCTAGCCTTGACCTCTGTGGATCTCTCCCCAGGAAATGGTAGGTCCTATGTTTCCTGTATCCATGGAGACACTCCTTCAAGAATAGTTCGGGTTCATCACCCTTGCAAAATGTAGATATTAAACAACTTTGAAAGGGAAAGTTGCTAAGTCTGTTACTAAGTATGTGGTAGGCAGAAACGTTAATTTGTGTTTTACCTTAACTGATAGAACGCTGAATTTTTACATCTTCACTGGGACGGCCAGTAAAGTTCTGTCCACTCTCTGAAATGCAGCTTTCTTTCCACATTTATCCAGCCAATGTTTCTCCTTGAACCAGACAGCAATAAAGAAATCATGTACATCAGACACTGTGCGGTGTCTTCCATTGACAGTGGCCACAGGAAAGTCATTACAGATATACACTGGCTGCCAGACTCCTTTGAGGTGAGTTATGAGGGCTGTGTGGGTTGTCTGGGAATCAAACCTGAGTTCTCAGAAGAGCAAACAGTGCTCTTGACCACAGAGCCTTCTCACCAGCCTACATTCCAATAGATTTATTTGTCTTGTTTTTTTTTTTTTTTTTTTTTTTTTTTTTTTTTTTGAGACAGTGTCTCATGTATCACAGACTGGCTTTGAATTTATTAAGTAGCCAAAGATGGCCTTGAATTTCTGATTCTCCCGTCTCCACCTCCCAAGTGCTGAGCTTACAGATGTGGAAACTTTATCCAGAGTATGTGGTGCTGCTGGAGTTCAAACCCAGCGTCAGGAAACATTTGGCAAGCGCTGTACCAACTGAGCTCCCCTCGGTCCCTGTTTAGTTTTTAAAATAGTATCATGGCTTTAGGAGTTCACTCTAGCCTCATTTCTGTCGCTGCCATAAAATGCTTTGGCCAGAAGCATCTTAGGAAAGGTGAGGGCTTGTTTGGGTTACACTTCCAAGTCCATCCATGATGGGAGTGGAGGTGGGAACGTGAAGCAGGAACCTCAGAAACCATTGCTGGATCCATCACTAAACACTTCACAGGCTCATGCTTAGCCTGTTTTTTTTTTTTTTTTTTTTTTTTTTTTAAAAAAAAAAAAAAAAAAAAAAAAAACACAGCTCAGAATCATCTACCTGGGGATGGTTCTCCCTAGAGAACCTAGGATAGATTGGGCCCTCGGGCACCAAGTAATAAGGTCATTTCCCACAGACGTGTCCACAGGCCAGTTGGATGTAGGCAATTCCTCAACCAAGGCTTTTCGTTTGACAGAGATAATTAGGGCAAAGTTCTAAATAATTAGATAATCATGGCAGAGTTCTAACTCTTTAAAATACAAAGCTCTGGAGTGCTGGATCTCTGAGATCCTAGGGGGGTGTCTTCCAGAGAGAGAGATTTTTAAATTGTCAGATCTAACAGAAGTCAGCATCCAGCACAGACCCAGCTGATCATGAAAACCTGAAAGAGCCTGCATTTCTAAATAATGATTATTCTAAATAATGTATATCAGCTGCATTTCTAAATAATGATTATTCTAAATAATGTATATCAGCTGCATTTCTAAATAATGATTATTCTAAATAATGTATATCAGATGCATTTTATAAGACAATTAAACATAATCTGTGAATCTGCAGATAAAATCCAGATCCCATAAACTGAAAAAAATCTGAGAATCAACATTTATATGCATCCTAATTAAAGCTATCACAATGTTTCTGTGAACCAAGAATAGATAAAAATTCCAAGTAGAGCTGTGTTGAATCTTAAAACTTCTATAATATAGATTCCAAACTTCTATGATAGTGTTAATGACAATCTAACAAAACTTATTAAAAGAAAAAAAAATCTTTAAGCTTTAAGAAAATTTAATCCTAGCTACTTAGAATTTACCTTTCTCTAATAACAGTTTCTACACTTTGAGAATCTTATATACGTATTTCTGGTAAAATGCCCATGGACAGGGAGGTCAGAGGCAACCTTAGAGGGGACCTACGATTGCTAGTTTACAGAATTTCCATTTCTTAAACAATTTCAAACAGATTAACAGGATGGGATCCGTCTTTGAGAACCGAAGTGGAATAAATTGTCAGCTCATCACGTGCTCAGCAGATTGGTACGTCTTTCTATAACCAGTGCCTCCCTTCACTCTCCAATACCTGTTATTACAGCAGTTAAACAGAAGTAACCGAAGGACAGCTTTGGACTATTGCTGGCCAGGGAGTTGCTACCATTTAGAACAAAGCCAGGGTTAAAGCTGGAGCAGGTGATGCCTTGACCCAGCATGCAGAAGGCTCCGGAGGGCCAGGTTTGATGAGGATGAGGCTTCATGGTCTACAAAGCAAGGTCCAGGCCACCCAGGGCTACATAGTGAGAGCCTGTCTCAAAAGAAAACAAACAAGCTTTTGATGGGAATAAATGTGTCAATGAATTTAAAAAAAAAAAAAAAAAAAAAAAAAAAAAGGAAGCTAGGAAGAAGGATCGGCTGATAAAAGCCTGTGGCAGCAAAGCCTAACCATCCGAGTTCCCAGAACCTGGGGTGAAACTCTCAAAACTTGTCCTTTATCTGCCACACATGCACCCCAACATGCCAGGGACCATGCCACACATGCACCCCAACATGCCAGGGACCATGCCACACATGCACCGCAGCATGCCAGGGACCATGCTCAGCCCTACCATGCACATAGCAATAATGGTAACAATCGTAAATGAAATATTTCTGGAAAACCGAGTTAAGTAGGCCTGGCGCCAGTGCACAGCATCAGTCACCAGTACTCTTCACACCCCACACTCATAACTTTACGGTCCATGCTGTTCCCATTCAGTTTATCTCACAGATGGGGGGGCGGTAATCACATGGAGCAGGAAAGCCCCTCAGAAGTAGGAGAGTGACTACCTCTCTGACGCACATCCACATGCAGTGTTTTATATATAATGCAATGGCTGTGTTGAAGGCTCCTCATTTAGATGAAATCACATCTGCCCGATTATAGAATTAACTCATATATGTAGGACAAATAATACAAACAAGCAACGCTTATCTGGACTCCAAAACTTGAAAATGTTGCCACCAAAACCAGCCTGGCAGCTCACAACCGAAGCACTCAAGAGACTGAAGCCCGAGCGGTATGGGGAGGTCCTATCCAAAACCAGAAGTCTTTGCAGTTGGATGTGGTGGGGCACACCTCTAATCCTTAAAAACCTTTGCACTTGGGAGGCAAAGGCAGGAGGATCTCTGTGAGTTCGAGGCTGGCCTGGTCTACATACTGAGTTCCAGGACAGGTAGAGCTATACAGTGAGACCTCTACTCAAAAATAAACAAAGGAAAACAAAAATCAAAAGTTCTTTGACCTCAGTAGAAATGATGACACCTTGTGCTAGGGAGCAGACAGGAGCAGAAGCTGTAAGGTCCAGGAAAAGAGGCTGGTTGCCTTAAGAACCACCATCAAAACAATACATAGATGAACTTATTATATACGAGTCATATCTTAACAAAGCACTTATATTCGTTTTTGAAGCCATCAATTACAAACTGAATCCCCATGTATTACCATCAGGATAAAGTAAATCACCAAGCTTCCATAAGCATGGTGTGATTTCATAAAATACGAAACGCCGCGCTTGGGGGACGAGTTAATGTGCTGGCTGCTCTCCCAGAGGTCCCAGGTTCAGTTCCCAGCCCCCACATGGCAGCTCCGCCTCTGGTAACTCTAGCTCTAAGATTTCTGAAGCTTTCTTCTGGCCTTTCAGGACATTACACTCACATACACAAAGTCACACGCAGCCACACACCAAATGCAGATAGTTAAAAACCAAATCTCGAGAGAAAGCAGAGCGCAGAAAGGCCTTGTTTCATAAAAGCTCAGCTCCAGAAACGTTAAGATGCTGAGCCATTTGTCTCCCATGGTATCTGAACTTTGTGCCTCTTACTTGGTCTTAATTTTAAAAGACAATAACATGAGCTTTCTTTTAGCACAATTTGTTTTTGGGACATCAGACCCCAAAAACCTGCAGCCACAACCACAACAGCCACAACAGCCACAACGGCAGCCAACAATGCAAACCCCCAACAACCCCCAGCAGAGAAGAAGAAGGAAGAAAACATTGAGATTCCCTTTGACGTGCCCTCCACTTTCTTGCACCTAGATCTATCCTGGAAACCCATGAGTAGAGTAAGTAACTTGGGCTTGGCTCCAACCTATGCACCATATGTGTTACATAAATCACACCCATGTGCCTTCCCTCTGAATGAAGAATGGATTGAGTTAACAGGGCACCACAAATTCTGTGGATTCATTCATTCATCCATCTCTCCATCCAACCAACAAACTCCTTGGTTGGCATTGACTGATGCTTGCCTGAGACCAAACCAGGCACCCAAATACAGTGAACTTGGCTGGGACTGATACTTCTTGTGTAAGTGAGCCACGACTTACAATGGCTGTGTGATGATTCTTTAGCAGCAGACTGAGTCCTTGAAAATCGGTAGTTCCTCGGGTAGACCCATGAAAGTTAATTCTTCCCCACTTCCATGGAAAACAAAACAAAGCAAAAAACTGTGCCCATTTTGAATATCTGTAGTAAGAAGTGATACTGTAACACTGCCGACCAAACAGAACTGAGGAGGCAGTGAATTTAACCCGAGTCAGCCATCCATCCGCCTTCAGAATAATGCAGCGCTGCGGTGCACGGGTGCTGACGGATGTGGCTATGCCTCTTCTTCAGAATGTTCAATTCTAATCCCAGACTTAATTATCCTTGCCTCTGGTTTATGTCTATCACACAAACTCCTGGGTGTCTGCTCCCAGAGAAGGAGCTTGGAAGGGTGAGAATATTTCTGAAGTAACTAGGAAAGAACGGGACAGACAATGTTAGAAATTGTCTGGGGTGAGGTGCCAGAGAAATGGCTCCGTGGTTAAGAGCAGTTGCTGCTCTTGTGGGGGACCTGGGCTCAGTTCTCAGCAACCACCTTCCAACCATCACTTGCTCCAGTCCCAGAGCATCTGATGTCCTCTTTAGACTTCTGTGGGTACCATGCATGCAAGACATACATGCAAGCCAATTACCCATGCACAGAAAATAAATCTAAAGGAACTTTTTAAAAAGAAAGAAAGAAAAGAAGTTGTCTGAGGTGACCTTACTGAGTTGTGAAAAGTTGAAGAAAAACAAATGAATACATAAATGTAGCAAGAATAATCGCATAGCAAGTGGATAAACATGCAGAAGGAGAAAACAGGGAAGAGAGGGTAAGAAACCTAAGGGTCGTTGGTCATTTGGCCAGGAGTACATGATGCAGACACGGGGTCACATCTGTCACTCAGGGCAGGTCCTGATGTCCTGATGGGACCTGCAGACATCCAGGTAAAAGCAAGGTCCCTTCTTGAACTGTTGTCCTACTGAAAACTTAGGGAAGAAGGGTGGTAGGTAGCCCCTAGCTCATTGTTTTACAGTACAATTTATAAAGGTGAGCTTTGGAATGCACCATAAAACATATAAAGAAAGAAAATATCACCTTGGGATTGGAAACTGTGTCCCTTAGGAAGGCTTTCCTTGCTTTTAGAAATACAAATTGTGTGCTTCTCATGGGGAAAACAATTGGGATAAAGGAGGGGGTGTGGTACAAGGTCGGCTTCTAGGGATCTAGGAGCAGAGGAGATGGGCCAAAAAAGATCAAGGGTTCTCTAAGAATATATCCTTCTATTTTCTTCCCAAAGCTAAAACTGTCCAAGGGTGATACAACTTTAGACCACTGTCCAACTAAGCTGAGCCTGGGCGAAGACCCTTTTCTTTGCAAAATACAAGGTAACTAAAGCACCTTTGTCTATTACAAGGGCAGTTGGAGCATTGCTACCGATTTATGTCTAAAGTGAGTTTCTTGCTACAACTGTCTGATTTATAAAAAGAATTCAGCTAATGAAACCTCCAAGACAGAAGTTTATGAAGAGAGGTTCTATCTCTTTATAGAGAGATAACTTGTACTGAAACCATCGGGACACAGACAACGAAACAGAATTCTGGTTCAGTTCTGTAAGCACTGAGTGGTGTGTGTGTGTGTGTGTGTGTGTGTGTGTGTGTGTGTGTGTGTGTGTATCTATTCTATCTGTTTTCTGCCTTTGTTGGTCTTGAACTCCTATACTTGAGTAAAACTCCCTCAGCCTCTGAATTAGACAGCAACATGGGCACATGACTCCAAGGCAACTTCTGTATGTTTTGAAGCCTCATGTCATTGGCTACTAAGGAAGAGATAGTTTTCTTCAAGGATATGTCCTCTCATATGTTGCCCATGCCCTAGCAGATGGTCCTATACCATCCTATACGCACGCACATGTGGGTAGCATTAACTGGAATCAGTGTGTAATAAAGAAAAAAGAACATGGCATAAGGTTAGGAGATGCTAGAAGTTGAAGGATGGATGGTGGGCTGGCTAATTTTACCACAGTTTGATACAGCTTAGAGACATCAGAGAAGAGGGAACCCCGGTTGAGAAGATACCTCCATAAGATAGAGCTGTAGGCAAGCCTGAAGGACATTTTTTAAAATTTCCATAAGTTAAAACTTCTAATCAATAGTTTCACGGTGCCATGATAAGTCACACTGAATGGGAAAAAAAGAGAAAGGTCATTTTTAAATCTAGCTTGGCTCAATCCATGCTCCTTTGAATCATGATTGAAGGGTGTGCACCCAACCTCTTGAAACCCTCGCAGTAAAGGTTTGCTGAGAGCTCCAACTAGAGAGCAAAGTGCACTAAAAATGTACAAAAATGTATAAAGCTAAGTAGCAATTGAAGTATTTTCAGACACTTGCCTTGCCCCCCAGAGATTTCTGTTGTAAAATTTTCTGTTTGGTTAAACAAAAGGTCATCCAAGAAAAAAAGGTATTTTTTAAATTATTTTTTTCTTTTGTTACTCATTCTCTTTACATCCCACTCACTGCCCCAGTCCTGGTCACCCCCTCCCACATCCTTCCCCCAAGCCCCTTCCCTTCTCCTCTGGGCCCCCATGTAACCCCCCCCCCACTCTGGCACTTCAAATCTCTGCAAGGCTAGGCAAATTCTCAACTACTGAAGCAAGACAAGGCAGCCCAGCTACAAGAACACATCTCACACACAGGCAACAGCTTTAGGGACAGCTCCCACCCTGTTGTTCAGGACACAGATGAACACCAAGCTACACATCTGCTACACATGTGTGGGGAGGCCTAGAGTCCCAGCTCCAGGGATATACATACATACATACATACATACATACATACATACATACATACATGTGTGCGTGGTGCATGTGTGTGTGTGCATGTGTGTGTGTATGTGTGCGTGTGTATGTGTGCGTGTGTGTAGATGTGTAGATGTATTTCTTTTTAATGTAGATAATGCCCAGTTGGAGCAGAATTGTTTGGGCCTGTGCTGGAGAAAAACAGGGAATATGGATTTAGGGGCATTTTAAAAAACACAGCGTGTTTGTTTCCCTTTGGTGTCCAAACAAGCATTTTAAAAGAAATTCAGTCTTCTCTTTCTCCTTTGGATTCAGTTTACCCACTATAATTGATTGGGTTCCACCTGTGGGTCAGGGAATGTGCTCACAGAATACATGCCTTCCTTCTGTGGATCAGGGACTGTGCCTATATTGCATGTGCTTTTCTTCATCTAACAAACAGTATGGAGACCTCACCACGAGGCCAGTGTGGTGAGTAGAACCAGACGCCAATACCTGCAACAACCTGCAGTCTGGGGTCTTCATTAATGCTCTATACCTAGGAAACCAAAGCTGAGAGAGAAAAGTTAATGCAACCTGCCAAGTGATTATCTTGTGTTGGATATCTTAGTATCTTTTTCTTACTGAGTAGCCCCGGATGGCCTGGAATTCTCTGTGTACTCTAAGCTGCCTCCAATTTCCAGCAGCCCTCCACCCCCAGCCCTGGAAGTACTGAGTTGCAGATGTGAACTTCCATCCCAGCAACCTATTATCATTTTTTAAAACCTGGGTAAATATAAGCAGACATGATGGTGTGAATACTCTATCAAGTCTAGAGTATAGATATTACTGAGTGTTTAGAGTGTGTAGAGTTTTAGTTGGCTTAATAATTTTATTGTAGAATAATAGAAATAAGGCATATTGTACATTAGTAAAGAGTGTGGGTGGTTCACACATCCACACCTAGGAAACACTGCCACAGCCACCATCTTGAGGACATTCCTCACTCTCAGAAGTTCCCTTTGTCATAGTCCTAACTTCCTGCTACTCTATATTAATTTGCATTTTTGTACAATTGCATATTAATTATTCAAAATATGCACTCTCATTTTTAACCAGCTGTTTGTTATATGTTTGTCTGTTTGGAGGGGACAGTTTCTTACTATGTAGCTCAGGCTAGCCTCACACTCACAATCCTCCTTCTTCAGCTTTCCTACTGCTAGGATTATAAGTGTGCGCTCCCACAGTCAGCTTGGGCTGGCCATTTTTAATTGGGAACATTATCTCTGGATTGATCCACGTTACCTACATCCCTAGCTCATTCATTTTCATTACAGACTATTCTAGTATGCTTCTCTGTTGTTGTGATAAAACACCATGACCAAAAGTACCTTGGTGAGAAGTTTATCATTCAGAGAAGCCAGGGTAGGAGTCTAAGACAAACACCTGGAGGTGGGAACTGAAGGAGAGATCCCAGAAGAATGCCGCATACTAAGCTTGTCTCTCCGGCCTATGATTAGCCAGCTTCCTAGGGATGGTGCTGCCCACAGTGGACTGTATGCTTCCACTTCAATTAGCAATTAAGAAAATTCCCGGCGGA
The DNA here is from genome assembly GCF_963924665.1 of Micromys minutus. Lineage (NCBI taxonomy): Eukaryota > Metazoa > Chordata > Mammalia > Rodentia > Muridae > Micromys > Micromys minutus. The sequence goes on along the minus strand of NC_137973.1, from coordinate 76,925,992 downwards.
CATGCACACAGGTCATTCTGCTGGAGGCGATGATGCTTCATGTGAGGTTCCCCCTTCCCAGGAGTCAAGCTGACAACTAGGATTCGCTATCACGCAGACTAATATGCCATTGAATAGCTAGACCCTGTAAGCAGTGTCAGTTCAAGTGTCCCTATGTTCTCAGTGGCAGTTGATACAGTGTTAGCATTGAGAATTGTTAGTGTTTGTTAGTGTATCATAGATCCCAGCCTTTTATCCAGGATACCATTGTGGAATATATCTGTTGAGCTTGTGCTATGCTGTCTTGTTCTCTTAATAGCCTTTGCAAAAGCAAGCGTTTTCAATTCTGAGGCAGTCCAATGTACCATTTGGCTCTTTTGTGCATTATAATTGTGGGCATTGCAATCTAAGACATCTTTGCTTAACCCAAGGCTGCAAACAGTTTTTTTCCTAGGTATTGCCCGTGTTTTCCCTTTAGACCTATGATCTCTTTTGCGTTAGGTTTTATATGACATGGGTTATGGATCAAACTACGTGTTATGTGTGTTCCTACACTCTGTTGAAAATACTCTCCTTTCTCCATGGCTGATGTGTACGTTTGTCAAAAGTCACTTACCCAAGCTGGAGATGGTAGATAACGCCTATAATCCCAGCACTCAGGAGACCTCAACAGGGAGATGCCTTCAAGTTCAGGGCCAGCCTGAGATACATAGTGAGTTCCAAGCCAGCCTGGGCTATAAAATAACAAAAGTCACTTCTCTGCACGTTTAAGTGCATACACTAACATTTGCCTGTGTGGCAAACAAGGACCAAATTCTCTCAAAAGCTTTCTCTGCATCTTTTGAGATGATTTTTATATTGTGAGAAATTCAGGAGATGCTTTTATAATATAATTATATGTGTTGTTTATTTGTTCATGAGTATACTGTAGCTGTTTTCAGACACACCAGAAGAGAACGTCAGATCTTATTACAGATAGCTGTGAGCCACTTGTGTTGGCTGGATTTTTATATATTTTTAAGGGTTTCCCTGGATGTATATAAGAATGCCTGGTATACTTTACTTACAGGTGAAGGGAACCACTGATTTTACTTGTGATCCTTTTTCACCCAAGAAACTTGTACATAATCATATACATACATACACACAGATAGACACACACATATATACACATACATACATACACTTACACATACACATGACATATATACATATACATACACATACACATACACATACATATACATATACATACACATACACATACATATACATACATATACATGATATACATATACATGATATACTTATACATATGCATCATATACATATACATCCTGAACATATACATATACACATACATATACACATATACATGATATGCATATGCACATATACATACACATATACATATATGTGTGTATAAAATTAGTATGTTAGTGTATATATGTATAAAATTAGTCTACAAATCAAGCATTTACTGATAATAAAACATAAAGAAATATTATTGAGACAAGTCTTTGGCGTGCGTGTCCGTGGGTGAATACGTGCATCTAAAATGTAGTTTATCAAAGATGAGAACAGAATTGCATGTTGGGAAAATGGATGTGTGTAGGTTTGCACAGCAGCAACAGTTGAGTGTTGTCAGTAGTAAACACTGTGTGATTCTTTAAGTCCACAACTAAACCATTGTGCTCACATTAGAGCAGAAAGCTCTGTGTGCACAGTAGAAACACTGTAATTCACGACATAGAGTGGTCTCAAGTTGAAGCCCAGGTATTTCCGGCAGCCATGTTGGTATTGAGCGACAGGACGACTTTGGAAGTGCCAGGCGTCGCTGCGATATACTGGGGACCAAGGGTAGACAGCTTCACAGAGATCCACCTGCCTCTGCCTCCCCAGTGCTGAGATTCAAGGTGTGTGCCACCACGCCCAGCATCAGACTTTTACCGGGTTTTACTATGCCCACCCCCAGGCCCAGATAGGATATGGGCTCATGACCCCGGCTTCACGAAGCCGTATACAAGGCCCAATCAGCTAACAAAGCAGAGATACTCCCATCTGTGGGGGATGCGTGCCAACGCTTACTATACCCGATTCAAAGCACGAAAGCACAGCTTTATTCCATAAACAAGACAAAGTAAGAAGTTACCAGTCCTATTAACGAAATGCACAATTATGCTTGTATCCTGAAGGAAAGGTTCCACGAGTCAGTCCCGGAAAGTCCTGGGTTGTGCTTCCGGCTTTTCATTTGAAAGTGTTCCCACAGCTTCTCTTGAGCGCATCACTGCTTTCGGACTCTGGGACCATTAATAAGTTAAAGTGGGAAGCGGTGGGAAGGGGGAGGGCTGCCACTTGAGTTCAAGCACGGCAGCCCCACGGAAGCCTTTCTGATTGCCACGGTGGCTAAGCGACTAATGGGCAGGTGGCATGCGCAGCACGGATGCGCAGGTCCCTGGATAACTCACACCTTGGCAGCACGCTAGCAGACGGCGCAAGGTCTCATCGCTCTAAGGAGGCTGCCATACAACCCAAAAACCCAGAAGTGCTTCATTTCTACAGTTTTTCCATTCGCTGTTCCCTGATTATCAGTTGAGCTTGAGCAAGTAACTGAAATTATAAAAGTGAAACCACAGGTCTCGGCGGCTCCTTCCTGGATTCCAGTCTCCTGGTCCTGCTTAGGGAAAGACTTGTGGGCTTCTGACTTGACGCACACGTGGCTAATTCTCCTCATCTGATGCTTCAACTATTGCAGTTCTGTCTCTAGGCACATAAATCCTAAATTTAATGTTTTCTTCTTTCTTTTCTTCCTTCCTTTGTTCTCTTTCTTTCTTTAATCTGTGTGTGTGTGTGTGTGTGTGTGTGTGTGTGTGTGTGTGTGTGTGAACTTAGGGCCTCACACATGCTAGATGCCTGTGCATTCTACATTCACTCAACAAGTAGCTCTTAAACTTGCACAAAATCCCAGACTCTAAGGACACAATATTGAAAAACACAAGTCTTGGGGCTGGAGGGATGGCTTCGACCCTCCAGAGCAGGTACTGCTCCTCGGCAGGACCCTGGTTCCCTCCACAGCCCCCGTGTCAGGCCCATGCACACGAGATTTAAAATCGTAAATATTTTTTTTTTTAAGATAAGTCTTTTCTCAGGCCTAATACTCTGGTGGGACAGACAGAAAATACATTTGCATGTGCTTAAGGAAAAGCCTTTTTAAAACAAGCAACTCATAGAACGCCCTTATGTTGTCAATCATGAAAACATATCATTCAAATGTTTTCTTCCTGCACAGCATGATTATGTATTACTCTATAAGGAAAGCACTTGGGGGAACAAACATGTTCCAGGAGGAACACAAGCAGGCTGTCCTGGGACAGATCTGTGGCTCCCTGCCCCCTGTGTGTGTAAACAGCTTTAATAGTGTTATTGGACACCACCTGAGGTTTGGACACACTGCCAACCAAGCACCTGTTCTGACCACTCTCGGATCCATTCAGCCGAATGCTCACGGAACTTCCCTGGGACATTTTCTCTATCCGTCTAACACTGGATTCCTTGGACCACAAAATCACAAGCTCCTGTCGAACCTGCCCAGGTTTTCTGGTACTCTGTTGCCATCTGGTGACCAAGGACTTTTTGGCCACCATTGTTTAGAGCCCCAAAAGAGTTTGGTGTCTGTGGACATAATCTAGTAATTAAAAAAAAAAAAAATCGGAGTGTATTACTTTTTAATTAAAATATTCCTAATATAATATGATGAAGGGTTTCCATGCCCCAGCCCCTCTATGATCACCCCCACCTCCATATCCACCCCAGTCAACTCGGGTCAATGTCCCTTCTCCGCACTGGGATCCCGTCGGCTTAGATGGACCTTCCTGTGTGCGCTGCCACGGTCTCCGTGAGTCCACACACATGCCCGCCCTGCTGGATCTAGAAGACCTTGCTTGCTTGGGATTGAATGAGGAGTTCCATTCAGGACTGGGTGTTCTATGTGCACACACTCTGTGCACTGTCCCATGTGGATCCGGGCATCTGTTCCCATCTGCTGCTGCGAAAGTGAATCTCTCGAATGATGACCAAGCAAGGCACTGAGCCATGGGTATAGCAGGGTGTCATCAGAAGTCACTTTTCATTGCTATGCTCCTTTAGCAGAGCAATGGTGTTTGTTTTCTCCCTGGGTCCCCAGCCTACCTAGTCTCAGGTCCTTCGACAACCAAGCAGCATCAGACGTGGGCTCCATCTAGAGGGGTCAGCCTTAAATAGAGTCAGATGGTGATTGGTTGCAACCACATTTGTGCTATCACTGCAGTAGCGTGTCATACAGCAGGTCAAAGCTGGGTTGGCACTTGCCTTTCTCCCATAGTAGCGTTCAGAGCATCTCCCAGTACCATGAAATTAGTCAGTAGGGGTGAAGGCTGTAGTAGGTAGACACCAGCTCGACTTCTCCATGACAAAGCTGAATTTTAAGGAGGAAGGCTTTAGTCTAACAGCTTTAGAATTCTTTTAGAGTGGCCTTCAGAGCCTGCCATATGCTTTTTAAATAGTGGCGTAATGGTTAAGAGAGGGCTGTGGTGTTGATGGGCTGTGTTTAAAAAGCCACAGTTTGTTATGTGACCAAGTACATGGCTTTGCCTCTTCACGCCTTACCGTATCTCTAATCTGTCTGGGAAAAGGGAGAGAAGATAAAAGGAATATACAACACAGGTAGCCACCCCGGGGACATTGTGCAGATGTGTTAATATGGGAAGATGCACAATTTAGTGCCTGGCTTGTAGTAAGTGCTCAATAAAAATTAGTTGCAGGAATTACTAACACCAACGAGTGAGGTTCTGTGGTGCATAATAATAGCTTTGGGGGTTCATTAAATAGCCAAGGTTATCCCACTCAGGTCGAGTCAATGCAGTTGATAGAAATATGTTTTCTCTGGTCTCCCTGACTCCATAGCATGACACTGTCTTATCAAGCCACCAAGATGGCCCAGCAGGCACCGTGCTTCTAGCACAAGCCTGAAGGCCTGAGTTTGGTCCCTGGAACTAACGCACTTGAAAGAGAGAGTGAAGACCTTTAAAGTTGTTCTCTGGTTTCACACTTGCTGTGTACGTGTGCGTGCACACACACACCCAGAATTTTTAACACCCCACTATTTTCTTGACGCTTACCCCTTCCTTAGCATTTGTGCGTCTCCTATCTTCCCGCCGCTTCGATTCTTCTGACTCTAAGAGAACAAAGGAGCAGCGCATCAAGTTAAAACAGATTGTGGTTCCTTCTTTCAAATACTTCTTTTTATGCCTGAGTGTTTTGCTTGTGTGTATATATATGTGCACCACATGTATGCCGGGTGCCTTACCTGCTACTGGAGTTACAAATGGTGTTTAAATGCCACGTGGGTGCCGGGAACTGAGCCCAGGTCCTATAGAAGAGGAGCAAGTGTTCTTAGGCACAGAGTCACCGCTCCAGTCACAGGATATGACCCATTTATTCCAAAATCTGTTTTATGCGTAGCCACAGACATTTCCCTAGGGAGGAAAGAGCAGTTCTTCAACGGTATTTACCTTTGAAAAATGTGGCGTTAAATATGTTATTTGTTTCATATTTTCTCCATTTTTTAAAGCTTAACATTTATAAATTGTACATCATAAAAATGTTGCTCTAAAATAAATTTATATCAAATACTTGGAAGAAAAGTCCTGGCATTTCAACCTTAGCTTTAATGTGTAAGTAATATTTACTATGATATAGTTGGTGGTGGTCTGAAAAACAAATGAGGGTTCCTGCTAAACTGACTTAGCCACTGCCTCGTTGGGAAAACAATGAACGGAACAGATGTGTGCAGAAAGCGACCGAAAATACAGTGTGTGTCTTTAAAGATCTCCCTCTGAACAGGTACATCTTCCATCCATATTCTTCTGAAAGACAAGATGTTAAGTCAGATCAAAATGCTGAAGTCAGCAGAAATCAACCCTTACCATAATCTGGAAGCTGGGACAGCCAACGTCCTCAAGCCGATAGAGGACTTCTGCACGAAGTTCTTTGTGGGAACGGAGGTAAGAGAGAGCTGTGTGGTTTATAAGTTACACTCCCCTGCTGTAGTTGTATGACCTCTTACTGCACACGCTTGCTGCTTGAAGCCTTACGGTACACGCGTCCGTGCTTTAACACGCTCATTTGTATTTAAGATGTTTAACTTGGAGTCTCATGTTTGAAAGTTTCTGAACTGGGGCTGGGGATGGAGCTCAGTCAGCCCAGCGCTTGCCTGGAGAGCACAGGTCTGGGTCCTACCTCCAGCACCGCATAAACCAGGCTTGACAGTACGTCTGTGATATAATCTCAGCACTCCGAAGGCGGAGGCAGGAGGGGCACAAGATGAAGGTAACTTGAAACAGGTGACCTGGGTCATGACAATGAGCCTCCATGTTTTCATCCATAACAGACACACCAGTCCGCTGCTTCCCTTCCTGTGTCACCCGCTGCTTCTGTCCCCTCCCCCGTCTAAGTGGCTCTTTCTCTCTTTTGCTTCACGTCGGGACCCTTCCGCCTTGCCCCTCCTTAAAATGGTCAAAGGTTAGCACTAGACCTTACGATGCTTAAATGTGAGTTGAGAGCCTGCTTCCTCTTCTCGACTTTAAAAGGTCAGTGTTAGGCCGCATCCTCTCTCTGTCTTGTTCCTTGTCTTTATCAAGTTCTGACTTAGCTAAATGCTGAGGGCAAGTCACTGAATGACCCAAACCTGCTTTTGTCCCAAAGCCAGCAGTTAACGTACGTTTCTCGTGTGTCGGTGTGTGTACATAGAGCAACTCATTCGAAATCAAAGCCATCTTGAAATAAAGCCCCAGTATACTGAATCCCCCCTGTCACTAGACTGACTTGTTGCTTTGATCTCTGAACCCGCAGACCCAGGACAGGAACGCGAGGTCTCTTGCCTCTGCACTTGCCCTTGCATTCATTCAGCTCCTGTTCTCTTTCCAGGAAGGTGAGGTGATCTACACAGACTGGAAAATGGAGAGGGACTCTGAAACTGGACGACTTATAGGTCAGTCTGACAGGTTAACCTGTTATTAGTAAGAGCTCCTTTCTCTTTTAAGTTTTACTAGCATGTGTCGATTTTATGCTAATGAGATTTCATGTGAAATTTTAACACACACGAACGCATTCTATCACTTTAGGCCTCGTTGCCCCCTGCTGTCTGCCCCCAACCCCCCACTGATGCCCTCTACCCTCTCACCTAGCCTTTACTGATTTATTTAGTTATTGGCCACCGGGCTTGCTTGCATGGCTCTGGGTTAAGACTTATTTACAGAAGCATGGGCTCCTTTGTCGGTGTCTATATCACTGAAGAGTTTTTAGCTTAGCCACCCAGCTCCTTAGCTTAGCCACCATTAGCTGTCTACAGATATTCAGGAAGTGGTGGAGGCCAGTGAGCCCTCACCTGACTAAAATCCACCTCTGCCTATAGTTTCTCAGGGCCACCAGGGTCTCATGGGTCAAGAGTCTCTCTCTTGTCCCCAGTACAGGAAATCAACAGGTCTAGTCTTGCCCAGATGTTATGCCAGTAATCACAAGTGCTGTGAGATCCAAGTGTGTAATCACAATGTCTGTTGTGAAGACAGCCTTCTACCTCACTGCACTCCTTCCTTGGACCCTCACGTTTCTTCTGCTGTGGAATTCCAGAGCCTTGAGGGTGTTGCTACTGATGGGTATCCATTGTGGGTGTGTCTGCTGCATGTCAGACACTATGTAATGTGGTCCTAGCCTCTACTCTTTTGACACACAGTAGCAGACTTGGTAAACATGGATTCCTTCTGATCTCAGACATTCTCTTGAGTCTCTTGAGGGTTCATCTCCTCTTACAGCCAGATTTTTTTTTTTTTTGAAGCAGGTCCATGGTGAGGGGGGAGTCCATTGTTTTAAATAAATTTTATTCCATTTTTATGCTACGGGCCAGACACTGTTGGTTACAGAGGAGGATGAACGTCTTTGTCTGACCTGTTGGGAAAGGCAAGCAAATGGTAGCACTGTGGTTGTAAGCAACCAGAAAACGATATAGAACTCCAGGGAGGGACTGTCTCTCTTGGACCACTTTTTTCAACCACAGTTGAGCTAGCTGGGTCTTAAAGGAGGGATTAAAAACTCTTCAGGTAGAGTTGATGGGGAATAAAACCTTCATTGTCAACGAAGCTACAAGGCTGAGCACATTGAAACCCAGAAGAGCAGTGAACAGGGAGGAAGAGGGAGAACTTGTGGCCAAAGCATGCCAGTCTAGAGGTCAACCACAGCAGGACACAGCCAGCCGTCTGGGTGCATGTGGCAAAAGGCTACGGTTGTCATAGTGAGAGGTGCAAAGACAACCGTATCCAGAAAGGGAGCCTAGCGAGGGAACTGGGCTGGGTCAGTGAGACTGTTTGTCAGAGGACCCCTAATGGAAGCAAGATGAGCTTGTGCGTGTTGGGATTCTGTAAACCCCACCCCTCAGTCACCTGGCAATAGCCAGGTATGCTCCACCCCCAATGACCTGACACTATGAAAGGGGCTGCTTGCTCCTCCTCTCTCTCTTGCCTCTCTAGGCCTCTTGGTCTCTTGCAGCCTTGCTCTCCCCCTTTACCCCTCCTCTCCTCCTTCCCTTCCCCCCTCTCCCTCCACGTGCTCATAGCCGGCCTGTTCTCTCTCTCTCTCTCTCTCTCTCTCTCTCTCTCTCTCTCTCTCTCTCTCTCTCTCTCTGCCTCTACTACCCTCTTAACTCTCCCATAACCTGAATAAACTCTATTCTGTACTATACCGTCATGTGGCTGGTTCCTCAGGGGGAAGAGATTCCCAACATGGGCCCCCAGAGGCATCTCCCTTGCCCCCAGGCCTTGCCACACCTCCAAGGGCCATATGCCCCCCACTCTCTTCATCCTTCTCCTAACATTGGTGCCGAAACCCGGGACATCATGTTCTAACAACAGTGAGGCAGTGGGGACTGGCAGGCAGGCGTGGTCACAGCACATAGCAGAAAAACATGGGAGATGTGAGGGAGTATAGGCCAGGACTTTGTGGCCAATAACATGTGGGTAAAAGGGAGTTTAGTCCACAGTCTGTAGGCTGCAGATGGTTTCCTTGTGAGCTCCCACCCAGAATCTTTCATAAGCAACAGAGATGTTTCCTGAGTGAAGCCAAGGCAGAGGCAGAGGGCAAAGGGCAGAGGAGGCAGAGGCCAGAGGCAGAGGCAGAGGCAGAGGGGCAAAGGGTAGATGCAGAGAGAAAGGCAGATCCGGAGAGGCAGCTACCACTGCAACGTGGTCCACCCCGCTACACACACACACACACACACACACACACACACACACACACACTTAACCAGGCAAAAAGAGAGAATTCCATCCTCTTAGGAAACAAAAGGAAGCAAAACAAAAAACTTCTGAAAGGCAGATTACCCCAAATGAAATGAGCACATGGGAGGTGGAGTCGGGGGGGTGGGGGGGGGGGTGGAGCCACATCAAATGTTTCCACATGATCTAAGAGGCAAGCCAGAAAGCGAAAGCGAAGATTTGAATGCTGATGGTTGACATAACCGTGCCATGTCCTAGACCCTTAAACTGTACAAGCAGCACACAGTCACACCAGGCACTGCGCCAAGTGCTTCTCACGGGTAAACTCACGTGGCTGTCATAGCAGCCCTGTGGGATCCCTGCCTTGGGCACCAGTGGCAGCCTTTGAGCCCAGAAAGTCTGCCGCCAATCTGTGCCTTTTGGTTTATTATAATTTTCTTTTCACAACATGGCCCGGAGGCTCTGGCATCCCATGTAATAACTTAGGGACAGCCCCATTCATTGTTGAAAGTCACGCAGCTCTTCCAAAGGAGAAGATCACCAGGGGATGTTATTGAAACAGAACAGAACAGAACAAAAACAAAACACCAGACCATTACTGAGGGTGGTGCCATAGAGGATTTCCAGCCCCCAGGACAGCCCAGCTCACTCAGAGGCTGTGTGGAGGGAAATTTCCCCAGGTAACCCCAAAGACAGAAACAGAAGCATCAGCAAAACAAGGCCACTGATGGCCGGGAGTGTTTTCTGAAAGACCAGGAACTTTCTAGGCCACTCAAGAAAAGTCCGGGAAATACGTGCTCAGTGATCTCTTCAAGATGTGGTCTTAGAAAATAGATCTCTTCCTTCCAATCTAGAAGAGCTACCTTTTTTTCCCTTTAGATTTGTTTGTCGAGGTCGGTCTGTGCCTTACTCTATATTGTGTAAAACAATGAGTTTTCAGGCTGCTCCTGACCTAAGAGGCTCCGTATTACGAGCAGCCTGAGGCTGGATTTTGAAGATGAAAGGTGATTTTTACAGCCTGGTGGACATCCTAATGGCATCATCTGCTTGGTACCACGTGGCACGGACAGATAAACACTTATTACTGAGACTAGAAAGGACACCCTGTCAATATACCAGGGTGACTTGGGACTGTAGGGAAATAGAGGCCAATTAAAATAAGATCAGGGAAACCCGCCCCATGAATTTTTCAGGCAATCAGACCTAGGAAAGTCTGTAATTCCCTTATCTGGCCCCCATAAAAAAGGTGGGCACTTAGCACTCCAGAGACCATGGCTCCCACAGACTGGTCAGAGACCCACAGGCAGAGAATCCCAGATATCCCCTGGGGCTTTAACTCAGCTCAGTCTCCTCTGCCAATGTGGCCAACCAGGATTGGTGCCTGTGGGTCCTGTTTATCCACCTGGATGAGCTTCCGTCCTTCACACCTCTCTTAACTGCCCTTTTTCCTTTGCAACTGGACTGAAGGGCACAGCTCAACTCTGACCCCACAGCCTGAATCCACAGCCAGGAAGCCAGAGCATCTTCTCCGACTCGGTTTGGTTAGTCAGCTCAGCCCCAGACTGCATCTCCCTCAGCCTCTGTGCTTTTCAGAGCCTTGGAAGCCTCTGGAACCCCACCTCTTAGACCTTTGAAGTCACCCTGAAACCTGCTATTAATGTTTAAAAAAAAGAGGTGCTCTCATCTCAAAGGCCATTCCGAAGCCAAATAATCATATTCTGAAAACGCAGACATAATTTACCCCAAATTCCATATTCAAATGTGGCTTTAAAATGTTCTTGAAAATTTTATAGTGACAAAGTGAAGGAACTCGTAAATCCAAACACTTTCAAATGCCTTGTTGGAAACACCAGGTAGGTGTGTCACGGTCAAGTGAGAGAACCTTCGTCACATGTCCCAGATGCAGCTGATGACACCCTTAGCTTTGGGGTCAGTGGAAGTCTGTGATCTATTAAAACATTGATGGTTACTAGTGAGAGGACCCAGTAAGTCAGTTTAAAAGCAAGGACCTTGAAAGTGAACAGTTCCATTTCTGTCCTTGGCCAGAAGCAGGAAATGACCTTGTTTCCCAGGCCCTGGGGTCCAGAAGAGAAGTCTGCTTTCTTATCGCTTTGTGAACAAACACCTCTGCCCAGAAGCTACACCTAAGCCAATGACTAAGACCCTCATCCAGACACTCATCCCTCCCGGTGAATAGGTTTGGGATTCGATTTCTAGATTCTCGTGGTAGGAATGGGTTACACTGGTTCCCTGATTACAACTCTTCTAAGTGGCTCTAGAGTCTTCACTCTTGAGAGGAGAATATGACAGAAGCCTTAGAGGTCTTCAAGACCCTTTCATAACAGACAATTTTTTTTAAAGATTTATTTGTTTTATGTACATGAATACAATGTAGCTGTCTTCAGACACACCATAAGAGGGCATCAGATCCCATTACATATGGTTGTGAGCCACCATGTGGTTGCTGGGATTTGAACTCAGGACCTCTAGAAGAGCAGTCGGTGCTCTCAACCACTGAGCCATCTCTCCAGCCCCCACAACAGACTATTTCTTCCCCAGATAAAGCCACAATTTCCTGATCTACTCCAAAACTGGGAATCAAACCTGGAAGAGCAGCCAGAGTGCTGAACCCCTCCAACCCAGGCTGAATAATATGCCATGGACACTTCCACCTCTCTTCTGTGGCAAGTGATGTTGTATGAATGTGAAAGCCCCAAAGCCTTTCAAAACCCCACTTCATAATTTTCTTACAAATGTAAGGCGGTCTCGTTTCCCTTAATATCCAGCAGTGTTTGTAAAGGTGGCGGTGCAGCCCTCACGTAGCATTACAGAGACAAGGCAGAGAATACGTTTGTGGTTTTAGAATAGAGACACTGCATCTTGGGCCCCACCCACATTCATCTCCACGGCCACCCTGGAGTTTGGAGCTAAGAGTGAGCATCCAGGCCATCAGGCAACCCTGGCCGAAGGAAGACCAGACGAAGTGCTCTGATCCTGATGTGCTCTGTGGGGAGACCAGAGAGGCAGGAAGACCCTGGGGCTGGGGCAGAGGCTCAGGAGAGCTCTGGTCTCAGCATCTGAACTCTACCTTTTTCAGCTGCAACCAAGGAAGCTGCATCAAGCCAGTTGCTCTGGTCAGAAACCAGGCTGCTCTTAGCACAACATCTTCCTCCCTCTGTCTGGCGGAGCTGTCCCCACATCTTGGTTCACAAATATGTCCTGATTATCTATTCCACTACAGGACTTAATTCAAGTCACCTTCGTCTCTCACACCCACACAACCACCGGAATCCTCACTGGGGCCCCCACCTTGCTTCCATCTACCTCCCACCCACTCTCCCCATGACAAGCCAGCGTACCTTCTTTGGGTTTGAACTAGACTCCCAAGAAGACACTGCACTGTGGGCTTGGTCTGGACTCTTTCCCTGCAGGGCCCTCCATAGTCTGATCCTTCTAGACACCGCTTCACATCTCATGCCTGTGGTTCCAGCTTCCACAAGGACAAAGGCACTTACTGGTCCTCTTTCTGGGACTTCAGGGTGTCCTTCTATCCGCACAGCCCCTCAGCACCAGAAACTTCCCAAGCTCAACGACAGCAAAACCTAAATGATCAACCCCTTGATGATTCATTAAGTTAGGAGTGTCCCCTGTCCTTCTTTCTTGTAATGGCTTTTCTTTGGTCTGCACATAGGTGGGTTTCAATTACTCCCTGGGGGATTTATTTACTGGGTATCTTTCCTTTCCACAAGACCCCAAGCCACTTGAGGACAGGGCAACGGCGGGCTACTAGGTACCCATTGTCTAGCTGCCCACATGAAGACCTCTGTACACACAAACAACCCACGGTTATTTGTAACTTCCACTCTGGAATTATAAACTGGTAGATGAAGGATTACAGGGTATTGCTGAGGGCCTGAAACATGGCCCTGGGGACAGCTTTCTGTGGCAGACCATGTACCCAAACTTGGTGTTGTCTACTTCCACAGCCAAGAAACCTGTGAACCTCTACACCGTCCACGATGGGGCTGTCCACACTGTCCAGAGGTCACCTTTCTTCAATGACATCATCCTCACCGTTGGGGGATGGAACGTGGCCATCTGGAAGGAAGAGGTCATGGTAAGTTGCCTGCGGAACCGAGCGGGTGGGTGTGTCTTTGCCGCTGAGAAAGACAACGGGAACATGGGCTTGTTCCAGGATATTGTGCCCATGGGGCACTTTATGGAGAAATGAGAACAGATGGTCTGGCTGTAGTCTGTCAGCAGAGTCACTGGAAACCTTTGAAAACACAACCACGTGCCCGTCTTTCCAGAGAGGAAGTGAACAACACAGCAAGGCCCTTGTTCTCTGAAATCTAACCAGAGTTTTTCTTGGAAATATCTACTGTGGGCAGTTCATCTGACTTGAATTCTGCTCCTTGAGACTCGGAAGATGGTTTCTGGTGACCAGATGACACTCAGAAAATGACTAGATGAAGTCCAGGGGTTCACTCAGCCTGTCCACTTTTCTTCTGCACCAGGAACACGCTGGCCAGTTCAGGAAGTTGGCATTTGTAGACTGAGGTCCCAGGGTTGGCAGAGCACACCGCCTATCCAGACACACGTGAGCACCAGTAAGATTTGTTCAGGATTAAGACCGGTCCTGCTAGATAGGAGCCAGCCTGCCAAGATCAACAAACAAAAATACTAGAAAAAAAAAAAAAGATTAAATCCAGTGAAGCGGGGGTGGAGGGTTGGGGGCAGGGCAAACCAGTTCTTTTCAGGTGGGGGATCTAAATTACTGTGCCCCTTTGGTGAGAAATGATGAGACTATGAAGAACCTGGAGGGAGGGAGACAGACAGAAGCAGAAAGTATGTGAGGGTCACAAGTGGAGCATACATGTTCTTTCGTCAAATAACAGCCCCCTGCGGGAGGTCAGCAGCTGCATTAGTACCTTTTACGCCGCTGTGACAACATCGCCTCAGTAATAACATGGAAAAGGGAGGAAGTGTCCTGGGTGACTGGTGTGTGGTTGTGTGACTCCGTTGCTTCCGGTCCTGCGCCAAAACCAAACACCATGGGAACAGCAACATGCAGATGAGGCTCACAGTAGAAGACACGGGACCAGGACCAGGTGTAACCTGCAATGGCCTGACCTCTTCCCTCTAGCTGGGCCCAAACACTTGAAGTTTCGAGAACAACCCAAACTATAGGCAGCTGGGAGCCGGCGTTCAACACAGGAGTCTTATGAGGGACACATACTCAAACTATAGCAATAGATTGTCCTTTACTTTTGTATATGCCAGAGTTGTTTCCACAGGCTGCAGATCTCTGCACGCCAGATAAAGTTATGAGAAATCTCTTTACTCGCTATCTGCTGTCTACAGATTCGCAGAGAAGTAAATCAGCGTAGGACCATCGGAAGCTAAATTTGGAAGGTCCAACCTTTTCTAAAAAGCAACTAAAGCAAAACAAAAACTGAGGTTGCTTGTTGTCGATTTGTTTTATTGTTTTATTGCTTCTATTATGTCAATTAGGCCCCCAAATCGCGTGGGGATGACTTACATGTCTGCCTGTAAGACACGGAGGGTCCCTGCCCCAAGTTGGCTCTAACTGGTAAACAAAGTTGCCGACAGCCAATGGCTGGGCAGGGAGACAGAGGCAGGACTTTAGATTTCCCAGGCAAGGGGACCCAGAGAAGAAGGAGGAGGAGGTACCACCATTTCCAGGGGAGAAGGTCCCGGCCTGAGACATGTAGGAGGGAGAGACAGAGAGACTGACAACATGTAAGAGTTTGGGATTGTGGCCCAGGAGGGCTGCAGGTCTGAGTCCAGGTCAGCAGAATGAAATATAGGTTTTAATAAGTAATAATTCAGGAATATCGGAGGGGGGGAGCATGCTAGCAACATGGTGGATTTGAAATGGCCCAGCCATTGAACTATTAAGGCATATTAAAATAGAAGGCTGTGTGTGTGTGTGTGTGTGTGTGTGTGTGTGTGTGTGTGTCTTTGAGAATCCAGATCATTGGGGGAGGAGGGGGCTGGCAAGCAGCTCACACCGAAGTCACCAGCAGCACAATTTGAGTAGCATTAATAACGAATTCAACAGTCGCTTATGAAATAACTGGTAGAGAAAACATCTTGTCCAATGTAAACCCCACAGCATTGCAGGCAGGATGGTTCAGTGGGTAAAGTCGTTTGGGGCTTATGAAGAATGTTTGATCCCTCAGAAACTGTCATGGGAATTGTGGCATGTGGAAGTCTGTCTGTCTGTCTGTCTCATTTAAAAACTAAAAACAAAACTCTAGAACAAAAGAAAATAAGACTTCCCAGTGGGATAAATGTATGGTTAAGTAGCTAACCCATGGCCAGCTGAGCTGTGCTTTAAAAAACCAAACAAACAGAAAAACCTTGTCAGTTTCGCTATAGTCACGGAAAGGGAAAACAAAAAGCTTTCAATACGTCTTTTGAACTTGCCTTTAGACCGGGCCGCTCCTTCAAACGTGCTGCGCACCGAAAAGGTACACGGCAGGGCACTGGTCCCTGACGAGGCCTGGAGTGTTCTACATCGGCCGAGAGGACGGATATGTCGATATCTGGGACCTCCTGGAGAAAACTCATGAGCCAGCCCAGTCCCAGAATATCTGCATCACCATGATCACCTACATCAAGCCCTGGACCTTCTCCTGTATGTTCTTTCTAGTTCAGGGAGCCACGTGTTCGGTCCAAGTACGAACGCTAGGGCGTTCGCCTGGAAAACCTCCTGTGTTTACCCACCCACCCATCCTCCCCTCCCGTCTCCCTTCTTTCCCGCCCTCTCCCTCCTGCTCTCTACCCCTCCCTTTGTTTCCCCAACAACATTCTCACCCTTTCCCTTGCCCTTGCTCCCAAACTCTGGAAACCCCTTAGCGTCCCTTGGTGCTCGGGTTCATTAGCCGCGATTCGGACTAAGGCTGACTTTGAACCACGGTACGGAAAGCTCCCGTCTTTGTCTTAACGTGACAGAGTACTCCTAAACCTTTGCCGCCGTGGGGATATCTCTTTTCCAGAAATATCGGGCTCCGTTTCTTTGCCAAGATTTTTAAATACTGTGTACTTTAGTGATTCTCGCATGGGCCACACCAATAAGCAATTGGCTTCACCGAACCATATGCTTCTCGAGGGTTACACACTCATGTAAGCCTTAGACTCTGAGTTAAATATGTGCAGATATAGCAATACACTACCAAACAAGCATAAATTCCAGGTTATATATACAGAAAATTAATTTATTTCCTTAGGTTTGTTTGTTTGAGGTTCCCTCCCGGTTTTGGCCCAATTAGTATTTTCTATGTAACTCCAGTGTGTCTGTTTTTACTGGAAAAAAGTTTCCTTTTGTTTCCAAAAGTCTATAGATATAAGATTGACTATGACTTTTCCTAGAATCACCCCACCCCGACAGTCGGGCTTCAGGGTCTCTAGGATGTCTCAGTCCGGCTTCCGTTAAGCCTCGAGGCACAACCAAAGCAAGTTATCCTGTCTTTGGTACAAGAAGACTGACTCTGTACCTGCAGGGTTCTGAGTGCAGGTCTCAGCAATTTGAGCCGGACAGACCTCCTGAAACTGAGAGGAGAGGAACATCCGGGAAGTGATGGAGAAGGAGCATCCTCACCCACATGCACGGTCGCAGGAAACCAGTGGTTGGGGCTGTGTCTCCACGCTCATCCACACAGCGCAGCCTTCAGCTCTTGCTGTGTGCGCTGAAGTGTGCTCTCTGCTCAGAGCCTTCCCCACGTATTCACCCTGTCGGCCCCTCCCCTTACACAGGCACCGCGAGAGCGAGGCTTGAGGGGGTGGGAGCACCAAGAGTCTAACTCTCATCTCATCCCCTGGAAAGAGTGGCTTGTCCATGGTCACGTGGTCCAGTCCTGAGTCTCTGAGGACATTGCCGGGGGCGCAGCAACCGCAGCAGGCCTTCCGGGAAACCACAAAAAGAAAGAAAGAAAACGGGTGTTGTGTCTAACTTCTGGAGATGACTTTCCACTTGTTGAATTCCCCCACGCACACTCTTTTCTCTGATCTTTCAGCTAGGCAGCAGTTTATAGCCATCGCTGACTATTATGGCACACTGCATATCCTAGAAATCCCTTGGACCTTAAGTCACCCGTCCTCCAACGAGGTCAGTAACGTTGCGACTTTGCACATCTAATGTGGCTGGGACGTTTTTTTTCTTTTCTTTAAAATGTATACTTAGGGTGAGGTGAATACCATGGCACACTCGTGGAATTTAAGGGACAACTTACTTCTCTCTTCCTACCAGGGATTGAACTCGGGTCACCACACTTGGCAGCGATGGTCTGATCTGAACAAACCATCTTGGCAGCCTTTAGGGGCATATCTTAAAAGTGTGTTTTAAGTGTGGGCACTTTTGTTTTACAAGAGAATGAGCGATTTTATTTTAAATAGTATTTTTATCTTAAATAATATTTTATATATTAAATATTTTATTATTTTCTTTTTATGGTTAATTTTATTTATTGTTTAGGCATTGTATTTGCTTTTTATTTTAAATAATAAGAGAATGTGTTCTTAGAATATGAATTAGACAGTTGGATGCTAAGGAAAAGAACCAAACACAAGATGGGAAAGAAGTGAGGGGAAGAGTGAAGGCTGGGTGGAGAACCGTTGTGGGGAGTCTGTGTTTTCAAACCTTAGCGAGTGGTTGGCAAGCTCACACACCTCTCCGACATCCTTCCCAACCCCAGCATATGGCCAGCCCCCCACCTGACCTGGCAGTACTCTGCCCGTTCCAACCTTACCCCGACCACCCAAGCATTTGAAGCAACCCTGAGAGTGAGGGCTCAAAGGGACCGAGAGAACCGCACGTAGCCGTGACGCCTAAGTGCCCAGACTGCTCCGGCCGAGCTCCTGCCAGGCAGCAGGCTTGCCTACCTCGCCTGCCCCAAGTAGAACTCTAATGGTTTCTCTGCTGATGTCCATCCGACCCAGGGCTAAGCCCTCTGAGGACCAGAATTCGGCTCTGCTTCTGGGTCCCTTTAAAAGCACCACAGAGGGTGCTTTTAAAAAAGATGGCTCAGCCACTGAAGGCTAGACTCACAGGTCTCCTCCGTAAGTATCTTCACCCGAGTTGACCAAGTTCAGCTGAGGGTGTGCAACTTTGGTCTCCTAAATAAGAAGGAAAAAAGGGGCGAAAATAAATTCCTATATTTCTACTATAAAAACTCCCTCCCCTCCAGCTATAATGCTCCTGTCCTGGGAACCCGAAAGTCACAGGGACCAAGATGTAAGCACAGAAGTGTGATCGTGGGGCTTGCTTCTCTGGCCTGCAGCCGCAACCTTCAAACCACATTCACCTAACGCTCTCAACCTGGGGGGCTGTAACCCCAGCCTCCATGGAGGTCAAACGACCCTTTCACTCGGATCGCCCAAGACTATCAGGAAACACTGATGTTTACATGCTGATTCCTACAATAGCAACATTACAGTCGTGAAGCAGCAATGAAAATAGCCTTATGGTCGGGGGGTCACCACAGCGTGAGGAACCGGATTAAAGGGTCTCAGCGTTAGGAAGGCTGAGGACCACTGACCTGGAGGATGAGAAGCATCATGTCTTTATCAGATCATTATCGTGGAGAAGGTGGTTATTGTCATCAGGTGAGGGAGATGAAGAGGGTGAAGTCCTAGTTACAGAGCAGCAGCCGTTCTAATAAAGCCATGTAAAGGCCACGGGTGTCCCTGTGGGGTCAGCTCACCGTGGGCCCTTCCTTGTCTCTGACAGGTATCAAGTGTGAATTACTACTTTGAAAGAGAAGTCAAACATCTGGAGTACGTCCAGCAGCGCAAGGACATCCGTGAGGAAGAAAAGAAAACTATGGCCACGGAACTGGTAAAGAAGAAAGCGGTGAGTGAACCCTCCGGATGAGAGCTGCTGACTCCTCCCCCCAACCCCACCCCCCAGCGGTGGCGGGCGAGTCTGGTGCGCTCCCCAGCCTTATGCCTTTCTTACTTGATTTCCTCGATGACCCCGAGTGAGAGCCGACTGTTGCGCACATTTCTATCTGCTCATTATGTGGAGGTGTGTTCTGGGTGCTAAGGCAGTACGCAGCTCATGGATGGAGCTCAGGGTTATTTATAGGAGTCAGTGAGTCTCAGGGAAGAGACTCTGTCCCCCAGCCTGGCAGCGGGCACCATGCCCGCTCTCCAGCCCTTGATACACGATGAGATCCTGTGCAAGACATCTTTCTCTCGGTGACTGCAATCCCAAAGTCCTTTAGTATAGACACAAGGATTCGCAGATGAATGTGTTGAGTTTTCGTGTGTGGTGAGTGGTGTATTGAGACAGGCCATACCGGTCCTTTGAAAAGGACCAGAGAGAGAGAAGTCAAGACATGGGCTGAAATCCCACAGATCTGGAGCAGGGATTCCATCTTTGCCGAGCGTTGGCTGTCTGGAAAACGGGAATACCCACGGCCACCTCTGGTGTTTTTGGGAAGGCTTTCGGCTAACTAATGTGGCCGTCAGACAGTTGCCTCACTAATGCTTAGCAGACCATGACAGGTAGCACTGTGGCTCTAAAACAGAGCAGTGGGGGAACATATCCGTCTCACATCCAGCCAGCAGAGGGACATGACATTCTACAGGCCCCACTCCCCTTTCTCAGCCCCTTTCTGTGGGTCTCATCATCCATTGGCATTGGGGACTTCCAAATATCTATAATCAGTTCTTCTCGAGTTCTCATCAGAGTCTCTCGGGTCTGGATTTCTGTTCCTCGTTGGCTTGTCTTCTCCCCTCCCTCCCCCTCATATCCGCCCCCCCCCCCCCAGCATTGCCTCTTTGTCTCCACAGTTTCCTAACTGGCCCTACCTACAGCCAAGCGCATGGCACCCTCCAAAGTAAACTTCCAAGTGAGAGCCCAGTTCTCCATGAAAAGCGCTAACATGTAGACACTGTAATGTTCTGAACACATCATCCCTCCATAGACACAAACTCACACAATCCAAGAAGAGGGCTCATTTTCAAAAGCCACCCTTGGTGGTGACAAAAGATACGGAGATACCAGTAAACTCACTTTCTGTCTAGTCCCACTGCTGCAGACAGATTGGTCTTAGCTTTGTGCTTCCCTACACTTACAAATGCTGGTTTAAGGGCTCTGGTGGGAGAAACTCTAAGCCAGCTGTGTATCCACAGTTGCTACAACTTGCTACAGACTTGCAGCTCTGCAAGGTGTGGGCTGCCCTCCAGTTATATAAGGAAAGACTGGGGGAGGGATTTATTTGCTTGTTGGTCTATAGCAGCGGCTCTCAACCTATGAATCATGATCCCTTTGTTGGGGATGGGGGAGGCATGTAGAATGACCCTTTCACAGGGGTCACCTAAGACCATCAGAAAACACAGATCTTCACGTAATGATTTGGAACTGTAGCAAAATTATAATTATAAAGTAGCAACAAAGAATAATTGTATTATTTATTTTTATCCACAACATGCAGAACTATGTTAAAGGGTCCCAGCCACAGGAAGGCTGAGAACCATTGCTATACAGAGACGTAGTGAGGGGCAGGGTTTTTACAGCCCACTTCTGCACATCAGACTGCCCCTCCTGTCTGTCTGTCCTCTACCTTCACACAAGCCCTTTCTAGAGAGCAGCTGCTCAAAAAACTCAGCCCCTTCCCCGTTCCCCCCTGGTCTTTAAACTTATGGAATGCTCTGCTTGTTCCCACCTAGAAAATATACCATAAGACAAAAGAACAAATGGATGCCGAGCTGAAGTTGGAATATGAGAACTATTTGGATCTTGAGAAGTCTGTCCTCTTCTCCCTTGGCCTAGGCAAGGTCTCAGAGAAGATACCGTACTTGGATATGCATTAGCAAGGATTCTCGAACATGGTTTCCGGAGGACCCCACTGGTCTTCCCTCTCTCCTTACTGATTATGTTTTATTTTATGCAAGATAAAATAGCTAACTGATCATATATAGGTTTAATTGTAAATATAGGCTTTTGTTTAACTGGTATTAAAACAATTAAATTCTGTCAACTTTATTTCAGTGTGATGCTGAGCAGTATCGAACCGTATGTAGAATATGGACTTTTCAAACAAGGTCATATGCATTTCCTCTAGTAGCATTACACAGGGACAGACACCATCACCTCCCCCAAATTCTGGTCATGCAGACATCCCCTAAACCCAGAAATCAAACTGTTTCTTCCCATCACATTAAAATCCCCCCTCCCAAGCCAGTGCACAGGTGTTCGGGCCATATTCTAAACACGACGCTCACCGACTGAATCCAGAAGTGTGTTTTTAAAGGGATAATACTGGGGTGGATTCAAAAGGAAGACCTGGGTTGATTTACCCAGGAAAAGGAGATTGATTAACAGTAGAAAAGTGAATCAGAGATTGACTAGACAGAGACTGTAATGGTGACAGGTACAGGAAACATTTTTTAAAATACAACATTCGGGACAATGACACATCCTTAGCAACTACAGAGAAGACCGTCTCTACCTGACAAAGGGCGTCAGAAAATACTGCTGTGAAAAGACACCAAAAGAGCACATTAAATTTGGGGTTCACAGCTTCAGGGGATTAGAGTCCATGAGCACTGCCCCATGGCAGGGAGCAAAATCTGAGAGCTTACCTCTTGAGACACCACCACCAGATGGCACATTTCCTCCCACAAAGTGACGCCTCCTAATCCTTCACAAACAGTTCCACCAACTAGGGACCTTGTTATCCAAACAAACCAGCACAGGAAACTTCAATGCAGGAAAATGAGCCACACCATGAAGCTCCAGTCCCCCTGCATGAGGAGGGTGGTTTTAGTTTGGGGGGGGCGGGGACTAGCAGAAGGGCTAAGCAGGAAGTTGGCACAACCCACTCTCTGTGTGAGAAGATTAGGAATGGATTGGAACAAAGAGTTACCTGGCCAGAAATCCTCTTAAGAGGTTCAAGAAATCCTCTTAAAAGGCCATGGTACCTGTTCAAGGTGAAAGATGAGAAGGCCCTGGATGTAGAGGGTGGATCTGAGGGGCTCACTAAATGGGAATGAGAAGACAGAACAGAGCCACAGTTGGCAAGTCAGGTTAATAGAGGAAAGGAGACTTTAGAATCAGACTGAGATCAACACTCCGCCAGCTGTGTACTCTTTGACAGTGACTGAGCTCTGTGAGGGTAGCATCCAGCCAGCCTGAAGCTACGTATCGGGCGGGCGGCATTTGGGGTTGGAGTTTATTCTTACTTAGACCAGAAAGCCCCTAGGCTAGTCTTGAACTCTCAGCCATCCTGACTTGAACTTACTTCATCCAGGGAGCTTGAATCACTCAGTGAGTGTACCTCTAAGGAGTGGAACTGAGGCAGATCTGCCCCTGTGGAAGGAGAGAGAAAAACATAGAATAAGACAGGCTGCCTCTCAGCTGTCCAGCACTGTTCCTCCCTAGGATGCCACTGACGACATCAGCACTGTCACCTCCTTCAGCAGAACACATTCTCTCTGAAGCCGTCCAATCCCACGAGCTGATGTCCTTTTCTCTGTGCCAGACCCTTCATTTGGCAGGCAAGAGACCCGCTGAACCCCAGCAAAGACAGATGAGCTGAGGCTCAAACTAGGCAGTGGAAAGATAGGAACAGCCAGTGTGAGCGAAACGGGTGTGCCTCCCCTCGACCCCCACGGCTCCACCCCTGTCCCCTGATGTTCATTCCTTCTGCCCCTCCACCTGTATTTAAATCAGTTCAAATCTTCCTCTTCTGCCTTCTAGACATTTGTGAATTACAGCATAGTGAAAAGAAAGGGACTCTGGATCTCAGCAGACTGAACTCAGAGCTCGGCTTCATCCCCTTGGGGACAAACTGTACTGTCCCCTAATAGTTATCTCGTGTTAAAGGGGACATTCTCTGCCCACCCCTCTCTCTCCCGTGTGTGTGTGTGTGTGTGTGTGTGTGTGTGTGTGTTTGTGTGAGTGTGTGTGTGTATCTCCGTCTCTGTCTCTCGTGTGTGTGTGTGTGTGTGTGTGTGTGTGTGTGTGAGTGTGTGTATCTCCGTCTCTGTCTCTCTCTCTCGTGTGTGTGTGTGTGTGTGTGTGTGTGTGTGTGTGTGTATACCTCTGCATGCCCATGTGTGCATGTGAAGTCCAGAAGAGGGCATGAGGTTCTTGATCTATCTCTCTTTACATAGTCTATCTTTTCTTTTTTTTCTTTTTAAGAACATAACACACTACCCAATAACTAGTCATCCAAGATTTGATTATTTAGATTAAATGTAATTATCATTCAGCCTCACAAATTATTCTCTGCTCACCAAGAACTGTGTAATTAAGCCACGATATTTTCAGGCCCACAGATACACACATCCTCTGTGTGCAGTTTAAATGGAAAAGCAATTAACTGCAGAAGACAGTTTGCTAACCCACCAGAGTAAATAATTAACGGTTCCCTGTGCCCTTCTGCCCCTGAGGACAGGCAGGGGTAGGTGACATTCTACATTGTTGCTAGGCTGCCACTGCCAGGGCAGATACTAAGTAACTGAGCTGCAACCTCATCAGGAAATTGAATCTCAGTGAAGGTCAGATAAACCCGTCTGATGAATCCACTGCCTGCACAGCCGATGAGCTGGCACTGGAGGGCCGCAGTGGACAGAAACCCACACAGCAGCTAAACCAACCTGGGAGCTCATAAGACAAGACAGTGACATTGTAACTGCTCCCTCTCTGGTATGACATGGCTCAGTGCTGACAAATGCTATTGCTGTTTCCTTGCACCATAGGCAGTGCACTGGAGTTGGGAGGACAGAGGAAAAAGTGTCCCTTCAGCCCCCAACTCAAATGCGTTCATGAACATCTGCCACACTTTGTTTTTCCCTTTTTGAGGAGAGAGAAGGAAAGTGTAGAATGAAAAGTTTCATACTTTCTTCTCAACTAGACGTGCACTTTCTCAGTGTAAGGACAGGCTCCATAATTCTAGCCCCACTACTCTCAAGCCTCAGTGTTTGACAGTGTGTGTGTGTGTGTGTGTGTGTGTGTGTGTGTGTGTGTGTGTGACACATGCAGCATCTATGGTATGTGTTTATCTGCATGTATGCACACACATGCAGTATCTGTGTGGTGTGTGTGTGACACATGCAGTATCTGTGGTGTGTGTCTGCACACACATGCAGCATCTATGGTATGTGTGTATCTGCATGTGTGCACATACATGCAGTATCTGTGGTATGTGCATGTGTTGGGCACAGGATTGTGTTTTACTCGTGTTCACATGACTAGAAGTGAGATTAATAGTTCTGATTTCTCCTATCACCTCCCACCTTGCCTTGAGGATCTCTTACTAAATTACCACCCCATGATCACTTTGACCATTTCTTCATTAACACATAGAGATAATAAGTCCCACCACGTGGAATTATGAAGACTCTATAAAACATGAGAACTTACCGTGTAGTGCTATAAAATGCATATGAGGCCATGTCAATAAGACTGAACTAATTTGAATTCTGGGGTGACCTGAATCTCCAAAGAAAGATCACCTACATTTGCTATGCTATGGTTTTTGCAGTGGTGTGATTCAGTGTCTAACATTCATCTTACCGAGATCTCCCATTTACACACCCAGTGGATGAACCAACAGGTAGCATGTACTCATGGGTAATAGATTTGCTTTAACAATCATCTGAAACATAGACCAGGGAGAACAAATCAAACTTTTTGTTACAAAAGACAGCTGATGTGTAAAAGGTAGGGTGACTTTCTGTATGACCCTCTCAACTCTGTGTCATCAAGGGGACTGTGTGATCATCTCTTGACTGCATTTTACTCTCTCAGAGTATTAGATTTGTGTTTGTTTACATTTTTCCAACAGGCCATTCTTAGCCCAGCACCAGGAAAAGGCAAACCCCATGGAGACCTACTGGCTCTAAAAAGAGAACACGGTGGAATGATCCTCAGAAATGATGTAATGAGACAGAATCTGAAACAAAAGTCTCACCAGCTCTTGCTGGGCAGAGAGGGGAGGGCAGAAACAGGCTATTCTTGTCTACTCCTGTGTGTCCATGTTTGTTGGTCTGGGGTGTGCTGGAGTTTTGTGACAGAGTTCTAGCAAGAGGGTGTGGGTAGAAAAGACAGAACCCCCCTCCAAGGTCTGACCTGACCCCCATCCTTAAGTCCCCCAACTTTAACTTCTCCAGCTGTGTGTTTGAGATGCCATCATTTATAAACAGAGATGTGGCAGAACCTTCCCCTAATGAATAAAGATTTTAAGGAGCCAATCACTGGGTGAGTAGGCGGGACTTCCGGGGGAAGGGGAGAAAGAAGGGAAGCAGGAAAAAGAGACTGCTCTGGGGACAGGAGAGATAATGGAGGTCAGAATGTAGTTAGTGGAGGCCCCCTGGTTCAGGTGGTGGATCCACCGGAATTTGCTACTGGACGATTTGTAACTTAGAATAGTTTACAAATTAGGAAGCTAGATGCTGTGCCCAGCGATTGTGTTACCTGATTCTAAGTTCGTGTGGTGTTTTCCTTCACACAGCGACTCAACTGGGTTCTAGAAAGGCATGGCAGCAAAGTGTGGGTTGCGAGAAGTGCACCCCAACTAACCATGGGAATTTGGAAGCGTGGGGCTGGCGTGACAGTGACCGGCCATGGGAACTTAGTGAGCCAGGAGGAGAGATTTCAGAGCTCCGGGTCATGGAGTCTGTCAGGCTGAGAATAGGCAGGCCAACCTGGCCTCTGTTGCCTTGCCTATGGTAGCATGGATTGCCTTTTTAATATTCCAGCCACACAGAGAAACGTTTCTCAACCCATATCAGATTTTAACAACTGGGAAGTCACCCTTTAGCATAGTAAACCATCAAGAATTCTGGGTTTAATTTGTTAGTGCTATGGTGCAGTCCACGCAGAGAGGCTCAGGTAGACTGGCAAGCACTAAATCAGAAATCTGACTTAAGCCTACATATAGAAGAGCAAACAAAAATAACACACAATCTTAAAGTGCAAAATGGAGAGGTTTTCTAAGCTGAAGCTTCCTTGTGGGTCGGCAGGTTGGAAGAGTATTCATCAATCTCAGGCCACTCAAGTCACACACTGAGGTGTTCTTACCACTTCAGATCCCACATTTCCAAATTTGCAACACTAAAGCTGACACCGCTGCACTAATTTGAGTTCTGGGGTGATCTGAATCTCAGAAGTCTGTCACCCACACCTTGCTACTGGTAAAGCTCAACCAAGCACCAAAGGTGCTGCAACACTAACCACTACCTGGTTGAACACAGAGTATTGTCATACTTCGGAATGATAGTGAGTATAGTCCTCCTATAGAGAGTAAGTACTGGTCACGGATTATTCAGCGAGCACACAAGGACTCGACAATGAGCCAGCAATCGCTTTGGAAGTCGGCCTCTGAGACGAATGCACGGTTACAATTCTGGAGTCACCCAGAAGCTTGGGTGTTAATCACAATGACCTTCTGAGGTGGCTGAAGTTCTCAGTGGTGGACAAAGCAGTGTCCCTGACCCATGTACTCTTGATATGCCCACTCCAAGACTCCACTCTATTTCCTCTGCTCTGGAAATTAGGCAGGACCTAAGTGGAAATGGCCAGGCATTCATTCTTGGTCCCAACCCCATGGGGGCGGGGCGCATAAAGAGAACACACACAGACGTTCTGGCCCTGGCCCAGCTTGTTTCCAATGGAAATGATGTATAAATGCACACATTATCAAATGATGCTGACTTTGACCTTCAAACTACCCCAGTGGATTGCGTCTCTGACAGACAGTCTTACACTTGGGCTTATGCCACTAAGTTTGGGGATGGTTTGCTATATAGCAAAAAATATCTGGACCAAAGAGCTCACACAGCTCTTGTGAGGAATAAAGGAGAAAGAATATATAAAATTCCTTCCTCTGAAACATAGTACGACCTCAGTAACTTACCTATAATGTACCAATAACTGGAAACCACTCCTCACATACAATGTGAATGCATTTCTTCCTTTACTTTGTCCTGGGAATATAAAGATGTATCGTGCAAGGTGAATCTCTGGCTTTAATACAAGAGACAATAAGCTCTATATTAAAATAACCACATTATAGAACAGAATAAAATAAAAATTGCACATATGCCTTAAATGTGGGGAAAGCTATTTGGTTATCAACAGTAGAAACCACTGATAAGGGCAATTACTTTGCCACCTTTTTTTATTTGGCTGAAATTGCTACAGAAAACATGAATTTTTTTTTGTCATTTCCTCCTTGTAAAATTATTACTTGCTCACAATATAATATACAGATCTTAAATTCATACTGAATTTAAATTTTATTCATGCATTCACCCATAGAACCAGAGGGATTGACAGGGAGCAAATTTCATTATGGCCCATAAAAGACCTCAGCATTGGGTCCCAATGGAACACTGCAAACACACTCAGTCTAAAACACTCCATGTCTGTTCTGCTTTAGAACTCAGGTCCCAAATGAGTCCCATGGACCCCAACCAGGGCAGGACTGACGGCCTCTGGAGGTCTTTGATCTGAGGATTCTGAAAGTGGTTGGTGAGCCCTGGGTCATGGATGAGGCTCTGATGTCTGTCCTTTGCCTGGTCTTTCCTGTCAGATCTTCTGCCTCCTTTTCATGGGGACACATGATTATTTTTAAGGCCCACTGGCTAACCGAAGGGAGACTCTCCATCTCAAAGTCTTCATTTGTACCCATCAAATGCTTCTTACTGCATAAAGTAACTGTTGCAGACTCAAGGATGGGGGGCAACAATGTGTTTAGGACTATTCTTTCAGTTCATCAAAAACACATAAAAATGCTAAAATTAGGGGAGCTTCTGAAAACTCTTTTATATGTTAGTTTATTATATTCTCTGAAAAGCATAAAACAGTTACATAGCGGTTTCCCTCTGGTGGAGGACGCCAGTGGAAACCAGCCCACAGACTCATCTAAGTGGGGTTCTAGGTCCTCTGCACGTGTTATGCTTGTTAGCTTGGTGCTCTTGTGAGACCCTTAGCAGTGGGGTGTCTCTGACTCTTTTGCCTGCTCCTGGGATCTTGTGAGACCTGTAGCCGTGGGGTGTCTCTGACTCTTTTGCCTGCTCCTGGGATCTTGTGAGACCCGTAGCAGTGGGGAGTCTCTGACTCTTTTGCCTGCTCCTGGGATCCCTTTCCTTCTGCTGGGTTGCCTCATCCAGCCACATATGGGACTTCCAGCCTAGACTTATTGTGACTTGTTATACTGTGTCAAGTTGACAGCCCTGGGAGGTCTGCTCTTTTCTGAAGGAAAATGGAGGAGGAATGGATCTGAAGGAGAGGGGGAGTGGAGGGACACTGGGAGGAGAGGAGGGAGGGGAAACTGCAGCTGGAGTGTAATGTAAGAGGAGGAGGGGGAAAATAAATAAAAATAAAAAATAGCCTTCAAAAATAATAAGCTGGGGGCAGATGGAGGCACCTGGGGGCAGCTGGAGGCAGCTGGGAGCAGCTGGGGGCAGCTGGGGGCAGCTGGAGGCAGCTGGGAGCAGTTGGAGGCAGCTGGGGCAGCTAGGGGCAGCTGGAGGCAGCTGGAGGCAGCTGGGGGCAGCTGGGGGCAGCTGGGGAAAGCTGGAGGCAGCTGCAGTTAGCTGGAGGCAGGTGGGGGCAACTGGAGGTAGGTGGGGGCATCTGGAGGCAGGTGGGGCAGCTGGAGGCAGGTGGGGGCAGCTGGAGGCAGCTGGGGGAAGCTGGAGGCAGCTGGGGGAAGCTGGAGGCAGCTGGGGGAAGCTGGAGGCAACTGGAGTTAGATGGAGGTAGGTGGGGGCATCTGGAGGCAGGTGGGGCAGCTGGAGGCAGGTGGGGGCAGCTGGAGGCAGGTGGGGCAGCTGGAGGCAGGTGGGGAAAGCTGGAGGCAGCTGGGGGAAGGTGGAGGCAGCTGGAAGGAACACATGACCTTTAGCCAATGAGCTGGGGCATCTCACAGCAGCAATTGCTAGTAAGTGCTTGAAAACTGTTGGTTTTGGCTGGTAACACAGGGCTCATTATCTCTGGTTCCTGCTCTTGGGGGTTCCCACATTTCCTCAGTCTAGGAGGAAGCAATAGGAGCAGTTGTGAGGAGACAGCTTCCTGCATTTTTCCTGTTTCCCTACTCTAAACTTCAAGACAGGAAAGGATTGCTTCTCAATTTGTCCCCCTCTTTTATGGCACCCAAAGTCAAAGGCTGCCTCGTCTGAGTGACTGAAGGAGTCAGGTGTCTTCTGCACTGTCCCCACAGCAGGCCTGCAGCAGAATGTGCATATATATTTTTTAATATTCTCCTTATTGTTTTTTTTTATTTATATATCTGAGTATGTGCATGAACATAATGTACAGTCAAAGACCATAAAGTCAGCACTGGGTCCCTTGGAGCTAGAGTTATATGAGATTCAGACCCAATCTAAGAGATTGCTACTACATGTAGTTTTATGTTGCTGCCTTTGCTCTGGACCGGTTGAGCTACCAGCTACCACTCGGCTTCCCTTGACTCAGTGGACAAAAGACACATACACAGTTTGTTCCTTTACAACTTGCCTTCTTGGCGAAATTGCTGGTCATTGATACCTCCCTCCTAAAAAAGTGTGTCCTTATTAATTTATTATCTCCATCTCTCCAGCCCTAAACTTCAGTGGCTAGTCCCATTAGTCCCTGCCAAACAACCGTGGCCATCCACCTGTAGTAGTGGCCAGCTCCCCCGAGACCTCACATGGTTGCTGTGTTCTCCCTCTAAAGCATGGCAGAAACTCTTCTCTCCTTTCTTGTGTCTCCTTTTCCTCCTGGGATCTGGAGGCCCTGGATTTCTTCATTGACAAATCAAGAACCAGTTGGGAAACAGGATCTTAGCATCAGAACCACCCCCCGCCCCTTCAATTGCTAAAGGCTGAACTTAGGTCACCTGAAAGAGCAGCAACCACTAAGCCATGTCTCCAGCTCTCATGGTGTGGTTGTTTGTTTGTTTGTTTGTTTGTTTTATAGATCCAACGGGCTTTTTCAAGTGTTTATCTGAACAAGGTGCATTTAATCCTTAGAGAAAGCCCTGGTATTAGCTATGAACCCAACTCAAAGCAGCTTTGATTATCCTGTTCCTCTATTTGCGATAGAAAGAAGCACTAAGGCCATAACAATATTCTCTCACTTGCTGTGTGTATATAGCTCCAGATGTATATCACAATACATATAACAACTTATGAATTAATTGTTAAGTATAAAATATATGACACTTGTTGATGGCAAATGGCACTGGTTTCTACTCACAGAATAAGGTTTACCCTAAATTTTACTTTTAAAGGACATTTTTAATTTTAAAATTTTAGTATATGTCTGTGTATATGTAGTATATCTCACTGTGTGTGTGTGTGTGTGTGTGTGTGTGTTAGAACTTACAGGAGGCAGTTCTATCCCTCCCCCATGTACATCCCAGGGATCAAACTCAGGAACCAAGTGCCTTTACCTGTGGTCTTAGTCAGTTCGGTTACTATGAAGAGAAACCAGGACCACACAACTTTTAAAGAAAAACATTTAACTAGGGCCAGCTTACAGAAAAGAGGTTTAGTCCATTATTGTCACGGCAGAAAGCATGGTGGCTCACAGGCAGACATGGTGCAGACATGAGAGCAGCTGAGAGTTCTACATCTAAATAGGTAGCAGCAGAAAGAGAGAGACACTGGGCCTAGCTTGAGCTTCTGAAGCCTTGAAGTCCACCCCTAGTGACACACTTCCTCTAACAAGACCACACCCACTCCAGCAAGGCCACACCCACTCCAACAAGGCCACACTTCCTAAGGGTGCCACTAACTGTAGGCCTATAGGTACCTTTTTCATTCAAACCACCACAGCTGCTAAAGCATCCTTCTGGTCCTTAAAAGCATTCCTCAGAGAAATTATAAAGTATATAACGACCAGTGTGGTGGTGCATGACTTTAATCCCAGCACTTGGAAGGAAGAGACAGGTAAATCTCTGTGAGTTTGAGGTCACAGCGAGCTCTAAGGCGGCAAATGCTATGTAGTGAAACTCTATCCCCAAATCAAAAATTTAGATCAGGATACAAAAATGATCAGAGAGCTACAGAAAATACTTCTTTTCATGCATACTAGTTTCACATACGTGTATGCATGTTTGTATATATGCACACCCAGTATATGCCTGTAAAAGCCAGAAGGTGACGTTAGACAGTTTCAGACAGCTGTGAACCTACACGTGGGTGCGGGAAGCAAAGCTGATCTGCAAAACCCAAGTGCTCTTCAGCACTGAACGACCTCTGCAGCCTAAAATGTCTGTTCTTCTGGATGTAAAGGGTGTTCACCATGCTGCAAATTTACAGCGTTTAAGACAATTGAGTTGAGGAAAGACACAGAGGCAGCTTCTCTTGGCTTTGAGCTAATGCAGCACGAGTGTGTGTTGTACGGTTTCTTCCTTCAACAAAGCATTGCTTATTGGAGGGTTGAGGAAGGCCGGTACTCAAGAACCCACAATTTTACAGGACTCAGAAGGTAGGAGACTGCAAAACTAACAGTCCATATCCTGAAGTTTGTAAGCAGGGAACAGTTGGCAGAGGGCGGAGATGTTTCATGAAGCTGCCTGTGAGTCCTGTAGGGCACTCCCGGGGTGCAGCTTCCTGAGTCTTCACCCATGCTGGAGGTGGGTTCTCTGAGGAGGCAGCTGTACACACATAAACCTCATAAAGTTACTGGCTGATCAGACTCCCCTTGGTTGGAATCTGTTTAGTTCTGCTGTGGGCGCTACCTGGAGCGAGCAGACATTTGTTCACGTCTCCTCAGAAGGCAGACAAGATCAAATGTAGACTCACAACCTTGGACAGCCAGCTGCCGTTCCTTATCTGCCGGTCTCGACAAGCAGCCTCCACTTACCTAACAACCCAGACTCACTCCCCGGTTGCAGTGGGTTTGACATGGCCACAGGGGGAAGGTTGGGCAAGAATGGACACAGACAAGCTGGCAACCTGCACCTGCCTTCTTGAGGGAAGGTCAAGAACAAAAGGTCGCTGTTCACGATCTGCAGCTGGGGAAAGTCCACAAGCTCCAGGTTGCTCTGGTAACGCCACACAAACACCCTGGATGTGAAAGGGGGGTTCCCTTTCTTGACTTAACATGAACTGTAAATCTCTAAAGTTGGAATTTTAACCTCTCCGTGGAAGTTTACTTTGACGAGTGGAATTTCCACAGAAGTATGTAGGGATACAGAAGGTACCAAGATTTCACTACACCCATGTCTCCATTCTGCAAAAATGGAGGTAAACACAGATGACTTGAACTTGTACTGAGGCCTTAACAGGCAGGGATGATGACAATCCAACCCAGAGGCTTAAACACTGGACAAAGAAAATAAAAACGCAAACATGTGACCTGTTCCCTGTGTACCCTCTCTGCTACTCTATTAAGGGAGGATTTTACTCATAAGCCCCAATCACATTTATGAAATAATTTCCTTTTAATAATGTGAAAATAGAATTTTGCATTTTTAGAAAAAAAAATCTATTTGCACTCAAGGAACTGGGGCCCAGATCAAAAAGGTTTTCCTCACCTTTGTGTCCATTTAAATAAAGTCTCCCTTAGAGGCCTGACCTATGCTATAACATGCCTTTTCATAAGCAAATCATTTAAGTAATCTTTCTCACTCTGTAGCAACAACTACTCAAAATTTACCAGCTAACTTTTGTGAGTGACTAATCTCCCCAAGATTTGGAATTCTTATTCCAGAATTCCAAAGCAAAGACACATCTTTAAGACAAAAAGACACATGTCTTTTTATCATGAAGAAGTATTTTCCGTGTGTGTGTTTGTATGCCATGAGGGTGCTAGTGTTCAGAGTTAACAACAGGTACCCTGAGGCTGGACCTATAGCAACACATGTTCTTAACCACTGAGCCATCCTTCCAGCCCCAAGGAGTGGCTATTTTATGGCCATTGGTTTTTGTCTTTCCTCTATAAAAAAGAAAACCATTCTGAAATATCTTTTCCAACCATTCACCTTTTAATAAACAGCTGATTGTCTTCTGAGTTATGGCCCCTCTAGGCATACAGTGATGAACTAGACATACCAGCTTCTTGTTGCTATGAGAACACTGTTTACACATGAAAGGTAGAGATAGATAACTTCAGATAAACACCTTGATGGAGACAAGCCAGGGACAGTAGATGCGACGTAGCTTAGTTTTTAAAAAATGTTTTAACTTATTGTGCACGTGTGCGTGTGTGCGTGTGTGTACTACCGTGCTGCAGCTTTTAACAAAATCTCAAATGTTCAATTTTACCAGTAAAGACTCAGGAGCCAGATGCTGGGCTGAAAGCCTGCTAGCTCAGAGACAGAGAAAGCACCCAGCTGACCTTCTTTAGTCAACATTCCAAAAGGAAAAGGAAACTCTCCTCCACACCTCCTCAAAAGTCCTTCAAACTCAATGTCCCTCCCTCCTACTTCCTGTGTGTCTCTCCGCCAGTCCTCCTGACTCCCTCTCACTCTCTACAGTTTTTCCTATGTTCACACCCATCAACTGGTTGCTTGCTACGCCTCTTGACTGACGGTTGACTTTATTTAATGATATTTACAATGAACAGAAAACTGTTCGATTAAAGGTTTGTGCTAGGGCTGAGCCACACCACAACGAGAAACGGGTTTTTTCAGTAAATAACCCAATCTTGGGTTTCATGCAAGTGTGTGCTCACAGAAATCAGAGCAGTTCTTTCATATCACCACATGAATTCTGCTGATCAAACTCTTGCCTGCTGAGCCATCGCCAGCCTGTGACAAACAAAAATGTCCCCTCAGGCTCAGATATCCGAACACTTCATTCCCAGTGGATGGTGTTGTTTGGGAAAGCTTAGGAGGCATGGTCTCACTAGGGGCGAGCTTGAAGGTTTAAAGGCCATACACCATTTCCACTTTGCTCTCTACTCCTTCAGAGTTACAGGGATCAAGAGATGAGCTATCACCTTGCAATTCCAACTGTCATGCCTGCCACTTTCTTGTCATGATGGATCTTATCCCTCTGGAACTGTAAGACTGAATACACCCTTCCTTCTCTGAGCCATCTTGGTCATGGTGTGTTATCACCACAATAAGAAAGTAACTAATACTTAAAGTGACGTTTCCTCTGAAGCAGGAATGGCATAAAAGGAACTACCTAGGTAACGGGGGGGGGGGGGGATCTCCACACCTGCCCAGGCAGAAGGGAGGGTGGAGAGCTGAAACAAGGGAAGTCCCAGCGCTGGGGAAGAACGATGAACAATACCCTGGGATCAAGTACACTGTCTTTCCAGATCACTTTAGTCTCCACAGATCACAGGGACTGTGGACACAGGGAACAGGAGCAGCACAGACTGTCATCAGTCTGGGATCTATCGCACCCAGATCTTTGATGGGTGAGTATAGAGGCAGGCAGAAAAGATTAATACGGGAGCAGCAGGGTAAGAGAAAGAACAGCAAAGTGTTGTGGGAACTTGCCAGTTCCATCTGCTCAGCATCCAGTCTTCCCTCGAACCCAGAAAATTCACCACCATACGATTTAGGCTGCAGCGGTTTTCAACCGGTGGGTGCCCAGCCCTTTGGGAGTTGCATATCAGACATCCTGAATATCAGATACTTACATTATGATCCATAAATACCAAATCATGGTTATGAAATAATGTTATGGTTGGGGGTCACCATGACATGAAGAACTGTATATAAAGTGTCACAGCATCAGGAAGGGTGAAAGCTTCCTCTAGGGGAAGGATATAGCAAATTCCCAGCACCTGGAGACTTGGAACAAAACTGGTACTTTTGTTGGGAAATACAAACCAGAAATGAGGCAGAATCGGAGTGGTCACACTATAGTAGAATAAGGACCAGGCATGGCCTTGTCGCCACTTTTTTTTTTTTTTTTTTTACACTCAAGATTTTTATTCCCCTCCTGGTCCACCCTCCTACTTTTCCAAATCCCTACCTCCTCCCAACCCCCATCCCTGTCTCCATGAAGATGTCCCCACCCCACCCACCCTGCCAGACCTCTAAACTCCCTGAGGCCTCATATCAGCTGGTGTATGCTGCCTGGTTGGAGCAGCGTATTTCTGCTTTCTTTCAGGCTTTCTTAGACTGCCAATTGCTTTTTAACGTATTTTAAAAACTGAAGCATGACTTAGAAAAATCACAGATCTCACTATGCTTCTTGAGATAGAATCATCTTTGAGACCATGAAGAACAAGATACAGAAGTCCGTCAACACCGTTAGAGAACCTTGCTTCTGAACTGTGGTGTCGAAAGGTCCACTTCTGCCTTTGTTAGCCAGTTAATTTTTGGCCAAGTCAGAATGTAACCAAGGATTCCCACTTGCAGCGTTCACTCATCAACTATGAAAACTGTTCAGGAAATGAGGGTTAAAGATCATTTCTCCTTACAGCTGGGGCTCAGGTGAACAGGAACCAAATTAGGATATGTGGGAATGTTTCAAGAAAGGGTTTCATTAAATATCCTTAGCTAGCCTTGAACCTGCAGTATTCCTCATGCCTTAGGATTGTTAGTTTTAAGAGCAATCCAATTTTATCATTTCCAAGTACTTGAACAATGGTGGCTTGAATTATAAAACAGTGTTCAGGAAATAAATCCCCAAATTCATTTTCTTTAGGGTCCCTAACATAAAACTACCGATGCTACTCTTTTCCTGTTGCATAAGATGTGGCATTTCCTAAAGATGTCTTTTGTTTCTGGAGGCTGACGGTGTCTGATCAGCACCAGACACAGGGGCCCATCTTGCTGTTTGACAGGGCATTACACAGCAGGTAGGTAACTACTACGGTGGACAACATTGAACCTAAGGCCTGTTTAAACAGAAACTGTCTTGCTCTTTGGGGCTTGTTTTGGTTTAGACAAGGTCTATGTAACCTGGCTGTCCTGGAACTAGGTATGTAGACCAGGCTGCCCACAAACTCAGAGATCCACCTGTTTATGTCTCGAGAATGCTAGGACTGAAGGGGTGTGCCAAATGCTTGGCCATTTGATTTTATTTATTTTTGGTGGCAACTCTGTTCTATTGCATGGGCTATACCTCCAAAGCCTGCAAGCAGATTCTTTTAGCTCCTACTTCAAAACATATCCATAATTCTCCTTGTAAGTTAATGAAATTACACAGGCACGCAGGCACCCACTTTGGCTGCTACTTCTTTTGTCTGAATGACCAGGTCTTCATCTTTTGCTTACTACACAACCAGAAACACTATTACCTAACGTAAAATGCCTTCAATGTTCCAAACTAGTCTCAACATGAGACTACAAGCCTAATCCAGATGAAGGATGGGGAAGAAACGAAGGCTTGGTGAGACCCAGAGAGATTCCGAGTTTATCTCTGAAGTATCCTGCTCATCCTTGCTCAGATGCAGAACCCCCAGGCTCTTGGAAGCTCTTTGAGACTGCCATAATTATACAGAAGATCCAGAAGCTAATGAATGGGTCTGAACACAATTCAGTGACAACTTGCTCTTGATCAATGAGGGCTCCATAGCAAAAGTACTTGCTGCCAAGCACAATGCCCAAGCTTGATCCCTAAGGCTTTCACACGCACGCCATGCAGGTGTCACCCCAGCACACACACACACACACTCACACCCACACATACACACTCACACATACACCCAAATATACAGTGTAATTTTAAAAAATGTTTAAGTAAAGGCATGTAGACTTGGCAATTCTGCAAGTGGCAAAGGCAATTAAAAAGGAAAGCCTGTAGCTGTGGGGAAAGCCTGTAGCTGTGGAGGTAGGCAGATCTCCGAGTTAGAGGTTAGCCCTGTCAACAAAGCTAATTCCAGGACAGCCAGAGCTACACAAAGAAAGTCTGTCTTTAAAAACAACAAGAATATCAACATGACCTTTAAAAATCAATTATAATAGCATGACGCTGTAGCAATATTTTAATAAGGCATTTACATTTCTATAAGATTCACTTGATTTATGTGTTATACGTGACACAGCAAACAACGCAATGCTTTCTCTGTAAAACACTTAAAAATACTTTGTTTACTCATGACACACACATATTGCATCATCTCTGGCACACGTTACACAACATCTTTAAAAAAATGCAAATCTCATATAAAAATAGATATCTTTATTCATACTAATGGGCTTTCAAATTACCTGGATGTTATGTGTATTGCATAGAAGTGGTTACATTAAGTACCTTAGTATTTAGAAAAACAGTAAGAAACCGGTTTTTTTTAATGACTGTCACACTTTAAACTTGGAAACTCAAGTTTCCCTTATAATATTACACATTCTGTAAGCACAAAAGTTTTTTTAATACATTTTTAAAAATTGGGAACATGTGGCACTCTGGCAAGATGACTTCTTTAGAAATAAGGGCAATTAGTGAAGTCAACAGTCTAAGTATACCACTATAAATAAATACCTGAAGCATCACAGGAAACAAAAATGCATAAAACAGGTGACGTCCTTTGAAGTCATTAGTGCAGGCATCTGGTCACGTGATCCTGTATGAAGCGGAAGGGCCTCAACATAAAATATAACTTTCCACAGGGATGCTGTATCTACAGAGCAAAAATGGAAAGGCTATAGATCGTTCTAGTGTGTGTTCATTCAAGTGGTGCTTATGGAAACTTACCCTTTAACATAAACTCTTTCCCTGAAAAAGACATTTTAAAGCTAATTTTGGCCTTATTTTTAAAATACATGGAATGCTATAGTCAACCCCTTCCCTCATTCTAAAACCTAAATGCATAGTGAAGTTATAAATACATACATATTCTCAGAATCATAAAAATATTTAATTTTTATAAGTTTAAATAATTACTGAATGTTAATACAAAATACATTAACACCTGTATAATTTTATGTTTATAAAAATTTTTCTTATAGCAGCATTCATATTGCAAATGAAATATGACCAAATGACATTGCACAAGGACCCTGACTGCAAATCAGCCCGTCCAGCTCAGCGTCTTCTGCAGAGAACACGTCTCCACCTATGAAAGAACAGTTCTCACCAAAGCCTTAAAAACACCTGCATGTCTCCTCCATGCACCTGGCAAGGTCTATTAAAATATACCCAAAATAAATTACCTTTATGTCTAGAACAGTTCATAAGTAAAATGACCATATTAATGAATAGCCTTTATAACTGAATTACATGAACTTATTAGGAATTAACTCAAGGTTCCAATATTGTGTGTGTGTGTGTGTGTGAGAGAGAGAGAGAGAGAGAGAGAGAGACAGAGAAAGGAAGAAGGCTTGACATGAAACATGTTGACATCATCACAAATAAATCAACCTCTCCATCTCAAACACTCATATTCAGCTTGTTTTTGTTGAGCTCACGTTCCAGATTGCCAATCAAAGTATCAATGCTTTCTTGCAGATCTCTGAGGTTAGCTTTCTGATCCACTGTGGACTCAATAGTCTGCATTGTCAAGTATGTCTGAAACGTGCACCCTCTGGACACGGGGATTTGTCCCTTAGTCATGACTTCTGCTCCATTCACTTTGCTACAGTCTCTACTGTCTCCATCTTCTAAGGGAACATCATCATAATCCAAATCCTTGAAATTTTCTCTTGTACTTAAAGAGTAGCTCTCCCCACAGCTGCTCCAATCTCCTGCATAGCGGTTGCTAAGTGGACTATCCAATCGGGCCTGCCTTGGCCTCAGCACCCTGGACGAATCCGTACTGCTCAGATTTAACACACACGGTCGCTCTTTCTTTCGCCTCAAGTAATTCAGAGAAGATGA
This sequence comes from Micromys minutus, assembly GCF_963924665.1. NCBI lineage: Eukaryota > Metazoa > Chordata > Mammalia > Rodentia > Muridae > Micromys > Micromys minutus. The sequence goes on along the minus strand of NC_137973.1, from coordinate 76,887,014 downwards.
CTGTTCCAGGCACAAACTGTCTCTGGGTTCTTTGACAGTTAGACGTTGCACTAGAAATGAACAATACACATACTTTAGTGACAGCCAACGACCTTAAAAAGACAGAGCACACAATGAAGCCATTTAATAATCAACTACAAACATGCGTTTGACAGAGACATGCGTTCTACTGAAAGAAAGTATCCCATAGGGATTTTTCTACAACCATGTAGAATTAAGATCAGGCATACAATGTTTGATGGTGCTATTTCATGCCAAATAATAACATTCGCCATAAAACTCCCAACTCTGATTAATTTTCTGTGCAAGTTAATGGCTATCTAGCTGTAATTCTAAGCGAGTGGCTTCTCCCGTATTAAAGACTACAGCAAAGAAGCAGGCAAGGCATGGCGTGTAAACAGCAGGGAATAAGAAGTTCCTTTGTACAAACATCTAGCCGAGGCAAAGGCACCGAAAGTGATCGCTCTAGCTCTGACCTTAGTGGGCGTTTTTGCAGAAGTTAGCAGTGTGTTATCATTGACCAGGCAGCCCATATTCCGCTTTGATAAAATGCGTGGATGCTAGGCCCGGCTGGTGGTTACCTCGGTTACCTGAGAGTTACACTGCATTAGCTACTAACAGTCTTCGGGGGGGGGGGGGGGGGTTGGCCTGGAAATAGCACAGATATTTTATTTTCCAATTCCAGTTAGAGAGTAACAACCTCAGATTAACATTCTTCGTATTTAAACCGTTTTCCTCTGAGACAAGCTGTATTCTATCTGCTTACATTGTACCGGCGGTACAGAAGGCAACAGGCCCAGGGGACTTCATACAGAACAAGGCTTGCATTGCTTACTGAGAACGAAGTATTTGTCTGTGGTTCTTCGTATAAAACAGACTGTAGAATCCTGAGCTGTAGTTATTACAGATTCTCCACACTGGCTATCTCTTTCTGCTTGTTTATTCTGCTCTACCTCCCCTTCTAGTTCCCCCACTAAGACAAGGGTAACAGTCAACAGAATGAAGGTTTGTTTACAGAAGAAAACAACTTAAGAATGATACACAGTTTTCCGGACTTGATATTCCCAAAGTTTTACAAAGATACTTTATTTCCATCTGTATTTCAACTTTTACTTAGTTTTAGTATCTAAATATTGTATGTTTCTTAAACGTTTCTATTATATTCTTTAAGACTTGCTCTGTGTATGAGCATTGAGCCTGCATGTATACACTGCGAGGACAGAGTTCATGTGATCTTATTATCTTCCAGCTTCCTGGCTTTCTTCCCATCATCCTCAGGGTATTCCCACTGGGCCCGAAGGTTTGTCAAGGAATCCGAGATGCACTGGTAGTCTGGAGGGAAAACTATCTTTCTTTTACCCAGCCAGGACTCTATTCAAACCCCACTTTTACACAGTATCTTGGAAGAATACTCAAGAAACCAATTAAATCATCATTTTACATTAAACTAAGAACTCAAATTTCTGAAATATCAATGTCAGTATCTTTTAAAACTACTGGTATTGGGACATTTTTCTTTGACCTTATAAGGGAAATGGCTGCTCTCAGCCATAAAGGAGAAGCTCTGACGTTCTACGCTGCCTGTTTTCAAAAGGATGACAGGAAAATGCAGAAGACAACTAGTCAGAGAGTGCTAAGCACTAAGAAATTTAATTCTCCCAATGTTTTGGGCCAGCGGAATTTTATCTTTACTTAATAGAACTATATTAGGTGACTGAGTGCTCTGCCAAGAACTGAGAAAGATAAATATCCATGACCTTACAAACTTTACAGCCTTGTAAGAAAGAGGGAGCCCTGCCCCAGACATATTTATCATGGAGAATGTAGACTAGCAACAACTCTAACTGCCCAGCTGCCTGTGAAAGGAGAGGACTGGCCTCACTCGGACATCAGTATTCTTTCCAAAAGCAGACCCAATGCTTTTTAAAAGCCCCAAACACTAAGCCTGTAAAGAGAAGACTGTTAAAGCCTGAAGGTTTCTACCATACTGGGACCCCGTCTCTCCTCGGCTCATGGCAAGGAGCCCAGGGTGAGTCTGCTGCACCCTGAATGATGAGGGGGGCGCAGTTGCCTTACCTTCTCTGATGTGACAGCCTTCTAACGTGGAAGACAGGACTTTACAGAAACCTCAGAGCAAATTATCTTCTTGTCCCCCAAATTCAGGGGAAGTGAGAAGGGAGATTCAAAGTAACATAAAAGCAAATGTGTAGGAAAAAAAAAAAGAAAAGGAAAAGGGTGCTGGAGAGTCTTTATAGCTCTGGAGTAGAGGAAATTCCCTAAAGAAAAGCTAACAATGCCCCCTGCACAGAAGGCCCGGGCTAGAGCTCGCTCCTCTGGGTCCGTCCTCGGTTTCTACAGGCCCAGTAGCCAAGCCTTATCTACATGATGTCTGCCTTTCCTGAAATCCACAGCCGGCAATTTAGAGGGGAGACCATTGTTTCCTCTCATCCTCCGCCCGATTCTGTCTTTTGTCTAGAGTACTTTCAAGGAAAATAACAGGTTATAGAAGAAGGTTATTATTACAACCAGCAACAAAAGTCTCTGGAATAAGATGCTCAACATAAAACCGACGTGTGCATTATCATTAAAACACAGTCAACGGCTGGAGAAACAGCTCAGGGGTTACGCGTGCTGGCTGCTCCTGCATGCACCCAGGTTCAATTCCCAGCACCCACACGGCTACTAACAACTGTCTGTAGCTCCGAGCACAGAGTATAGGACACCTTCTTTTGGCTCCCACAGAGATGTACACATGTGAAACACAGACAGACATGCAAGAAAAACACACATTTAAAATAAATCTTAAATAACTAAAATGTAGCCAACAATAAATTTGTTTAAATGTATGAGCATGTGTTTACCACACAGAGGTAGGGTAGGGCTAGGGGACAGCTCAGTGAATAACATGCTATTGCACAAGGATGAGGACCCCCAGCTCCATCCACTGGACCCACAAGGAGGAAGAAGCTGCCCTTTGACCTCAAATGCACATTCTTACCACACCCACATCCATATAACAAGTAAATGAAACGTAAAAACCAAACTGTAAAACCTTTTATTATTTGTGTTTTGCCTGTATGTATTTCTGTGCACACTGTGCATACCTGGTGCCCACAAAGCTGAGGATTTCAGAGTCCCTGGGACAAGAGTTCTAGTCCTTGTGAGAGACATGTGGGTGCTGGGAACTGAACCTTTGGAAGAGCAACTAGTGCTCTAGCTGCCTGGTCATCTCTTCAGGACCATGCAAACGACTTTTTAAGAGAAAATTGCCAGGGTGAGCTGAAGCAAGAGTAACATTAGAACAGTAATTCTGTAAGAAAGAAGGAACTCGGGCTGGAGATGACTTGGTGGTTAAGAGGATTTGCTGCTCTTCCAGAGGGTCCACATCTGGTAGCTCAAAATTGCCTGTTTAACTCACGTTGCCGGGGACCCAATGCCATCTTCTGGCCTTCTCGGGCTCCCACATGCACAAGCACATCACATAAATAGAAACAAAATGATAAAAAAATACAAAAGGAATAGGCTTAAAAAGAAAATGAATTTGCTTCAAAACAAATTAACTAAATAAAGGTGAGAAATTGAATATTACGTGCTAAAAGCTGTGCTGAACACCTTAAGGACATCTTGGCACTTAATTTTCACACAAAGTCTATGAACGAGTAAGACGGAACACAGTGACGTCTACAACTATAAAGAGCTTCCCGAGGTCACAGTGCCCTAAGTGAAACACCAGCATTTTGAGCCAGGTTTACTAAGCCCAAAATACATACGATGTCTCAAATGTCTACAATGTTAAGTGCAAAGACAAAATATAAATAACACACAATACAGAGCAGGGGTTAATTGCTCAGTACTGAAAAAGCAAAAATCTCTACATTTTCCCCCAGTTGTATCTAGGTACTTTAATCCTTAGCTCCACGTAACTCATTGCTGCTAAAGAAATGTACTCCAGACAATTGCTTACCTGGCCAGAGTTGGAGCAGGTAATGAAGAACTTCGATGTGTTTTTTAAAATCCAAAGCACTTGCGAGTTCTTCAGAATCTGTGAAGACTCTGTTGTTGTGGGGCGAAGTCTCTTGCCTCTGATTAAGCAACACTGGTCCAAAGCACACAGCCAAGTTCTGACAGGTCATCTTATTCACTTCGTGGTAAGAAGCCACCAGTTTCAGATGATCTAACAACATCTTCAGGGTTGCCTAAGTATGCCCAAACATAATTTAATCCAATGAGTGGTTAGATGTCTATATAAAATACTTAGTAATATATTCTGAATTCCAACTGGCCTCCCTAGGAAAATACTGATCTCCCATCAGCCCCTCCCTCTTTAAAGTGTCAACAGCAGCTGTGGCAATGGGAAGAAGTCATGTGAAATACCCATGATCCTTGGATCTCAGATGGGGACTGCTACACTAGGTAGCCCGAGGTTAGGGTTTAGCCACAACTGTGGTGACTCTCTAGGAAAGGATGGTTTTCGAAGGTCCACATGTTTCTCCTGTTTTCCCACTATGCTTTTTAGCTAATAAATATTTTAAGCAGACAGAATTATGAAAGGAGAAAAATAATAAAATTTAAAAACTTTTCCTGGGCTGGGCATGAAGGTACACACTTTTAACCCCACCCCAACACTCTAGATACAGAGGCAGGCAGACTGCTTGTTTGAGGCCAGCCTGGTCTAGAGTTTGAGTACAGCTAAACAGAGAAACCAACCCTATCTTAAAAATAAACACACACACTCAATTACCCTCCCCCCTTAGAAAAATACTGCTTTAAATTAAATAATGATTTAAATTAATAAAAGATGCTGGCACTAGATGGAGCCAGGGGAAGGACTGTAGGAACCAGAGGGGACAAAGACACCATGAGTGACAGCCCACAAAATCAGCTAAGCGGGGCTCATAGGGGAGACTGACACAGAAGCAACAAGCATGGGTCTGAGCCAAGTTCTCTGCCTGCCTCTTCCCGCTGTGTAGTTTGGTGTTCTTGTGGAATTCTCAACGATGGGAGCCGGGTGGGGTGACTGACTCTCTTGGCTGCACTTAGGACCCTTTTCTCCTACTAGGTTTCCACATTTGTGATATGGGGGTTTGTGTACTCAGTCTGACTGTATCTTGGTAGGCCTAGCTTGGTGGGTATCCCTGGAAAGCCTGTTCCTTTTTTTGAAGGACAACAAAGGAGGAGTTAATCTGGGAGAGAGGGGAATTGGGGAAGGGACTACAAGGAATGGGAAGAGGGGAAACTGAGAGGGATCTAATGTATGAAAGAAGAGTAAAAGTTAAATAATAATAATAAAGAAAGAAAGTTGGCTGAGAAAGTTTTAAGCACCTATGGGAGAGAGTGATTTTTTTTAAAGTAGTGTATTTTCTCATCATCATCTTATGAAATAAGCTTTAAATATTGTATTAAACAAATGTGTAAGTTGTTCATAATTATAATTTACTAGTAATTTTATAAATTATAATATATACATTAAATGAATTTCTTTTAAATTATATTAAACAGACAGATGTGAATTTAAAACTGCTAATCATGGTAGAGAGATGGCTGAGCGGTGAGGAGTGCTTGCTGCTTTTGCAAAGAACGAGAGGTCAGTTCCTGGCACCTACATCAAGCCTGCAACTCCAGCTCTGGGAAATCTGGCACCCTCTGACTGCTGTGTGCACCAGACAGGTGTGTGGTACACACACACACATACCCTCAGGCACTCATATACAAAAAGTGAAATAAAATATATCTTTAAAACAGAACTTAGAAGGCATGTTTGTGCCCAGGCTACAGTTATTTGCAGAAAACACAAAACTGATTTCTGGAGACATTTAAGTAGTAGTAAAGGCAAAACCCACCTCCCACAAATGCCCGAGTCCTAAAAGAGTGTGATGAGGGAACTATGTGGCTAACACGTGTGTTAGGTCTCGGGGAAGACGTCTATCAAGCATACTTGCCTTCTCAATGTCTGGCAGGCAATTCAGTAGGTCAACAGTGAACCTAGAGTTGCTGGACTCTTTATCACAGCCATTCGACGACATTTTCAAAGGACTTTTCACCATCGCATCTAACACAGCCTCGTACAGCTGCTTGGTTATTAGGGGGGAAGGAAGCTCTCTTAAATAGTCCTTAAGAACGCCTGTGAAATTAGATCAGAGACAGTGATGGCTCTTCACAGTCCAGTAAGTAGAGTGAGCTCTTTAAAAATGTAAATATGTCAGTCAACTTTAACACTCTGAAAAATAATAAAAACAGCAACATAAAAGGTATTATCAGAAAGCACTGACGATTTATATTCCTGTAAGTTGCTTTAGCAACTAACTTTGTTTAGGAGCAATGCTAAAATACAGACATAATTTCCACGGTTTTGTTAAGTCATGATGAAAGCTGTTCTTGATACATAAGCCCTATGGATTGTACCCCCAGTGTGAAGCTCCTGCACATACAAGTTAAGAAATAAGAGGTACAAATTTTGGCTGTAAACTATTAAATTATCCAAATTTTGAACCTCAAGATTTTTAAGGAATACTGAAAGGCAACCATCAGTCCAACACCTTTGTAAGCCATAGAGGGACATCAATGACTCGCCCATCCACTGCTGCACATGTATCCTAAACAGATACACTACATCGTTCATCTCTAGTACTGCGTTGGCACACCGGAGGAGAAGGCACTCCTCACACCAAGCACATCAAAGCAAAAGTGCACGGTGTACAACACCTTAATCCCAACACGTAGGAGTCAGAGGCAGACGGATCTCTGTGAGTTTGGGGTCAGCCTGCTCTACAGAGTGAGTTCCAGGACAGCCAGAGCTGTTACACTTAGAAACCCTGTGTCTAGAAGAAAAAGAAGAAAAAAAAAGCAGAAAGACAAAAAGAGAAAGGGAAAAAAATAAAACAAAGGTCAAGAAGAAAAAGCATCAGGCTTGTCACTATAAAATAAAAGCCTAAAGAATACTATCTATAGTAAGTTTATTAAGAGAAGCTTGAAAAATGCTATCTATTATAAGTTTATTAAGAGAAGCCTGCTGGATCCTCTCTATGATAAGTCTATTTTTCAGAAGCATTTATGACTTAGCAGGATTGGGGAAGTTAGAACACGATTCTTTGCCAGGTTTTGTTCGGGCTTTACAATCCAACTGAGTCTTGGAGATACTGCTTGAAATGGGAGGCACAGGAAAGATTCCAGTCTAGCGGGTAGGAAGAAGATTGTCTACAGGACAGGCACGTTTGCTCGGGGCCTCGGGAAGGCGTGAGCGAAGGGCTGGACCTGAGACTGAGCAACTGAACGATGGCCACTGCTCGGCAGGTGTGAGCCTCGTGATCTGAACTGAGGGTCACCTTCTGTTACACAGAAAACTCCATGATGGCCCTGTCTCCTACCCCAAAGTGTACGTGTGTGTGTGTGTGTGTGTGTGTGTAAGAGAGAGGGTTCGGGAGAGACAGACAGACAGACAGACACTCAGGAAACAATAAGCAGCATGACCAGATGACCAGGAAATAACTCCAAAGGGACAAGCTCTCTCAGACATGGCTAAGGAAGAGAAATAAAAGACCCCATGTGTCTAGAAAGGGTGGTGTCGGGATGAGGAGAAAGACATGGATGTTCCCAAGAAAGACAAGGGAAAGCTGCTTTACGACAGACCCTGAGGTATCGAATGATTCGCAGTAATAACTAGGTTAGATAAGAATGGCCGTAAATACTGTGGGGAACAGTCCGGTCCAGCCCCTGCTTTGGGATCTCCTGCCAGGGCCCCTGTATTTATAAACAAATTCCTCTTGTGAGTCTGTGGCAGAGGGTTTCTGTAGCTAGGGATGAGACAATGGCTCAGAGGCAATGAGAGATAAGGACCAAACAAACCCAGACTCATCAGGAAAGAAAATCAGCTGTCTTGGCAAGCAGTCGTGGGGAACAAAGGCCAGTCAGAGCTGGTCAGGAGATGAATGGGCATGAAAAAACACAGCAGAAAGGTCTCCAAGGCCCAGGAGAGAGGGACTGTAATCACCTGGGGAAGTCCCCAGAGAAGAAAGCAGAGAGTCCTGAGAAAATGGAAAGGAGTGGCATCCCTTCAAGATGTCTGGTGTATCCAACACCAAGGGAGGCGGGAAGTGGGAAGGATGGAGGTAAACACTAACAGCATGGTCCAAGCAGAGGGCGCTGCTCCCATCTGAAGGAAGTGAGGAGGGAGGGACCCACCCGAGGCACAGGAAGACCAGAGACTAAGTAGACACTGAAGAATAACGGGTGGAGGACAAAGGAGAGAAGGAGAAAGAGAAGACAAAGGGTAGACAGGGAGATATAAAAAAGAAAAAACAATCCCAACACATCAGCACCACAAAGAATTAAATACTTGAGGGAAACTAAACAGATGCAAAGTTTTACTCAGAAATTGAACATTCAAAAAAAAAAAAAAAAAAAAACAAAACAAAAAAACAAACTATATCCCAAATTTCTAAACCAGAAGACAACATTGTGACAATAACATACCCTACACTGATGTCAGAATCAATGTAGAGACTACCAAAATCTCAGCTAGGAGGCGCTGGGAGTGCAACTCACTGGTAAACTGTTTACTTTGTGTGTGTAAGTTGTGAATTTGATCACCATTATCACCAAATAAAAAGTAAAATAAAATCCAGCTAGCTTTGTCACAGAAACTTATAAACTGGTCCTAAAAAATATACTGTAGGAAATTTAAACAGCCCAAAAGTCCTGGAAAGGAAAATGGGAGAAGCTAAACCTGCCAATCTCAAGTTTTCCTGCTGATCTTCAGGCACGAGTGTGACACCACAGGCACCAAGTCGGACAGTTTGACCGACCAGTAACGGGAGCCCAGAGTCAGTCAATGGGGGCTGAGGACATGGCTCAGTGGTTACAAGCCTTGCCGCTCTTGCAGAGGACCAGGGTTAAGTTCACCTCACAGTATCTGGAACTCGAGTTTCAGGACTCCAACACCCTCCTCTGACCTCAGCAGAAACCAAGCATGCACACATGCACATACACACATACAAGCAAACCACTAATAAAAGAGACAAAATAAATAGTAAATAAAGAAAATGGTTACAGTAGGGAAACAAAGACTCAACAGAAGCTAAGACAAGCAGATATCTACTTACTAAAGACTAATAAACCTCCTTAGAAAATACACAAAACCTAATTTCAAGTGAGTTAGAGATCTATATGTAAGAAGCAAAATCATGAAATTATCTGAGGATAATGGTGAAATTTTTCATGATCTGGGCTACACAGGGCCTAATACAATAGCCATTTTCCCCTAGACAAGGTTTCTCTGTGTATCCCTGGCTGTCCTCAAACTCTTCCTGCCTGCCCCTTCCTCCCAAGAGCTGGGACTAAAGGTGTGCAACGCCATGTCCAACGCCATGTCCAGCCCGAGACAAGCAATGCTTTAAAGAGTTTAATCTGGATCATGGTGTTGGAGACTTCAGTTCATGGTGGGCTGGCCCCATGGCTACATCTGTGATAAATCAGAAACACAACAGAGAAGACAGGGAGCTGCTCACCCTACAGCTGTTGAGACAAGTGAGAACATGAGAGAGACCACGGACAAAGCGCAACCTTAAACATCACTCACCAATGACATCGGTGGCCAGACCTTTCATTTTCTGCCATCTCCCAGAAAATGTTATCAAATTATAAACCCACCAGTTGGTTAATCCACTGACTGAGCCACAGCCCCCATGATTCAACCATGTCCTCTAAACTCCTTGTCTGAACACTTTGATGTCCCCAACCCAAACCCATGACAGTACCTGAAAATGTAAGTCTCACTGTGTAACGTAAACAACTAAGACAGTGTGATTTAAGAAGCACTAGGTACATGTATGCTGATTACAATGTGTGAATGAATATTCACAGTAACTTTATTTGTAACAGACTAGAGACAAGGTAACCCTGGTCAAGAGATGATTGGATGCATCAACATATCCACTATATCCATAGAGTGGAACATTGCTGGGCACTAAAAAGGAATCAGGCCACAGACGCTTGCAATGATGTGGGGGAATTTCAAAATAATTCCATGTACTTCTGTTTGCTTATAGAAATGGCAAATTCACAAGTTCTAATGGAGACTCAACTTAAAGCAATAGAAAGCTCTAAGGCTGCCTGGGACTGGGGCAGTGGAGGTGAGGGTGCAGGCAGGAAGGATCACGAAGGACATAGGTGCCATCTGTATCCTGCCTGCTCACTGTGGCTATGATCTCATGGTGCACGTATGAAAACACATCTGCATACTCTACATATGTGCATCTTATTTTATGGCAATTATATCTCAATCAGGCTGTTAGGTGAGACTAACCACAGGCACTGGTTTTCCCAAAGGGAAGACAATTAATGGAAGTGGCTGAAATAATGAATCACAAAAAAAGAAGACAGTAACAATGAGGACTTAGGAGAAAGCAGCAAGCAAACATACGCTAAAGAACACTCACCAGGAAAGAGCAACAGGAGAAAGAGTGAGCCTGGAGGACAGGAAGGGATGGATCTGGAATGCAATCAGCTCACAATGTTGGCAGCAAGCAGATTCTGGACCACAGAACCAAGTTAGATCTTGGGAGTGAGTCATTACAGCAGAGGTGATGTGAGGGTCACCAGGCGCCTGGACCCAAGCACACACACCTGCAACCCAAGCACTTGGGAGGCTGATGGGGGGTTGTGAATCTGAGGCCAGACTGAGCTGTTTCATGAGTCTCTGTCTCAATAAACAAACCACTTGGGATAACAAAGAACTGAGACCCTAGTGTTCTGAACTGGTTGTTTGGATGCTAAAGTCATTTAAAATGATGGAAAATACAACCAGAAACAAGGTATCAACGAGTTCACAAGAAAGGCTTCATGTGGTAAGCTCTATACCTGTTCTAAAGCAAAGGCTCCCTTCACCCCTTATATTCCAGGCTCACACAGCTCCCAATGTCCATGGTTTATGCAGCTCATCACTGGCCAATTCCCAAACCCACAGTGCTCACTCTTTATTCCTGTCACTCTCTCTGCCTCTCTGTGTCTGTCTCTGTCTGTCTGTCTGTCTTGTCTGTCTCTTGGTGGCCCTGTGTATAATCCATCCCAATTCCAATGCTGATTCTCAGACAAATCATTTCCTTGTCTTTTGTATTTTTAATCAAGAAAGAAAGCAGCTTCAAACTCCTTTGAAAATTACCTTTACCACAATGGAACAGTGCAAACAGCAGAGGTAAGAACTATGGCGTCGAGTCTGTGGCTTTAGACTCTCCTATTTAGAAAAGAATGCTGCCAAGCAGACCTTCACTAACCCGCGTGCATGTCCACAAACACTGCAAGTATCCAAGCCCAAGGAGCCCTTCTTAAAACAGCCAACCCAAATCACTCCTTCCATCGCCAGGGCGTAAACACATGGTGTTACTTTCACCTCCAAGCTAGGCCCCGGCTGAGACAAAACTTCACTTTTTTTTTTTTTTTTTTTTTTGCTTATACTTTCTAGAAATAGGTATCTATAAAATTTTTCTCTAATGAATTCTTAGAGAGTGAATCCTTTGCTAACTTTGCAAAGCACATACTCGAAGGCAGAGGCAGGAGGATCTCTGTGAGTTTGAAGCCAGCTCAGTCTATATACAGTGAGTTCCAGGACAGTCAGAACTACATGGTGAGATACTGTCTCAAACAAAAGAAAGGGAAAAAAAAAGAAAAGAAAAAATTCTTTGGTTTGCTTTCTCTTAGTAAACTTCTTGAGACCAAAGTCACATCATTCATTCAAGACAACAGACAGTAAGCACTCTACATAAGTTACTCGGCACCCTGAGCTAAAACCTAATTATTCCTAAACCTACAACTATTCCTAAAGCCACAATTCTAAAAGTCAACCTCACAGTGCACTATTCTCTTCAGATGAGTGAACTTTCCTTAAATCCTTACCTAAAATTAATTGTGTATAAAATAAGGAAACAAAGCAGGAGAGGTGAACATTATACATTATACATTAAGGCAGAGAAAACGTTAGACGACATTTTCAGCAAAGAAAAGCAAAGCTGCCAAAGTACAGTGCGGCAGAGGAGTCCCACTGAGCATCTAGGGAGGACAAGTTTGATGCCTGGGGTTCATTTCTCAATAATCCTGTGTTGGAGGGGATCAAAGAGGGGACAGAAGATGAGTCTGGTCATGTCCTGATAAGTATGAGAAGCAGGTGCATGGATCTCATGGTATTCTGCGTCTGTATTGACCTCAAAACATTAGTGATAAAAGTAAAGACACAGAAATGGAAGTAAATGTGATGGTCTGTATATGCGGGAGACATGGGTCTGCGTTAGTGAAATACTCAGGCCTTACTTCCCCATCATTCGTTAGCTGTTTAGGAACAGAGCTGCATCTTAACACCTCCCCTCAGAAAATAAGTCAGGAGCTTATGGAGGAAAGTAAGCCTTCAGAACAAAAGCAAATCAAACGTAGGTTATAAAACAGTACATCCACATTCTTTCCTGTAGGTAAACACAAGATGACGTCTGTGCTTTACCTGTTATTACGTTTATATCTGGGTACTGGTCTTCACACAGACCGACAGTTTTGCTGTCCTTCTCAAAAGCCTCTCGGAGCTCCTTCTTCGCAGCTGCTGAGCCACACAATCGATACAGGCCTACAACCTAGAAACAAAGCGCCACGTTACTGAGACAGGAGCGAGCGTCGTGGTATATAATATAAATCACATGAGCTTGACAATCAGCAACCCTGGGATCATCTTAACACCTCAAATGCAGCTTCTGAAATCTCAAATTAACCGATGCTACAGTGATGGGAGAAAATAGAGCCTATTTTAGGTTGAAAAGAAGGTAAAGTGAAGCCTACTGTAGCGCTCAGACTGACAGCTCGCTCTGGAACTCAGTGACATACTCGTACGGTGAATACTCTAGCTCTTCTAGTTACTGCGTCCTCAGAAGTTCAACACTCATCCAGGGAGATGAAGCCAACCTGGGGGTGTAGTCCAGAAAACATGGTGCCCTGGGTCTGTAGGCCCAGCTCTTGGGAGGTGGAAGTGGGAGGGTCAGGAATTTAAGATCATCCTTAGCTGTAGCAAATTCAAAGCCAGCCTGAACTGCTTGGGAAGGAGGGAGGGAGGGAGGGAGGGAAGGAAGGAAAGAGGTAAATTTACGGAGAACAAAGGGTTGTCACCTATATTTTGAAATCAAAAGGTTATTTAAGGAAGCGGTCACCCTGAGTTGACAATATTGTTGTCATTTCACAATAACAAAGAATGAACAACCCTCAAAAGCCTGAATTAGGAATCTCCATATAATTCCAAGAGATTTAGAAAATGAGAAAGACAATGGAAATGTCTCTCCTCCAAATTACTGAACAAGGGCAAGAGCAGGGAGGCGGGTCTGATACGGGGCTGCAGCAACAGTCACGAGGGAAAACGGCATCCAGAGTTCTCAGATGACTGTACACCCAAAACATGGTCACAAACCTGAATCTGCTTCAGAGAATATCCATGCAAAGTGCTCCTACCAGCAAGGGGGTCAAGGAACGTGCTAGAAAGATGACTCTCATTTCCAAAGCCATGAGTGTAGTCCTGCGCCACTCATATTGGGACCAGCAAGTGAGAGGTAAACACATGAGAACCAGGCAGCTGTACACATAGACATACATGCAGGCAAAACACCCATGCACAGAAAATAACTTAAAAAGGAAATCCAGATGGCCGGCAGATACAAAATCTAGGAGACACTTCTCTGTCAGGGTCCAACCTCGCAAACAGAATCTCTTTACTGAGAGAAACCCATAGATAACCGTAGTTTGATATTTTAGGCTATGCTGTATATATTAGATATGCACATGACAAAGAAAGTAAAGCCCAGATATTAAATAGGATCAAGGGAAATGCTTCCACAATGAAAGAAACCAATTTTATGATAGCCCTTTTGGTATAGGCCCATTTAAATGTAATAAAACCCTATGCTAAGGAAGCATGTATATCTCTGAACTTGAAGACCTGTGACAGACTAAAACACTATTTAAGACATTAAACAATTACATTGATCAAACCTCTATCCCCAAAGGCTCAAGTTACAAACACAGATAAAGTAAAAATCCAATGTCTATATCAAAGAAAGCAAGCTTAGGATATAGCCCTCAATTCAGAGGCTGACGTCCTAACACACGAACACACGTTGGACTATAGTGGACATGAGTGTGATTTCTGCAGTGACCTTTCCCATGAGAAGCAGCAAAGGCAACAGCGTCAAGAGCTCGTGTCACTCCCTCTCTTTATATGAATCTCAAACAGTTTCACAGAGAAAAGAACAGTTATTAACAAAAGGGCAACAAACATGAACAGTGGTAATACGTGGCAGACGGCACAGTACAGGCAGAAGAGGCCTCCTTCATCTTGGCCTCTCTCTACATGTATGCGGGGTTGGGGGAGAGAAGAAGCAAAATAAATACTTCTTTAAAGATACACAACTCTTTATTATTTTATTACATGGGTAGACACTTGCCTACATATAAATCTGTGCACCGTGTGTGTGTCTGGTGCCCATGGAGGCCAGAAGAAGGTTGGGTCCCCTGGAAAAAGAGTTGCAGACACTTGTGAGCCACTATGTGGCTACTGGGAATCAAATCCAAGTCCTCTGCAAGAGCCGTTAGTCCTCTCAGATGAACCACCGTTCTAGCTCCCAAAGACTCGTTTTTAACTCTATGTGTGTATGAACATGAGTGTACATGTCTGTACATGAGTTCAGAAGTGTTGGTACCCCTGGAGCTGGAGTTACAGGCAGGGATGAGCCACCAGATATGGATGCTGGGAATAGAACTTGGGTCTTCTGGTAGAGCAGCAAGAACTATTAGCCACTGAGCTTTCCTCTCGAGCTCCCAAAATACAATTCTCACAGTGTAGGAAGGTGCAGTACTTTGGAAGTAGAAGCCAAAGAATCAGGAGTTCAAGACCAGCCTCAGTTACCTCCTCATTTTAAAAACAACATACAATTCCAAATACCCTAGGGAAAGCTTTTAGGTCGAAGGAGACTTTACTTTGTGTTACAATCATTTGGTTATCTGTGTTGTTATCCACAGATAACCAGGGGACGATTGTGCCACTGTCCACGTGTGAAGGTCACAGACTCATTTTCTCCCTCCACCATGTAGATCCCAGAGATCAAACTCTGTAGGTTTATGTTAAGACAATACATGATTGGACATGAGATAGCTAGGCGGGGAAAGGTCTAGGAGTGGAAGAGGAGGCAGGAGGCGGAGATTAGGAGAGGAGAAATTCGGGAGGAATGAAGATGGAGGCAGATGTGTATGTTTCTCTTGGCGCATCTCTTCATAAATAAGGTTGTTATGAATATTTTATAAGGAATGGGATTGTGCAAGATCATTTGACTTATCTAGGTTGGCAAATTATACCTATTGGATCAGAGTAGTTTGGTGTGTTCTTTGATGTGACTACTTAATTGAGTTCAAAGGGTGTAGTGGCAGAAAGCATAAAGTCCGCCACAGAATTGGGATGTGTATGTCTAAGGCTCGGCAACAAAACGCCAAGGGGAAGTGAGTGAAAACAACACACTGGGGCGGTCACATCCACCTGGGACAGAAGCAGCGGGGGGCGGTAGAGTGAACTGTGCCTGAGTTCTTAGAGGTGGCAAGTTAGAGATCCCCGCAGTGCCAGATGGCCCCTGGAGCCAGCAAAGAGCGGGATAAAAGGTTAAGCCACCTTTTTAATATTTACCACAATATAACTCAGGTCAACAGCCTTTACCTGCTGAGCCACTCTGCTGGTCCAGGAAACCTTTCTTTTGTTTTTATTTCCTGTGCATTGATGTTTTACAGCATATATGTTTGTATGAGGGTATTGGGTCCCCTAGAACTGAAGTTACAGACAGCTGTGTGCTGCCATGTGGGTGCTGGGAATTAAATGTGGATCCTCTGGGAGAGCAGCCAGTGCCCTTAACCCCTGAGCCATCTCTCTAGCCCCCAGAAGATCTTTCTTAAAAAAAACCTTTTTAAACATTTATACAAATAAGACACTGGTAAACACAAAAGGCTTTATACATCTGTTTTATATACCTTCCAGAAAATGAAATAAAATTAACTCTGCTTAAGCTTTTTATTCTAATATAACACTGCAAAGTGTCTAATAATTAACTTTAAAGTCTGCCTAATCTCCTAGCTCTCTACACAGGGTTAGGGTGGGGACAGAAAAGGAAATGGAGAGCCTCTGACTGAAAGGTGGATTGTAACGTAAACACTTTGCTCCAAAGAGACAACATGGGCAGAATCGTGTGTCTGAACTGAAGTTCTTTCAGGTTACACACCCTGCTTCTGGGTACCGTTTTCAAACTGTGTTACAACTGGCAGGTTTGTTTCTTCTGCAGGTTGCCTTTGCCATCCTGTTTTAGATGAATGGGAAGATGATTGTGCAGTTCAGAGCACTGGCTGCTCTTCCGCAGGGGCTTGGTTCAATTCCTAGCACCCATAGACCCACCAAAAAAGTCTATAAATCCAGGGCATCCAACACCCTCTTCAGGCCTCCAGGGCACTGGGCAAACACCTCATGCAGGCAAAATACTCATATGCATAAATGCTAAAAGTAAAAGAAAACGACACGTGGACATGTGTTCTTATCAGTAGGAGCTCTCATCTCTAGTAAAGAGCCAAGTGGAACTGAGAGTAGGAAATAAACAAAGGGTTAAACTCAGATATGAAGCCAGACTCTGGGATCCACTGTTGAACTGCCCCAGAATTTCAAAGCATGCAGAAATTCCTGTTAAGGGGCTGAGCCTTTCTGTGTTATCTTTCCCAGTCCTAAGGCCCACACACTTCACAACATAAACTGTGGAACAGTGTAGCATGCTCTCAAATCTCAGCAACAAAAGCTAAGATATGAAACACACTCCAAAATAATGAAGGTGATGATGATGTAATACAAGGCTGGGGAAATGTCTAAATATTTTTTCTACCCCCTTAGCCTTACCTTGAATACTTTTTCCCAAGACTTTTCCCAACCAATAAAGGAGAAAGCAGAGAAACAGTACAATACCTGACAGCCCCTCTTTTCAATTTCCGTGATACACTTCTGTATCAGCAGCGGTACCATCAAGCCTACATTTTCTTTTTCTACAACTTTTTGGATGTCAACTCCGAACATCACTGACTCACGGTTCTTATCCAGGCTATGGAGAGAATTCTCCCACTGTTCCATCAGGGTCACCTTGACGTAAATGAGCCCTCTGGGCTCCAGCTTGACAGCCAGCTGGTGCATCTTTGTCACTCTGAATAAAGCAGGCAGGACAACGGTGCCGTGACAGCACACGCGGTTCCTCCTTGGAGTGGGCTCCCAGCTGAACACCACCAGTTTCAAATGTTGTGCGTTTTCAATCTCTATGTTGAAAGTGTGGTCCATGTCTAAGAATGTCGTCCGGCAGGTGAGCAGAGCTGTTCTGGCTTTGTTTACCGAGTCTACCTGAATGGCACAAAAGACATCTTTTGAATCTGTCCGGGGCGGTTTTAAACCTTCTGCTCCATAGAAGTGGATGCTCATGAGGCCGGATATGTACTGTGAGCATTTGGGCTGATCCGAAAAGCTGTAATGTCTAAAGGCACCAATGTCTATTTCATTTTTGCTACAACTGTTTGGAATGGTTTCTTTCCCCTTTGCAAGTTTGTGCTCGGACCCGTGCTTGCTAGATCTAGTTCTAAGTTCGGGCGAGTCTCCGTCGCTGAGGTACCCACCCTTACAGGAATACTTGGAGCTCCCAAGGGCTTTCTTCTGGTAGCTGTGTTGAGAAGATACGGTGGTATCAAGATGGTACCGGCTTATTACGTTCCTGGTGGGGTTCCCAGAAGGCAGAATAACACTCTCAGGACTTTCTCCACAGTTCCATTTAGACAAAGGAGGGGCACTCTCTGGACTGTTCACATAGTGCACAGCTCCCCTGGCACCAAGCTTTCGGCTGAATTCGGGCAACCTTTTCATTTTCATAGACAGTTTCCTCACAGTGCGTGGAGATTTTATTTTATCCGGTAAAGACCACGTAATCGAACTGCCTTTCTTCACGGGGCTGGGGCTTGGAGAAGATGGCTCCATAGCTCTCAGTTCTGTCCTATTTGTGGAGACTAAGATCCCAGGACCTTAGAGCAGAGAGAAGAGTGTTACAAAGAGAAGCAGCCGACTTCCCGTTCTATCCCTGCTCTAAAAGCAAACTGGCTCTCACCTGGACTGAGACACCCACATCTCTCAGAGGGTCTCCGTCTCAGCACCCCCTGCCCACTTGCTGTTCTGAAGAAAAAATGGACAAGGAGCCCAGGGTGCAGGGTCACAATCTCCTTATACATTTTCCCCTTCGCAGTGAGTGCAGAGCCTGAAACAGTGGCTTAAGTTCTGGAGGAACTAGAAAAGGACCCATTTGTCAGTGCACTCAGCCAGAAGCTGAACTCTTAACATCACAGTACTGCTTCTGTGCTATGCCCTCTAAAGCTGAGTGTTGTTGATTTAAGAAAAAAAAAGTTAAAAACCAAATAAGTCGATAATTTGGGCAGCAAAGAGGCCTTCTTTGTTCTAAAAGTCTATTAGGATATTGTATATCCAACTGGGCTTCCTGGTAAGCTGGTTCTGGTAGAACACTGACAGACTATGCTAACTGCTAAACTCGTCAGTTAAAAAAGGATGGATTAACCAATTTCATTTCTGAGTTTGTACATGTTCCCAGTAAGTTTTCAAATTAATCAAACAAAATAAAAATATGTTCTGAAATATGTAAGTTGAAATGTCCTTGAAAAAACAATACAGTTATCAGTGCAATTATTTAATATTTAATTTTTGGGGTTTGTCTACTCCTTCACAGAACGATCTAATAATCTTAATACCAGAATCTAATCTTGGCTGAACTACTTCAGGATCAAAATGTGAACATGTTTATTTGTTCAGAATCAGTAGATTAAATGGCCTTTCTGTAAAGCATGAACAAAAAGCCTCCTTCAGCCCATCTCTGTATTCTAATGACAATACTGTCTGTATATAGGACAAGGACCATTTTAAGTATGCATACTGGGCTTTTCTGGTAAACAGCTAGTAAGGAATGGAGTGCTTGCATACGGGACAAAGCATCCCTTGTACTGCCAATCACAAAACAATTGTCCTGGCTCACTGGCCGAGAACACTGTGCAGTAATCGGGGTCCTGCTTCATCTAACCTCTACCTATTTTATTATAACCTATTAGAGCTACCTAGTGTATTAAACCGCTCTGGCTTTTCCTAAATTATTAAGGAATTTAATATTCGTTTTCTTTTTATAAACAGTTGGTGAGCAGCTAACGAGTTTTATACGTTAGAGCGTCTCCTGCAGACACGAGGGAGCGTGTGCTCAGGAGACGGTCTCCTGAGCAGTGACTGCTGCATAAGCGTGAGAGCCTCAGTTCAGATCTCGGAACACAAAGAGAGTGGGGTGTGCTTGTGTGGTCTGCGCTCGACGTTCCTGCAGTGAGGTGGGACGGGGAAGCAGGTGGCACATGCAGAGGTGACCTACCTCAAACAAGGAGGCAGACGAGGACACACACCCAAGGTTGTCCTTGACCTCATGAGTGTAGCATGCACGTGTCCCAACTTACACACAAGAATCAGCACGTGCACACCCAGGCCTGTGTGAGTGCAAAATTGCTTTGATTCTTAAAAATTCAATAAAATATAAAAAGCATAGAGTCCGATTTTCACTGAAACCACAATTACACCAAGCAAATCACAAGACAGCTATAGAAAGTATAAGGTGAAAAACGCTTAAATATACAAAATTATGTACCAAGCCGTAGGTGCTGGATGCTCTGGGAGCTGGAGTTACAGGTGGCCGTGATCGTGACCCAATTGCTGTGGGTGTCAGGACCCAAACTCAGGTCCCCTGCAAGAGCAACAAGCTCTCTCAATGCTAAGCTATCTGTCTCCAGGCCTGAGACACCTTCCACTTGTTAAGGACACAGTGTAAGACACGTACAGCAGACACCATCTATATCCATGGTTAGGAACTATCAAAGACCTGAAAAGAAAGAAGTCTCGGGTATACAGTAACTTTTACCTGTCAAAGCAGATTTCAACACAGGGCTGTCCTCTGCCGTCAGGCCTTCTGGTGTCCTGTGTCCTGACCTGTGTTTGCATTGCTGCATAATTCCTGTAGAACGAGTGGAATCCACAGGATTCATTCCATTTGACTGTGAGGTCTGGACGCCATCTCTGTGTTGGGTAGGACAGGGCAAGTGTTCACTATGAGGCTCCGTAGCAGACAACGTGCTCACACCGACAGCAGGGAGCTTCAGGACAGCAGCGTTTGCCTCCTCAAGACTCAAGACATGTGCTATGCCCAGGTTGTCATCCTCAGGGATGGGATTATACCAGATTTCTCCTTCATCAGCGTCATTGTCCTCACTGAAGGCTAGAGAGCCGTTTCTTGATAATGGGGGACTGGCAGTGTTGCACATGGCGTGTGTGCAGTGTTCCCTGTGGGATTTACAGAAAGGCGGCGAGAGCCAATGCTTGGGCGGAGACACGGGGGAGAGGGAGGAATAACGTCTGTCCAGACTCGGAGACCTCAGAGTGCTCTGATACAGCCAATTGCGTTTCTTTGAAACAGTGATGTTGTTCAGGGGCTGGTGGCCTCTAAGCTCGGTGTTACCCCTTACATCTTCAGGTTCCCGTTTCTTCAGTGGAGACCCATAGACATTCTCAAATAAGTCTGCTTCAAAGGACAAAAGAGGACATAGAGAAAAGGCATGTCACTGCAGAGCAGGTATTAAAATGTTTAAAAGTAAAAGCGACATTAATCATATTCACAGATCAAAATCAAACCATAAAAACTATTTTTTCCACTGAAATGTAATTTCAGTTTAGAAATCCAAGATGGTACATAAGTGTTATGAAATTCTAAGGAAAAGAAAAACAAGCTAGCATTGTCTTTATTATAAAATACAATGGTGCTCAAGTCTTACCAAACGGCGTGCGTGCATGCGTGTGTGCGTGCGTGTGTGTGTGTGTGTGTGTGTGTGTGTGTGTGTTTAGAAAGTTCCTAAAGAACACTTTTAATTACTATCTGAGTAATATCAACTCATGATATAAACATCATAACAAGCACAAGTAACATTCTTTTACTTTCATAAAGATTAATTTTTAATAAAAGCCTTTAAATTTTAACCAAACTTAAAAGCCTTGTTAAAATTTTTAATTAAGTTAAAAACTTTAATTAAAGCACAAACCTCACGAGTAAATACACATTGACAGAAAAGCCCTTTCCCAGGATCTAGTGAAGGCCGGGACACTTCCATTACTGTACATGTCAACACAGTGTGACAGTGTTTCAAGAACTGTTACATTACTTGTAACTAAAGAAGTTTAGCTTCCAAAGAGTTGTGCTAAGGAAAAAGAGTAAGCTAAGCACACTCTATCACAAAAGCTCATTTGTGGAAATTTGAGATTGGGTCATGCTTTTAAATTATGTCGTCACAGTGTTATGATACTCTGAACGTTTATATGGGTAATTCATTGCTACAGCAAATAAAACGTAGCGGTTTAATAGCAGTGATAGCATTTTAAGCTATGATGAGCTTAATAACAAACAAAAAATTAGGCCCATGTATAACCAAGGCTTTCAGGAACCTTCCATCTACTGGAAAAAAAAATAATCCTTTAAAAATGTAAATTTACCATTCTCTTTTTAAAGCCTAAGCTTGTACCCAATCAAGCATCTTAATCAATGTAAGCCATTGATCTACTCAATGAGCGACTACTATGTGCCAGGCAGGAGAGAGAAAGCAGCAAGGAAGCTCTGAATTCCCTGACCTCTTCCGGAGGCGGAGGCGGAGGCGGAGGCGGAGGGGCAGAGGGGCAGAGGGGCAGAGGGGCAGAGGGGCAGAGGGGCAGAGGGGCAGAGGGGCAGAGGGGCAGAGAGGCAGAGGGGCAGAGAAGCAGAGGCAGAGGCAGAGATGCAGAGGCAGAGGCAGAGGCAGAGGCAGAGAGGCAGAGGCAGAGGCAGAGATGCAGAGGCAGAGGCAGAGGCAGAGGCAGAGATGCAGAGGCAGAGGCAGAGGCAGAGGCAGAGAGGCAGAGAGGCAGAGGCAGAGGCAGAGGCAGAGGCAGAGGCAGAGGCAGAGGCAGGTGGATCTCTCAAGTTCAGACAGATCTACAGAGCAAGTTCCAGGACAGCCAGGGCTATATAGAGAGAAACGGTCTTAAGAAAACAAAAAATTAAATATAGATAAAATCTGTATTTTTTTTTTTTAATTCTTTCCTCAGTTCCCTCTCCTTCCCATCCAAAGATAACAAGTGCAAGTCCAGGAGTCACAGGGGCTTTGGGCTCCCAGGGATCATATGATACTTCATGAGTCACTCCTTATTCTTATGTAATAGCATACCAGACCTGTGAGGGACACTGTTACACACAGTTCTGACACAATTACAAAGTTGAAGCCAGATGTCACATCTTGTTTGTCTTCTCTGGACTCCCTAACAACACCCAAGCATGTATCTAGCTGGATCCATCTGCGGAGTCACTGTCCCTCACAGCATCTATTGTCTACACCACTGACAGATACCTACACATACTACATTCCAGAATCTGCAATAAGAAAAGGAAAGCTTTTAGCATCCTGTATCTAAGCAAGCCAATGTGGTGAATGAAAACGTAATTACACTGTGAGACACCTAATGCTTTTATTCCTGTGTGTGTAGTGTGTGAGAGTGTGTGAACATGTGTGTGCATCCATGTAGAAGCAGAGGCTGGCAGCAGGGTCCCCTGGAACTAAAGTTATAAAAGGTTGAGAGCCACCATGGGAGCACTGAGAACCAAACCCCGGCCTTCCCCAACAAGGCTCTTCACTGCTAAGCCTTCTCTCCGACCCTCCAGCTTGCTTTATTGAGGGTCTCTCACTGAACCTGGAAGGCCCTGTGCAAGCCTCTCCCTTCCCTTCCATGCTAAAAAGTTAATGCCTAATTCCGCTGCATAGACTGAAGAGTTAGATTCTGTTTCAGATTATAGTACCCAAGAAGATGTAAGTAACAAAAACAAGTATACACAGTTGCAGGTCAAAAGGCAACTAAACATGCTACGTTGTATAGCTTAAAGGTTCTAATAAAAGTGATTTTACTTTGACAGTCTATAAGATAATTACAACAATGGTAATTTTTTGGAACTTTTTTCACTGAGAAAAGCAGGCTACAGAGTGAGAGGTAAACTACTTGAGCCAATTTTATTTTCTCAGTAACTGTTTCATAATAAAGCCGGATACCTTAGAATCAGTGAACATTTGGCTGCTCAGTAATTAACCCGTATCTCTAAATATCAGCAGACTAAGCAGTTGTACATCTCATCATTAGATGAAAATGTACAGCATCTGTGGGTATCTTCTCTTCTCATTGTTCTAAAATCTACTGAAGAGAGTGGTATCCCTTCCTTCTCTTTAAAAAACAAACAAAAAACTGCAAATACAATACTCTTATAAGCATCCAATATTGAAGTCTATGCTAGAAATATGGCTCAATGGTTAAAAGCACTAACTGTTCTTTCAGAGGTCCTGAGTTCAAATCCTAGCAGCCACATGGTGGCTCACAACCATCTGTAATGAGATCTGATGCCCTCTTCTGGTGTTTCTGAAGACAGCAACAGTGTATTCATATACATAAAATTAATAACAAATGCTTAAAAACAAAAGAAAGAAAGAAAGTTGAACCTCTGTGCATTTCCCAGATAAATCTGAAAGGAAGTAAAGGGTAAGGAAAGGCATTGTATTTGCTCCCCTTGTGAATAACAATAAAAACCTTCAAGCAACTATAGGCTCACTTTTGAGACTGAAAAAGTAGAAAGGAATACCTTGAGATCATTTCCAATTTTACAAACATAACAGGAGGCATTGAAGAAGGTGGCACAGAAGAGGCCAGCAGAATAAGTAAGTATGGCTGGGGGCAGGGGTGGGGTGTCCTAACTCAGCCTCAAAGCTCTCGGGCCTTACTCCTCAACTTTCAATCTGCTCACACCAGCAGCAACCAAATTACCGAGGCAAGGCCTGCCAATCGTCTACACAGAACCAATCAGGGCAGCCCCAGGAAAGAAGCCACAAGAGGTTGAGAAACTAAGACAAGAGGTTAAAGCTCTGTCCAGAACCCCAGGTTCTGTTAACCACCTATCCTATGTGCTCCCCTCTCTGGCAGACTCCAAAATCACTAGTGCTGGTTGGTGGGAGATGGGATCGACTAAGACTATGCAAGCACTAGCTATTCATATGAGACTGAAGCAGAGAGAGCTCTGTGACTTGTTCTAACTGGGGTCAGTTTAAGTACCAATGTTAAGTAAAGGAGGTCTTTCTTAAACCGAGGGACAAGAGAACTGCAGACCAGCACCATCTATGAAAGCCTGTGGAGAGGCAGGCTCCAGGGCCTACTGGGTCTGCACTTAAAGGAGTTCATATGCACAAAGTTTAAAAGGCATCTCAACAGTGAACACCACCACCTTCAGCAAGGGCCTGAAAACAGCTAAGAGGTCCTCACAGGACAAACGGACATCTGCTAAATTGGGAATCTCTGGGTGGGAAAAAGACTGGGAAAGCACAGGACTTTCAAACCAACACAACACTGCTTTCTGCTGATTTTGTAATTCTCAAAGTTTTCCAGCCGCCAGCCACTCCAGTGCTCTGTGGCACTCTTCCAAAACAACAAAACAAAAAAAGGCTGCACTTGCTTCCAAAGGCCGGAAGGCCAAACTGTCTCAGCACAGGATTTAAAGCCAGAAGACTGTCAGAAACCATTTGGAGCAGCCCCCTCCCCCTCCTGTCAAAAACAATAATGAAACCAGAGTTTCAAATACTTCAAAAAAGATACAGATGGGAATTTGTATCTCCCTAACAACCTCACTTAAGATAGGAGGAGCTAACGGGAGCAGGGGTGGCATGGGGAGGTGTCTGGAGAGATGGTTGATCATTTAAGTGGACCCTCTGCTCTTCCAGAGGACCCAGGTTCTATTCCCAGCCCCCTACATGGCAGCTAACAACCATCTCTAACTGTGTGGGGCCCTGGCACGCTAATGGCAAACAAGTAAAACAACCATACGCATAAAATAAAAGCAACTCTTTAAAAAGAGAAAGGGGGAAGGAAGGACTGTGAGAAAGAGAGGAAGGATGGAGGCAGGGCTGGGAATGGATATACAAGCCTCTAACCCCAGCACTCAGGAGACAGGTGGATCTTCGTAAGCTCAAGGCCAGCCGGCTCAACATAGTGGGTCCCCGGGCTATGTAGAGAAACTATCTGCAGAAACCAAGCTAACAAACAAAAACAGATCTTACAAGCCGGGATCCGAGGATGTGGCTCAGTGGGTACAGCACTTGCCTAGTGTGCATAAAGCCCTGGGCTCGATCACAGCACAGTCATGCACAGGACTGTAGTTCACGACCCAGCACTTGCTACAACAACAACTAAGATTGTGCCATCTAAGTAACACCACCTTAAAACTTTTAGGTAGATTATTAACAGTTAACTATCCTACATGTCTTCGTTCACAGACGCAAAAGTGGAGTCAAAGAGACTAAAGTACACTTTTCACACAATGAACAGCCAAAATAACCCAACTGGTGCTCCAAATTATATTTCTAAAAATCACATGCTAATTAAGACTTTTCAAATAAAGGCTTATAATGAAGTACAGCTGGTAAATAAACTAAGGCCCCCTCATCATCTCAAGGCTTGCAGAAACTTGACGATATTTACCATGTGTAATGACTTAGGATTTCTTAAATAATCGTCTCAATTAGAACAAATTGGCCAATCTGTG
Source organism: Micromys minutus (assembly GCF_963924665.1). NCBI lineage: Eukaryota > Metazoa > Chordata > Mammalia > Rodentia > Muridae > Micromys > Micromys minutus. The sequence goes on along the minus strand of NC_137973.1, from coordinate 76,861,260 downwards.
AATGCTGCAGCACGCTTAAACCCGTCAGGCGGCAGACTCTCCAGCACCATCAGAAGTGTGATGGTTCTTGGTGAGAACCGGAAATCAAACCGAAAACCACTGTTGTTCGCGTTTGTCGTAATAGTCTCCACACGTTTTTATAATGCTCAGATTAGGTATCTCTACTACGTCTCTATCACGGATTCTGACTTGCCGTTTTATTTGTAGAGAAAATATCCATGTGACTACACAAAGAAGATGTAATAGAAACGCCTTAAAATATTTGCCATCTTTGGTACAACCAAGAACATGCTGCTCAAAGTAGACTCTGTATACTTTTTCGAAACAATGGCTGTTATTTTTTTTTTTTCATTTCATTCCCTTTTGTGTGTTGAGGAAGGAGAGTGGACCTGAACTGAAACCCAGGTCCTGACCTACTAAGCACAGACTCTCCCTATGAGCTACTTGAACAACCCACTCCAGTTAACATCCACTTTACGTAAAGGTGCACAGCAAGGCTGGAGAGATGGCTCGGCAGTAAAGAGCACTTGTTCTTGCAAAGGACCTGGGTTCGATTCCCAGCACCCACAGGAAGGCTCACAGACATCTGCTATTCCAGTTGCACAGGATCTGATGCCCTCCATGCGAACTAGGTAGTTAGTGCACATAAATATGTACACGTGCTGCGTATACACACACGCCCACAAAACACCCATGCACATAAATCGTAAAAAATAATTAACTTGAAAAATTAACTAAATCAAATTATCATTAAGTTCTTTTTAAAATATAATAACAAAATCTGTTCTAGGAACCCCCCTTGAAGGAAGCCACCTAGCCCTCTAAACTGTGTTTTATAAAAGTCCACCCATCTCGTCAGGTCAAGCCTTTTAGTGAATTAAGTGAATTAGTGATCAAGCCTCCAGAGAATTCAGAGCCTCTCTGACCGTATATGAAGGTTTCTGAGTATGAGAACCGGGTTTGAATCCACAGGATGTTCTGGGTATGTAAAGCCTCAAGAAATTATCTTGCCAACTCCTTAACCCCACCCCCATGACAATGGCCTCGTTTGGGTGGAGATGAGGAAGGGAGTAAACCTTGTGAAGGAATCCGGGTTTCCAAGACCAGCACACCAAGAAAAACTGGTGTAGCCATCCACATTCTTAGATACCTAAACACTATTTTGCTATATTTGGTTGCCGAAGAATTAATGTGTGATCGGAAAGAAAGCAAGGAGGGTAACACTTAGGTAGGAGACTGCGGCAGCCCTGGGGTCCTACAAAATACTGCTGCAGGCATTAAAATATGTGGGTTTAATTTCTTTTGAAGTTACTAGCACTTGCAGATTTAATGTCAAAATGGAAGAAGCAACAATGCATCCTATGAAGAAAAATATTTACATAACTCCCTGAGTATTTGCACAATTACTAAAGTAATTCGATGGTGAATGTTTTTACACAGTTTTGTTATCAGTGAAATTTATCATACAGAGGCAAATTAACCTCGTGAAAGAAGCTTAAAAGTTGTGAGTGTAAGATATTTTTATTACAAGCAATTTAGATCTGAGGGAAATTTATTGTTATCATTATTATTATTATTATTATTATTATTATTATTATTATTATTATTTTGATGTGAGCTTAGAAAAGGGCATCTCTCCTCACAAAGACCGGCTACTATTCCTCATTCAGGTGAAATAGAATTAGAATCTATTGTTGAATGTATATTGTCTATATATCATACAGAATCATCTTTTAGTTAGAATTTCGTCAACTTTCCCCCCCACATTTTCCCTGTGGGACATGTGATCTCTTTTTTCTTTTTTAAAAAACAGGATCTTACTCTCTAAGCCATGCTGGCCTTGAATTTACAGAGCTGCACCTGCCTCTGGCTCCAGAGTGTTGGGATTAAAACCTGAACGACTGACTCCCCAATGAAGGAACTAGAGAAAGGACTGAAGGAGCAAAAAGAGTTTCCAACCTCATGATAACAACATTATCAACCAACCAAACCCTCCACAACACCCATGAACTAGAACACCAACCACTGAGTACACATGGAGAGACCCATGGCTCCAGGTGCATATGCAGCAGAGAATAGCAGTGTCTGGCATCAATGTGAGAAGAAGCCTTTGGTCAGTGAGGGGTGTTTTTCCAAAGTAGGGGAATGCTAAGGTACTGAGGTGGAGAGGGTGACTGGAGAGGGTGTACCTTCGTGGAGACAAGTTGAAGAGAAGGGGAGATGGAAGGGGGGAAGGGGATAACATTTGAAGTGTAAATACAGAGAGTATCCAGTAAAACAAAGTAAAAAATAAATAAAAAGCCTGAGCGACCACAGCTGGACTGGGCATGCATTCTTTCACAAAGCCCTCACATACTTCCAGGACTTAACTATACTGAAAACTCCTCACTGAAAGTTTCTGTCTTAAAGGAGGTGTCAAGATGCCACATGGTTTTAATTCACCAGAGAATTTCAATATTTACAACAAAATTCAGAGATTTCTAAAACTGGACCCTCAGTGATAATTTAAAAACATGCACATAGCAAACCAAAGAACTTGAGTACTATATAAGGACAACCAGACTTCAAAAAAATGTTTTTCTACTATAAATAGTGTTTCCTAAGTTTCTGGGTGACCTTAAGGGCTTGGAAATGGCCCTGAGGGACATTTATTTTCATTGCAATACCACTATTCTAGGTGTTCTATTAGTGAAGAAAAACCTAGCTTTGGGTTAAGTCTGTCGTGTGTGTGTGTGTGTGTGTGTGTGTGTGTGTGTGTGTGTGTGTGTGCGCGCGCGTACTCCCAGAATGCTCATGTGTATGTCTAAGTATGTAAGGTACCTCTCTGGATGAGAAGAAAAGCAGTCTAATGAGTACAATGACAGTTTATGAAGCCTATAAAATTCTACCTTGGATCGAATTCAGACTCACAAACTTACCAAGTCTTAGAGTTTGCCCAGAACTACACAAGGAAAAAGAAGAAGAAAGAAAGAAAAGAAAAAGAAATCAAGGCAGTGGACCTTCCCCCGCCCCCAAACCAACCGAAAACCTCTTGTAAAAAAAACTTAAAACCTGTCCTCACTGTTGTTGTGAGGGAGAGGACACATTGACTCTGGGAGAAAAATATTCCGAAAAGGGGAAAAAGGAAAAAAGCAGGAGTGAAAGAGAGGGAGAAAGAGGAGGGAAAGGGAAGGGGCGCGAAGAACACAAGATTTAATGCTTGACTTTGGCAGCGTCACGCGACCGGCAGAGGCAGAAGCCCACGCGGGAAACAGCACACTAGTGATTCTCAACCTGTAGGTCTCAACCCCTGTGAAACTATCTTTTCACTGGGCTCGCCTAAGACCACTGGAAAACACAGATGTTTACATTGTGGCTCATAACAGCAGCAGAATTACAGTTATGAAGCAGCAAGGAAAATAACCCTATAGCTGGGGGTCACCATAATAAGAGGAACTGGATTAAAGGGTCACAGCATCAGGAAGGCTTTGTGGCGTTGCTTAGCCTATTGACTGCAAAGTCTCCTACCTGTCAGTGTGATTCTTTGGTCCGTTGTCACCGAGAGGACGTGGTTTTCATGCACTTTCCAACTGCCCAAATTTGGAGAGGTTGCCTGCGCTCCGGTAACTTTGGGTGCTGTCCCGCGAGCACGACCCTTCATCCCCAGGGACAGCAGACGTCCTTTATACATCCACTTCTGCAGTTTCTTGACAGTCACCGCAGGTGGCTTGAGGAGGGGAAGCTCCTCCGGGTGGTCCTCTTGGCTGCTGGATATCACAGAGGTCCCCGCGGGATCCTTAAAGGGACGTCCCGAGGACCGGCTGGGGTCCTGGCAGATGGGAGGCAGGAGAGCGGCGGACGGAGCAGCCCGGTGGCTGCTCCGGCTCCAGCTGTCCATCCCACTTCCACGTGGCTGGGGCTCGTCCCTGTCCCCGTCCCTGTGCGCAACGTATTTGATCCAGCTGTCGCTCGCCCACCGCTGGAGCAGAGGCGGCTGCGGGCTCACGCGGAGGCTCTCGAGACTTCTGCAACTGGACAGCTGCATCCGAGGACTGGGAGGCCGTCCCACTCTCGACTCCGTCGGAGGCGACCGGGGCGGGGACACCTGCTGCGGAGGGCGGTCGCCGCCTCGGGGGCTGCAGGCTGGGCGCACTGCTGCGCCGCGGGGGAGAGGCGGCTGCTGGCCCTGAGCCCGGGCTCCCGCGGGTCCGCCCCGCCGCGTGCCCGAGTCAGGGGGCAGGTCCTGCATGGCCTGGATCAGCAGATAATAGGCCTCTCGCAACTGGGTCTGCAGCCTGCCGGTCTCCAGGCGGCCGCCCTCCATCCCCGGGGAGGAGCCCGCCGCTGGGGAAGGCGAGGCCCGCAGCGCCTCCGCCCCCTCGGGCGCGCAGCCCGCGGGCAGGTTCTCGTAGTAGTCCGCGCCCTCGTCCTCCCCGTCGTCGCCGCTGCCCTCCGTGCCCAGGGAGGCGCAAGCAAGCGCGCGGCCCAGAGCGGCGGCCTCCTGAGCCCCGCGAGACCACGGGACCCGCGCGCCTGGCTGCTCGGTCCCCCACGCGGGCCGCTCCATGCCCGGGCCCGCGAGTCCGCGGGGCGGCGAACGTTCCTCGGAGAGCGAGGCCGCCCAGGCGTCCGCGTGCAGCCCGGGCACCCCGGGACCGCGCCGCTCTCGGAGCCGGCCGAGCGTTCTCCGCGGGGGCTCCGCCATGCGCGCCGCCTCAACAGCTCGGCTCGCCCGGGGCGCGGGGCGGGCTCCGAGTCCCGCGCGGGTGGAAGCGGCGGCTCTCCATGACCGCGGCTGGTCCTCGCCAGCTCCTCACATACTTGGCATAACTCTGCAGCAGCGGGTCGGCCGAAGGGGGGTGCGGGCGCCGCAGCGCGCAGGCCCCGGAACTGGAGCCGCGACGGGGCGCGCGCGGGCCAACACGCGGCGCTGCCGAGGTGGGCGCTCCGGGGGCGGGGCCGGCGGGGCTGGGGAGAGGGAAAGGTGGAGCGGGTCCGGCTGCCACCCCGCCACCCTCCCGGGCCCCTCCCTGCTGCCCCCTGCGCGAGGCGTGGCTCCGGTGCAGCAAGTCCTGGCTTGAGAGGAACAAAGAATGTTTGGACCAACTGAGTGTGAGTGCAGGTGTACCTCGCTGGAGCGAGGTTCTGATCAGGTCCCTGAGCTGTGGGAAAGGAATTTGCGGGGCTGGAGAGATCAGTCGGCTGTTGGGGTCGCTGGCTACTCTTGTGTAAGACACAGATTCGACCCGCAGCCCCGGTAACTGGTCTGGGGTTCCGATGTCCTCTTCTGGCCTCGGCTGGCACCCGGCATGCGAGTTGTAAATCGACGTAGGTGCAGGTAAAACAACCGTGCACATAAAAATAAATAATTTTCAAAAATGAATTTGCAGTAATTTCTTTTCGATGAGGATTTTTTAAAAGACTTTTATGCCCTAAATCACTTCGGTTCCCTCTTCTTTAAATCTGTTTTTCCTTCTGTAAAAATGATGCCTGCACATCCAAAGTTAATCCCTAGATCAAACAAAACTTGTTAAATAGAACCACAAATGAAAGCCCTGGGTACAGCTACCAAACTAAAAAACGCTAGTTTACGGCTTTTAAATAAAGAACTGAAATTCAGTGTTGGGAAACAGCTAGGTAGAAATAGAGAAAAGGTGGAATTTGGAAATACCTACTCTCACAAAATAGGAAGGCCCGTGCTCAGTATAGCAATACCAAGTCCTGACCTGTGGATGATCGATAAGAGTCAGTGTGGCTATCTGATTTCACATAAACTTTATAATTTTTAATGCATTACGAACGACCTTTAAGCAACTCATACCATATAAATATCTAGTACATACTTGCACATAGGTACTGAAGTCCTCAAAAGGTGGTGGCTGAGCAAATGCCCCTCACTTGTTCCAGTATGGCCCTCTGTCTTCTGTACCTTCTGCCCCATCCTTCTCTTGGGTCTGTGCTCCTTTTGTTAGTGCCTGGCTGGCTGCCTTCTGGAATAATTTCCCCTCTGTCTGTATGTGTGTAATCTCACCCTTCCTAGGCTCAGTGTAATGGTGTGCTGGCTTGTAAAGTCAGGTTGTGGAAGGAGGAGGCACAGGGTAGAGAACAGCCTGAGAGAGACCCTCTCAAAACCTAAACAAAGGAACAAAGGAACTGACTGGAGTGCTCAGCAAATGAAGGTGAAGCCTTCAAGCCTAAAGATTTGAATCAATTGTATCAAGACCCACACCCTGGAGGTGGGGAGCCATTGTTTTCTGACCTGTGACAGGAGGGCACTTCCAAACCTTATCTTCACCTTGAAGTCAGCTCCCAGATGGACATGGGCTCATGTTCTACCAAACTCCAACAGTCCTTACACATTCAAAACACATACACCACACACAACACACACAACATAACACAACACACACAATACACATGCATGCACATATACAGAAACACACACATATACCACACATACAACACACAAAACACCACCCACAACACAGAAAACACCACCCACAACACACATGCAGATACACACATATACCACACACAGCACACATGCATACAGATATATCTAAACAAACACATATATCACACATACACCACACACAACACACAAACACCACCTACAATATTCATGCAGCTACACACACACACACACATATATATACATATACCATACACAAAACACATGCATGCTCATATAAACACAAGCTTACACAAAGATGTACACACATATACAACACACCATACATGCACGTACACACATACACCACAAAAACATACCACACATATACACATACTACACATACACCATGCATATACCACACACACCACACACGCACATGTACAAACACACAAATCTTTATCATATATTGTTGGAACAGATTGTTGCAATTTTTTTTACATAATTTGTATGCATGTTCTGTCTCTCTTATAAAAAAGTCCAAACTTTACCCACTTCCTAAGGACAGAAACTAACTAACTAACCCTGTTGTATTGTGGTAAACATGACATCTTAAACACTGTACATGATAAGCCATTTTTAATTGACAACAATGTTATAAAAGCAAGTAGCTTCAGTTTCCAGTCTGTTGCTCAACTCTCCACTAGACCATAGCATACTGGTGTGTACTGGTGTTGTTTTAAAATTCTTTCATAACAAATAGAAACGTTCTAAACATAATCTCAGTTTTTAATCTGAAATGTTACACTACGATGTCCATACCTTTATACCAACAGTGCTGGGGTGTTTTTATTGCAGGAACCCAAGGGTATTTCATGAATAGTCGAGGCATAAAAGTATCCCCAGTGAGATATTCCCACAGGAAATGACTGACAGCCACGCTGCCAATAGTGGGTTCTATAAACAAAGTCTGATCTCTATCTCAGACACTGTTTTCCTTCCAACCAAGTTGCACAATCTTTATTCTTTGTAGTTAACAGAGTTTAAAATACCATAAGCTGCACACACACACACACAGAGACACACACAGATACATACACACACACAGAGAGACACACACAGATACATACACACACAGAGAGAGAGACACACACAGATACATATACACACACACACATCTATATATTGGACTTTATCCTTAATTCAACTTGCTAACTTGTTTAAGAGTCATGCAGTTCTCTGGTCAGTGTGATATGCTGTGCTTGCTTTAGGCATCACTGAAACCAGGCTCAACACAGCATCTCACAGTGAAATCTAACCCTATTTAACATAGGAACAGGGCTGGCTATAACTCAGTTTGGACTGTGAGTGGGCACAAAACTCGGGATTGTATCTCAAACCCCATACAAACGGTGTGGTGACCCACACCTGTGGTTTCAGCATGTGGAAGGCAGGAAGATTGGAAGTTCAGGTTACCCTGAGAAGGTTCTGGAACTCGAAGTCACAATTTAACTCTATTTTGGGTCACTGAAATGAATAATACAACTGTGATCATGTAACACTATTTAACACTAAATATGTAAGCCCTAGTTTTCTATAAGTGTATTGTATGTCACTAAAAGGTTTGTAAACATGTCATTCTAAGACATACCCAGAGTATGTCGATATCTCCAGCAACAGTCACCAGAGCAAGGTTTTGAGCCTCGGCTGTTAACTCTCTCCATTTTCTTTTCTGTCTCATCTTGCAGATTCCCATGGATGTTAGAGGGTGGCCAAGACATCTGCCAGTGTGTCTCCTTGTTTCTCAGAGGCTTAGCAGTCACCTCGGTGCCTCATGAATCCACAACTACCATGTTGGCACCATCAGAAGAGATTTAACAAGGTTGGGATGGTATAGCTCCCTGCAGGCAGGAAGCCAAGCAGGCTGGGTCGGCAATGACTCAGTCTGGGAGAAGGGAGCAAACGGTCAGGCTGAGCACGGGGTTGTTTAATAGTCATGGAAGGGACTAGCTGAGAGCGTTTTGGTCATTTTGTAGACACTCCGGTGTGTGTGTCTCGGTGGTTCTCAGTCTTCTGACATGCTCTTAGGAACCAAAGGCAAGTTTAGCCCTGAAATATTTGCAGTTCTCTGCCTCGCCGGAAGGCCTGGTGTGCAGACCCGTCTGGTCTACCATCAGCTCCTGCAGGACTGAGTGAAAGTAACCAGATGGCATGCTCTCCTTACAGAGGCTCTCAATTAGCATATTGCCTTCTGCAATATTCCATATGCCCTCCTGGCTTCCTATAAATGAAAGGAAGACTAAATCTGCCCGCGTTTTCTAACATTCAGCAACATCAATGTTTTAGAATACACTGGCACTTCACATTTCCTAATCTCACATGACCCATATTATTACTCAAGTAAGTCCACCACAATGAGATGGGAAGACGCCCCCCCCCATGCCTACTCCCAGCATCTGACTGCAAGGCTGCTACACCTCCGTGACATTTTTTAGAGCAGAAATAGATGCTAGACACTCTTCCTAAGTCAGTGTTTGCCCTTACGTGAACATCCTTGCTATAAATTAACTGATCACCTTTCAAAAAAGTGTTTAATGTTTTATGCGTTTGCAGGAAATGCAACTGAATCTTTGAATGATCCTTAAAGCAATCCTCATCGGGGCTATTAGACCTACAGCCCACATTCTCATTTATCTGAGAATTTATTTGCCCAAAAAAAAAGAAAAAAAAAAAAAAAAAAAAAGCAAAAAACACAAAGCAAAACAAACAAAACACAGAATCATCCTGGAAAATGGAGTCTGATTTTAAAAGTAGGACAATGCAGTTTAGTACGGTGCAGTGGTCTCTGTTGTTTTTGTAGCCAAGCACCCAAAAGAAAGAAACCCCGAGGGATGAAGGATTTTATTGGCTCACAGTTTGAGGACACCAGTCCACAGTCGGGGATAAGGCTACTTGCTCACATTTCCAAACAAAGCAGAGAGAAATCAAACTCAGCTCACCTCTTCCTTTATCCTCTTTTATCCCATCCAACCCCAGGGCACAGGGGATGCTGCCACCAGATGCAGGTTAAGTCTTCCCACCTAAATTAATCTTCTTTTAAATTCCCTCACCAATGCACCCAGAAGTGTGTCTCAAGATCTCCCAGGTGATCATCCAATCCAGTTGACAAAGAATATCAACCATCTCAGGTTTTTTTGTTTTGTTTTAGTATGAGTTACTTAGTTTTGAAATGGTCTCCTGTATATATAAGGCTGGCTTCAAGCTTCTTATAGAGTCACAGGTGGTCTTGGGCCTTGATCCTTCTGCCTCTGAAGGTTAGGGTTAAGGTCCATGTGCTAAGATCATGAATATACACCACTTCACCTGGACTAGCACACAGATGCTGTTTTTGTTTTATTTCATTTTATTGTGTTTTCTGTTTTGTTTGTTTGTTTGCTTATTTAATTTTGTTTGTGTGTTTGGTTGGTTGGTTAATTTGTTTGTTTGAGACTCGGTCTCATTTTGTGGCTTTGGCTGTCCTGGAATGAGTGCTGTGTTTAAGGGCATGAACCAACACACCTGGCCACACACTCTTTTAAAGATTAAGTTTTAGTTATGTGCATGGAGCTACGGGTGGTTGTGAGAGGCCTGATATGGGTGCCGAGAACGGAACCTTGGAAGAGCGGCAGGCACACTGGGCTGCTCTCTCCTCTCTCCGGCCTCTAGCACAGTATTTCCGACGTGAAATATTTGGGAACCTATGAGCTGAGGGTTTCAGGTAAGTCCCACCTCTTCATTCTGTTTGAAGCATAGCTCATCCTGCAGCTCAGGCTGGGCTAGAACACACTGTGTAGCCGAGGCTGTCTCCAGACTGTGACAGTCCTTTCCCAGCCTCTGGAATGCTGAGAGCAGGAATGCGCCGCTGTGCCCCGTCACGTGAGATTGAGGCTGAAATCCAGAGTAGGGTCAGGGCTTCCTGTTGTCCTGCATTTATAGCTGTCTCGATCACATGCTACCCTGTCTCGATCACATGCTACCCCGCTGCTTGCTTTTGAGGAAGGGCCCATAGCTCTTTTCTTTCTGTAGTCACAGGACAGCTTTCTCGGCTTCAGTCCAGCACCTACTTCATTACTCTAAATTCTGCATTTCTAGCTATCTTATCGACTGCATTATTTACATAAAGATACACCTGAGGCCCAGGCCTACCTTCCTTTCCTTTTTCTCCTTCCTTCCTCCCTTTCTTTTTTCTTTCTTTTTAATACAGTGTCTCACTTTGTAACTATGGCTGTCCAAGAGATCCTCCTGCCTCTGCCTTTCAACCAAGTGCTGAGATTAATGGCATCACCACCCCTGGCCCCCAAGGTCTTGAATCCAGTGTCAGAGTCTCACCTTAGCCCTTGATACAAGCAGATAACCCACTAGCCACACCTCCCCACACCACTCCCGGACACCCTGGCTGCAGTCACACTTGATCCACACCTATTTCCCTTCCTTCCTGCTTCCCCAGGGCAAAGTGCATATCCCTTGAGCATATCCGGATTCTGCCTTTCCCACTTGCTCTGGTCACTTGGTGAAACCTCAACCCTGGTTCAAACTACTGGTTCTTTATGATATGTTTATAAAAAGATAAAGAGAAGAGGGATATGTTCTATGGCGATATAGTCAGGTATGGGGAAAGGGGGTGCCTTATCGGGCCTATGCTGAGGCGTTCCTTCCCCCAGAGAGACCAGCCACGAGGTACAGTATAGAATAAAGTTTATTCTGGGCATGGGGAGGGGAGTTAAGAGGGTAGTAGAGGCAGAGAGAGTAGAGAAGTAGAGGTGGATCGTGAACACCTGGAGAGAGAGGGGGTAAGAGAATGAGAAGAGCAGGAACAGAAAGGCAAGAGCAAACAGCCCCTTTTATAGTGAGTCAGGCAATCCTGGCTAGTGCCAGGTAACTGTGGGGTGGAGCTTATACAACATGCAAACACTTCATTCCTTGTATTTGCACCAGAGGTTCACCAACACTGCCACTCAGTAGCACCAAATACCTGACTCCTGCGTATTCTCTGGCGTGCCTCGGCTCTCTGATAGGCGTCCCTATCTCCACCAGCCTTTCACTCAGGTGTGACTTCTCTTCCTGTTACCTGTGTGTTAGTGTTCTATTGTTGTGAAGAGACGCCACGGCATAGCTGCTCTTATACAGTGTACTGGTGGGTTTTGTGTTGACTGGACACAAGCTGGAGTTATCACACAGAAAGGAGCCTCCCTTGAAAAGCCTCTATGAGATCCAACTGTAAGGCATTTTCTCAGTTATTGACCAAGAAGGGAGGGCCCATTGTGGGTGGAGCCATCCCGGGCCCCGCCCATTGTGGGTGAAGCCATCCCTGGGCTGGTAGACCTGGGTTCTATAAGAAAGCAAGCTGAGCAAGCCAGGGGAAGCAAGCCAGTAAGTGACATCCTTCCATGGCCTCTGCATCAGCTCCTGCTTCCTGACCTGCTTGAGTTCCAGTCCTGACTTCCTTTGGTGATGAACAGCAGTGTGAAAGTGTAAGCTGAATAACCCTTTCCTCCTCATGATGTTTTGGACAGGAATATAAACCCTGACTAAAACAAATTGGTACCGGCATAGTGGGGTATTCCTGGGACAACCTGATTGCAGCTGCTGTATCAGATGTAGTTTCCTTACTTGAGCAATTTAACACATCTCCTGGTACCTTGTATGCAGCTATTGATCTAGCAAATGCCTTCTTCTCAGTACCTGCCCATAAGGACCACCAGAAGCAGTTTGCTTTCAGTTGGCAAGGCCAGCAGTATACCTTTACCGTTTTGCCTCAAGGATATATTAACTCTCCTGCCCTGTATCATAAGTTAGACGGAATCTTGATAGTTTTTCTCTCCCACAAAATATCACATTGGTGCACTATATTGATTGGACCAAGTGATTAGAAAGTAGTAGCCACTTTGGGCTCATTGGTAACATGTGCATATCAGAGGATGGGAAATCAACCAAAATTCAAGGACCATCTACATCAGTGGAATTCTTAGGAGTCCAGTCAGTGGTGTGGGGCAGAGCTATTCCTACTGAGGTGAAAGATAAGTTATTGCACGTGGCCCCTCCCAAAACCAAGAAAGAAGCACAACATTTAGTGGGTCTATTGGATTCTGGAGACAGCACATTCCTCACTTGGGTGTGTTACTCAGGCCCATTTACTAAGTGACTTTGAAAGCTGCTCGATTTGTGTGGGGCCTGGAACAGGCTCTTCAATAAGTCCAGGCTGCTGTGCAGGCTGCTCTACCCCTTGGACCATACGATCCAGCAGACCCAATGGTCCTCAAGGTGTTGGTGACAGATAGAGATGCTGTTTGGAGCCTCTGTAGGTGAATCACAGAAGAGACCTTTGGGATTTTGGAGCAAAGCTCTACCATCATCTACAGACAACTATTCTCCATTTGAAAAACAACTCTTGGCCTGCTATTGGGCCTTAGTGGAAACTGAACGTATGACAATAGGACACCAAGTTACCATGTGAACTAAACTGCCCATCATGGGCTGGGTTAGGGTTAGGGTTAGGGTTACGGTTAGGGTTAGGGTTAGGGTTCTGCTGTCCTAGAAGTTTTGGTTCCAGAGCGGGGAGTGCTTCTACCAGGAGCCACAACAAACCTTCCATCAAACTGGAAGCTCAGACTTCCCCCTGGTCATGTTGGGCTTCTAATGCCCTTAAACCAACAGGCTAAGAAAGGAATAACAGTGTTAGGAGAGGGATAAATCCAGATTACCATGGAAAAATTCGATTGCCTCTCCACAATGGAGGCAAGAAGGATTATGTCTGGAGTGCAGGAGATCCCTTAGAGTGTCTCTTAGTGATGCCCTGTGATTAAAGTCAATGGGAAACTACAACAACCTAATGAAAGCAGGATGACAAAGAACACAGACCAACCAAGAATGAAGGGATGGGCCACTCCTCCAGGAAAACAGCCAAGACCTGCTGAGGTGCTTGCAGAGTGTGGAGGAAATACAGAATGGGTAGCAGAGGAAGGTAGTTATAAATACCAGCTAAGGCCACGTAACCAGTTGCAGAAAAGAGGATTATAAAATAATATGAATGCTCCTGTTTTATTTTGTTAAGAACACATTTGTAACATCAATTGGTATTTAAGTTGAGATACTAAAAGAATGTTCCCAAGGGATATTGCCCCATTGTAATTTACAAATGTTCTTTCAATTGTATGAGTAGTTATATCATGTTAGGCATGTTCATGACCTTATTCTTGTTTCATGTGCACATGAGATATTATTTGTGTCAAGTTGACAAGGGGTGGATTGTAATGACTATTCCTGGTTGTCAACTTGACTATATCTGGAATGAACCTCAATCCAGAATTGGGAGGTCCACCTTTGATCCTGATCTTGAGGCATAGAGGCTGTGGATCTTAGGACACTAAGGCACGGAGAGCTCTGAGCTCAAGATCATTTGGGACACACCTTCCGTTGGAGACGTACATAAGGACATTGGAGGAAGAAAGGCTGGCTCTCTTCACCTGCTTGCCTTGTGGGACTGAGCATCTGCTAGATCCTTGGACTTCCACTCACAGCTGCTGCCAACCATTGTTGGGGAGTTAGACTACACCAACAAAATGCCTCACTATACAGAGACTACCCATAAGTTCTATGACTAGAGAACCCTGACTAATACATACAGGAAAGCATTTAATTGGGGTCCTGCTAAAATTCAGAGGCTTAATCCATTGTCATCATGGTAGAGAGCATAGCAACACACAGGTAGACATAGTGCTGGAGAAGTAGCTGAGAGTTGTACATCTGGATCTGCAGACAGCAGGAAGGAAAAAACTGGGTTTGGTTTGAGCATTTGAAGCCTCAAAGCCCACCCCAGTGACACCCTTCCTCCAACAAGGCCACTCTTCCTCCAACAAAGCCACACTCCCTAATCCCTAATACCACCACTCCCTAATGACTAGGCATTGCAATATATAAACTGTGGGGGGGGAGCATTTTTATCCAAACCACCACGCCTTGGGAAAGCAGAACTCAGAAGAAAACTTCCTAGTTTTTTCTTTTTAATCTACCAACCTCATTTCTATATTCCTAAAGCCACTGATTTCTCTGTCCCCACATGCCATAGAAGAGTAAGTCCTGCCTTCAAGCATCCTAAAGGCTAGTCTTCTCTCTGGGCTTTCAAGTCTGTATATTCAGTATTGCAAGAGGCTGCTCAAAATGGAATTCATCAGTTACCAAAGAATTTAAATCTAGATTTATAAATTAAATCAGCAGTAAGACTTTTCTGATCCCACAGTCTTTCACATCCACCACCAAAACACCCAGCCTTTAGAGACAGTCTCTTTCGTGTCTTGCTAGAATCAGGTACTTTGGGAAAAACAAAACAAAACAGAAAAACAACAGAAGAACCTCATCTAGGTTCATGAGCAAAAAGATCTTTGCTGAAAGAATCTTTATCTTTCTACATTCTTTCCCTGTAGGACTGTTAGAGGGGGAAAAGCTATAGATTACATCGTTTTAGAAAAAAATAAAGTCTCTGTCTGGGGAAAAACATTTCCTTTAATTCTTTTCTGGGTTATAAGTATAATTATTATAAAGAACCGGGCTGGAGAGATGGCTCGGCAGTTAAGAGCACTGACTGCTCTCCCAGAGGTCCTGAGTTCAATTTCCAGCAACCACATGGTGGCTCACAACCATCTTTAATGGAATCTGATGCCCTCTTCTGGTGTGTCTGAAGACAGCTACAGTGTACTGATGTACATAAAATAAATAAATCTTTGAAAAAATAAAATAAAATAAAATAAACCATATATGAGTAAGATTTTTGTTTAATTTTAAAATTATACTTTTTTAACTTATTGTGTGTGTGAAAGCACATGTGAGCATGAAACAGTACTTCTTGGTCAGATGACAGGACAGCTTGCACACATATTGAACAGAAGACAACTTGCACACATATTGAACAGAGGACAGCTTGCACACATATTGAACAGAGGACAGCTTGCACACATATTGAACAGAGGACAGCTTGCACACATATTGAACAGAGGACAGCTTGCATACATATTGATTAGAGGACAGCTTGCATACATATTGATTAGAGGACAGCTTGCACACATATTGAACAGAGGACAGCTTGCACACATATTGAACAGAGGACAGCTTGCACACATATTGAACAGAGGACAGCTTGCACACATATTGAACAGAGGACAGCTTGCACACATATTGAACAGAGGACAGCTTGCACACATATTGATCAGAGGACAGCTTGCACACATATTGATCAGAGGACAGCTTGCACACATATTGATTAGAGGACAGCTTACCTGAGTTGGTTCTCTTCTTCCACCGTGTGGGTACTGGGGATCACCAGGCCTGGGGTCTAAGTTAGTTTCTATTGCTGTGAAGAGACACCATGACCATAGTAACTCATATAAAGGAATGCATTTCATTGTGGCTGGCTTACCGGTTCAGAAGTTTAGCTCATTGTCACCATGCAGGCAGACATGGTGCTGGAGAAGGAGCTGAGAGTTCTACATCTGGATCAGCAGGCACCAGGAAGAGACAGGGAGCCAGTAAGCCTGGTTTGAGCTTCTAAAACCTCAGAGCCCATCCCCCAGTGACACACTTCCTCCAGGAAGGCCACACCTATCCCAACAAGACCACACCTCCTAGTGCTACTTCCTAAGCATTCAAACATCAGTCTCTGAGAACCAATCCTATTCAAACTACCGCACTTGGTACCAAGTACTTCCGTCAGCTTAGCCATCTCACCAGCTCAGACTAAGTGTGTAAAGTGACTTGTTTATGAGCTTGGGAGCTGACTTAGCAGGTCCCCACAAACCATATAAAAAGCTGGACACAACCCACATAGGAATCTAGAAGGGATGGCATGCATCAGTAGCAAAGTGTTCCAACAGAGAGATGGAAGCAGGAAAGAGAAGAATCTGCCAGATGCTTGGGGACTAACTAAGCCTAGAGTACACGTCATGCATCAGAAACAAGAGAGACAAGAATATCCTCTAACCCCTACACAAGCTCCATGACAACTTAAATATGTGTGCTTACATGTGCACACACACACACATACACAATACACACACAATTAATAAACACCTCTTGTGCCTTTTAAATTGTTTTAAAGATTTATTTACTTTATGTATATAAGTAGCTGTCTTCTCAGACACAACAGAAGAGGGCATTAGGTCCCATTACAAATGGTTGTGAGCCACCATGTAGTTGCTGGGAATTGAACTCAGGACCTCTAGAAGAGCAGCCAATGCTCTTAACCACTGAACCATCTCTCTAGGCCCCACACTAGCTAATTTTAAAAGTAGTAAAGTCACCTGAGGTTAATAGATTCCAAGAACAAAATACCTAGCTCTTGTTTATACTTGGTTAAATGTTGATGCCACACAAGGAGGTTCACAGAATTTCTGTGTGCTGAAAAGAATCTAGCTCTAGTCACTAGTCACATGACAAAGCAGTCATCACCCAGATGTTTTCTGAATTGTGTTTACTCTGAAGGTGGCGATCATGTGTTATTCTTTGAACCCGCAGAGCTTGCCAGTATACTTTCCTGGCTTTAAGCTCTGGACCCGGACTCAAGTCACATCTCTGTTCAAAAACACACCTTCTTGCCACATTTGCTCTCCAGTTCATCCAGCAATGACATTCCTTCACACAGTCACACAGTAGTAATAGATCCAACGTGAGGCTTGGGGCCATCTATTTTGTCTTCCTTATAGACAACATCATATCTCTATCATCAACTCACCAAGGCACACGGATGACAGTTCCCCATGACGTATCTAGCAATGCAAAGCACTTCAAGGCCTTGTCTCATTTGACTTGCTCTCACACTCCACTTCTGGTTTTCCAATAGAACCTTAAATCCCATCTATTCAACAAATGACTTCTGTTCTTTTGTTTAGATTTGTTGATCTCATGTATGTGAGTACACACACCAAAAGAAGGCATCAGATCCCATTACAGATGGTTGTGAGCCACCATGTGGTTGCTGGAAATTGAACTCGGGACCTCTGGAAGAGCAGGCAGTGCTCTTAACTGCTGAGCCATCTCTCCAGCCCAAATGACTTCTTAATTAAGGACCTTGCGTCACTGTGGTCACTGACAGCCACTACAAGGGTCAAAGCCCTTAGGAAAAGTCAGTAATTACTATTAAAAAAAGATGGTGGGGTTGAACTTGTTCAAAGATAACTTGATCTTATATTTGTATCATAGGGTTCCAAACTCAGTGCCATCTGGAACCACACATGCTCTACCAATATGGACACAGAGCCAAGATTGCCTAGGAAAAGGAAACAGTAACTTCCTTAGCCCAAGGAATGGAAACCTACCAAGAGACTACCCATGATCCTTGTCTGTGTTAACATTCTTTGACTAAGAAAGTGAGCTTTACATCCTTTGTAAAACAGAGGTTGTATTTATTTCTTTACTTTTTAATGTTATAAGAACAGGAGTTTGTCCTGTGTGTATGTGTGTGTACCACAATGCACTGCAGTGCCTTCAGAGTCCAGAAGAAGGTTTTGCATCTCTTGAACTGGAGTTACAGATAGTTGTGAGCTGCCACGTGGGTGCTGGGAATCGAACCCATGTCCTCTGGAAGAGCAGCCAAGAGCTTTCAACAACCGAGCCCTCCGACCCCTAAGAATATTATTGTTAATTGCACGTATGTTTGTGTTTGTCTATGTTATGTGCACATGTGTGCAGTGCCTGAGGAGGTTAGGAAAGAGTGTTGGACCCTCTGGAGCTGTAGGTACAGGAGGTTGTAAGTTTTTGATATGGGTGCTGGGAACCCTGTTCAGCTTCTCTGCAAGAGTGGTACACACTCCTAAGCTCTGACCCAACTTTCCAGTCACTGAATTCGTAAGGCTGCTCTATAGGCCACCGTGGGGGCAGGTCAACCAGATAGTCAAGCTAATTGCTACTATTTTTTTTACCTCTAATCTTCAGAAAGCAATGGATAGAAGTTGTTTCTAGAATTTAAAAAAAGAACTAAATAACTAAATATCATAATTTTAAACGTGTCTGTCAACATTATGGCCCTAGGTTAATATGTGTGATAATGACCAAATGTTCCTTTCTTGTCCTGTTTTTCCACCATGACAATCTTGGTCTCAGCATGATAGTTGTGTAGGCACAGAATGCTATGAACAGTGAGGTATCTTAACTTTACCTCCGAACCTCACCCAAAAGCTTAGGAGGAAAATTAATGGAATTCAGGAGACCTTCACCACATTTATGTGAGGAAGCTAAGAACCACAGGGCAAAGCTTACAGGCGGTGGTTATATGAGCCTGAGGAAGAGCCTGTCTCCGTTTTCCAACCTGGGCATGGAGGTGCACACAGTTATCACACTTGAGAGACTGAGGAAAGAGGCCCCTAGACTATATAGAGACTTTATCTCAAAAATGAACCAACAGCATAGATTCCTTTCCACACCCCTCCTCCATCCCTCACTTCTAAAATATTATCACATTTACAAGCAGTTGTCCGATGATAAAAGTGAGGGGTCTTAAGGCATAGATATAACTTAGACAGGTGGAAAAGCAAAACCAAACAAAAAGCAAAACACCTCATTCAACCACTTGGACACACACACAAGCTTAATTACTGAAGTGCATTCTTCCCATGAGCAGTTGCTGCTGGGAAAACATGTTCTTAAATGCTTCAACAATATCATTAGCAGTATTAAAATAATAGTCTGGTAATGAAGAATAATTACCTCAGAACATAGTGTTTTATTGTTAGTATATTTTATCTAATATGTATCTTCAAAAAATTATAATTTGGTGATCCAATAGGAATGCCATTTCTATCAGGAACTCTGGGGAGTGGGGAAGAGAAATGTTCTACTTTAAATGGAAAAGACATTCACTAATCTGAAACCTTTTTTTTTTTTTTTTATGCACACCAGTCGGCAACCTCATAATTACATGCCCAAAGATTGTTCAAATAAAGAGGGAACACAGCTCCTAACAAAGTTCAATGCTGAAGTCAAGACTGCCTAGAGGCATAAGAAGTTTTATGTCTCTGTTTACTGCAGGAGTAAGTTAAATGGATGCATGTTTAATACATGAATCACAGTTATATTTAGTCTACATGCTTCAGACGGGGAGGGAAACAGGAGAAATCTTTACGATAAAATGTAGTAATGAAAACTGAAGGTACACCCACAGGTCTGGATACGTGCCCCAGAATGTAGTCATGACAAGTTCAGTATGAAATAATAGACTGGGGTTTGGAGTGTTCTGGATATTTCTCAGTTATGAAGCCTTGCTGGCATGCATGCAGCCCTGTGTGAGTACTCCAAAAGAACTCCTGGATTGCAGATGTCTGGAGCTTTTCTGTATCTCCTGACCTGACTACAATGTAGCTAAAAACCTGGAACTAGACACTGGTGCCCCCAAGGGGAAAGCATTGTCTACATTAGTTACTTTGCTTGTTCCAGTGACAAGATACCCCATAGAATTAGCCTGAGGAAGGGAGGGTTTATTTGGGCTCATAATTTGAGGGTACGATCCACCACGGCAGGGAAATCATGGCAGCGGGAGGATGAGAAGGTAGCTGGTCACATAGCATGGGCAGCCAGCAGAGAGGAAAGAATGCTTGTGTTGGGGCTCGCTGTCCCTGTACTGTGTAATGGCACCTCCCACATTTAGGGTGGGTCTTTTTTTTTTTTTTTTTTTACTTCAGTAACACAATTGAACTCTTCCGAAGATCTGTTCTGGGAGACTGGGTTTGTCTCCTCTGTACTTCTAGTCATTGTCAAACGGGTGATCCCAAGGGAGTCCCTCGAGGACGCCCCCACAGAGCTGGGTGTGAGCCTCTGATGGAGGCTCAGAGAAAGTGCAGAAATCTCCAGGGCTTCTCAGTTACCTTGTGCTCCATCTTCCAGTCTAGTGATGATGGTGACAAAGACCATCATGGGAGCCAACAGGAAGAAATACCGAAAGGATAGGACAGGCACACACGGTTTATTTCTCCTATTCTCTTGCTGCTTGGTTCTGAATGCAGACAGTTGCAGATGTGTACACCGCAGCTCCATAATTAAGCTTCTTCTAATAACAAGGGAATGTAGGGACCCCGAAAATACTGGAGAAGTCAAGTTCACCACTGAGCTGTGCACAACTAGATCTCAGTCTAATCAGCAGATAGTCTAACACACTCATCTCCTTTAAATATAACAAAACTAGGTCAGGTGCTAAGGGGTGGAGAGATACGTCAACAATGAATAACACTTCTTCTCGAAATGAATTCAGTTCCCAGCACCCACATGGTGGCTTAGAATCTCCTATCCAGATCCCTGGTTTCAGGGGAATTGATGGCCTCTTCTGACTTCCACAGGACTTGCATGACAATTGCACGTATGGAGGCATGCAAAGAGAAATGGGGGGAGGGGTGGGTATGGCACAGACCTTTAATTCCACTTGGGAGGCAGAAGCAGTCAGATCTTTGTGAGTTAGAGGCCAAGTCTGGCCTAAAGAGCTCGTTCCAGGACACAAAGAAACCTTGTCTCAAACAAACAAACAAAACCCAGAAATTCTTTCTGTTAGTAGATCTCCAGACCCCAGAGGCTCACTAGCAGCAGTGTCTGCTGCTGCCTAGCAGAAGGTGAACCAGTTGCCTACATTCCTGGTGAGGCCCATGTTATTTCTGGCCGCATTCCAGTCGGCTAAGGAAACCATAAGATCTTGGCTAAGCAAACACGCTCACCTTTTTCTAGTTCTTTGTTTTGGATTCACACCCAGTTCCTTTGGGCCATGCTGTGACTACAGGAGTTCCTCAGGTCCTGCTCTTCACCGTTGATATCCCCAGTATTGTCCCCTTAAATGGCGGCTGACGAGCTCCCTCCACGGTCCGCAGCTCAGAGGTGTCCTCAGCCTCTCCTACCTGATGCTCTACTTGTTTCCAGCTGACACAGACCTTGCTGGAGTTTCTCTATACCAGTAGGCAGTGTAGACCAGTCACTTGGTTCTCTTCCAACACCATAAAGAAAAGCTGACATCTTTGGAAAACCAACTTGGCAACAAGCACTAAATCCTTTACCTTCTTCCTGATCCTCACTGTTCTGAGAAGCAGGGTGTACCCTTCCTCTCTACAGAGGAGAAGCCTAAGAGCAGCAAGGGGAGGGGACTTACCTTCCATGGCAAAACTACAACTGGTTTCTTTTTCTTCTTTTCTTTTTTCCTTTCCTTTTTTCTTCTTTCCTTCCTTCCTTTTTTTATTTTGCTATTCTGTTTGTTGTTGTTTTGCTTTTTTGAGACAGAGTTTCTCCGTGTAGCTTTGACTGCCCTAAAACTCACTCTATAGACCAGGCTGACCTTAAACTCAGACAACCAACTGCCTCTGCTTTGCAAGTACAGGGACCAAAGGTGTGTGGACTACACCCAACCACAACTGGTTTCTAGGCTGAGGTTTCCCTTTCTCCTTATTCCGTCCTTCTCCAAACAGCTGACTCCTTTTCTCCCCTATGCTAGCCACAGGCTTTCTCCTTTCCTGGATCTCGGCTTCTGGCTGCTATCTTTAGGAAATCTGAACAGATTAGTTCAAAGTCTTAGGGGAAATGATCATTGAGAAGTCAGATTCTGATGAATGAGTTTCCAAAAGACTTGTGATAGAGCTTCGGTTGGGGAGAACAGAGAGGGGGGAGGGGGAGGGGAGGCAAGAAGCGGGAGGGGAGAGAGAAGGAAGAGGGGAGGGGTGAGGGGGAGGGAAGGGAAAGGGAAGGGGGAGAGGGAAAGAGAAGGGGGAAGGGAAGGAAGGGGAGAAAGAGGGAAGGGGAAGGGGGAGGGGAGAGAGAAGGAAGAGGGGAGGGGTGAGGGGGAGGGAAGGGGAAGGGAAAAGGAGAAGGGAAGAGGGAGAGGGAGGGAGAAGGGGGAGGGGAAGGGAGGGGAGAAGGAGGGAAGGGGAAGGGGGAGGGGAAGGAAGAGGAGAAGGAAGGAAGGGGAAGGGAGAAAGAGAAGGGAAGGAGAAGGGAGGGGAGGGAGGAGGAGGAAAGGGGAAGAGGGAGTGGAAGGGAGAAAGTAGAGGGAAGGGGAAGAGGGAGAGGAAGGAAGAAGGAGGAGGGAAGGGGAAAGGAGGAAGAGGGAAGGGGGAATGGAAGGAAGAGAGAAAGGAGGGGAAAGGGGGGAGGGGGAGAAGGAGGGAAATCCATACTACATGTACATAGGCATAGAGGAATAGCTCAGAAACAGCAAGCTGTCTGCCTCACCTACAACGTGAAGTCAATCACTGGGTCGACAGAGAAGAGACAGGCTGAGGGTGACAAGCAGAGTGAATGTTTTCCCCATAATGGAAATCACAATGGAGTAAGTAGCAATTACTGCCAAGACCCGTCAAGGCTGAAGAGAAACAAGGACTGCATTCCCTCCTATTATGTTAACAAAAGAATGAGCCAAACCATAAACTAATTCTCCACGCAAACATTCCAGCGCTGCTCTTGGAGAAACAGAGGAGTCAAGAACATGTGTGAAGAAGGTCAACTAGAGGCCAAGACAGACAGACAAGAGGAATTAGGAAGATGACTTAGCCAGAGAGCCGACTCAAGCAGCCCAGTCAGAACCTCCCTCTGGGAAATGTGGAGCAGATACCAATCCATACACTAGTGGGGTGATTAACTCAGGATGGAATGAAGTTCAGCTGGCTTAAATCCTAGACATAACAAAATTGTATCGTCTAAGCCTAATATGGATGCTCAGGAAGGGACGCTTTCACCTGATGACTGCTTCCATCATGAGCAGTTACTCTGTCAAGAAGCAGTCATTTCTGATTCCGTATCAATAAAATCAATGGGCACCAGAGCAGACGAAGGAGTTGGCTGCGACCCTGAGTCAAGATTCTATAGAGCTTTTAAGTCTTGAAATCCATAAACACCTGTGCCAAACTAGTCCACCAATCAGGATTTAGGGAACATGTCTGTTGGATACTTATCCTGCTCCCATTAGTTGGGGTATTCAACTATGACAGGGGATGTGCCTTGTAATATTCATGTCTCAACTTGGCAACCAGGATGTCAGTTAGCACCTATAAGTCTATATGCCAAGTAGGACGTCAATTCCCAGGAGGTATCAGGAAACGAAATGTACCACTTATTCTAAGTAGGTCTAGGTGTCTCTCATATGTTGGGATCCATCCCAGGGGCAGCTTATAGAAGCAAAGAATCATAAAAGCTCACACACAGGTACAGCAAATGCTGCCTGGTGATTGGTTCGGGGCCCAAGTTTATTGTGACTAACTATGCAAAGCAGTTCTAATCGACTTCTACTGCGATCGGTTTTTAAGAACACCAAAGCACAAAACATGCCATCAACTGGATCATGAGAAAGTTTCTTTACACTGCTAGTAAGAGCACAGAACTGGTTCTGCAGGCAACAGTCCCGTAGGCCTTAACATCCAGAGAAGAAAGGGAATCCTTCGTGGTCCTTGACGTTGCTCACTTGGCTCCTTGGCTTGTGTCATCAGTCTTCGGAGTAGAATCAGTTCCGCTTGGTCTCACAGGCACACTACAGAGTTCCAAAGCTTTGAACGTTGGGGCTGTCATCTAATTTATGACTAGTAACATACTTTCGGTTCAAAAGGCTGCTTGATTTAGTTATGGGGCTCAACACAGGCTTCTAAAGGTGAGACTATCTCCTGATGTCAAAAGATTCATCACAGCTAAATGTCTTTGTCTTTCTTTCTTTTTTTCTTTTTTTCTTTTTTTTTTTTTTTTTTTTTTGAGGGGAAAGGAAAAATTCAAGATTTCTCTGTGTGGCCCTGGCCATCCTGGAACTCATTCTGTAGACCAAGTTGGCTTCAAACTCAGAGATTTGCCTGCCTCTGCCTCCTGAAGGTGTGCAAGAAGATATCTTGTCTTAAAATCTGGCAGTACAAGAAGATGCACCGAGTCCCTACTGCAACTTGTTAAGCCAAGGCAGGTTGGCATCCATAGGAGGCCTCCCCTTTTCTGGGGAGAAAGAGAGGATGTGAGGATGGGGGAGGGGATATGGGAGGGAGGGGCTGGGAACAGAGGAGGGAAGGAAAGAAATGATCCGGATGTAAAGTAAATTTAAAATTTTAATTTTTAAAATCAAAGCTGGAAAGAAAGTCTCCATGGTGACGGTGTCCACCTTCCACACTCGCCTGACCCTTCCCATCTCAGATCTTTTAGAGTCTCTCCATGTTTACAGAGCACATCCTGAGTTCCTGAGCCTGCAGGATGTGACTGCCACCATCTTTACATCCTTACTGCTTCAATCTGTCGTAGCTGCCATATTTTAAGAAAAAAAAAAAAATCGTAACTGGTGCCTTACCAGCAACAGTTCTCCAGGCTAGGAGGTCAAAGATCAAGGTAGCAGCAGGTCTGAGGTCAGGAGAGGGCTGCTTTCTGGTCTACACTCACTTCCTTCCTGGGACCACTTGGTAGGTGGGTCAAGAGCCAGTCGTGGCCTTCGTTTGTCTTACCTTATTTTCTAATTGCATTTTTTATTTTGTGTGTATGCGCACTGTGTGTGTGTGGAGGACAGAGGAAAGGGCAACTCTGGGGAGTCAGTTCGTTCCTTCTACCATGTGGATGCCAGAGATTTGAACTCAGGCTGTCAGGCTTAGCAGCAAGCGCATTTACTCACTAAGCCGCGTAGCCAGCCTTTGAGCCTCTTCATGAATGGGACTCGGATCTCATTCAAAAATCCCACTTCCTGACACCAACACATCAAGGGGAGTGGTGGGGGAGGGGCACTCAGATCATATCTTCTCCCTGAGGCATTCTTCCGGTCTCTTACAGGTTTGTTCCACCATACCTGAGGGTCGGGGGTTAACTTGAGTTCCTTAGTTGAGGTGAGAGGTCTGCCCACCCTGAGCCACACCATTTCCTGTATGGGATTCTGGAAAAATGGCTGCCTTCTGCTTCCTGAGATGCCCCGTGCGTGAGTCTCCTGCTTCCTTAACTGCCTGGCCACAATGGCTGGACCCTTGAACTGAGCACTGTGAGTCCTGTATCCCGAAGTTCCTTTCGCCAGAGTATTTTATCACAGAAACGGGGAAAGAAGTCAAGACACCCTCCAGCCGTGCTGATTACCTTTCTACACCTTGAACCTGCCAGAGCGTTTCCTGCTCATCACCTCGGAAGAGAATTCCGGGCTGGCTCTTGTTCCTCCTTCCGGATGTGTCTCTAGAATGTCTCTGTGGTGACGCAAAGACTGATCACGGCAGGTATGATAAACTGTAATGTTCTTTTATTTTGTCATTGATAAATTTACTGTCTGTCTGTCCCACTGTGGACACTGAGAAGGCAGGGATCAAACAAGACCCTCGCCTGTTCTCAGGTCTCAGTTCAAATTTTTTTTTTCCTATTCTCAGGGTCTGAAAAATAGTCAATAACCATAGAATGAATGAATCAATGCGCGAATCAATGAATGAACACATAAGGAGACAAAAGGTAATGGTTTGGAAACAAATATATAAAGACTAAGAGGATAAAAATTATGAAACCACAAAAACCAAGCTGGAAAGTAATAGGAACCGTTTTTAAACTTCAGGGTATTGCTTTAGAGTGAACAAGGCATCAGCTGCTTCAGGTTGTTATAAAACAACGTGTTTCAAATTTGTTCACTTGTTATTAAAATTCTAACAGTTTTCTAACTAGACAACACTTGTTGATGTTCCATTCCAAGAGTTAATACTAAGAAAACTATGGCTGTGCAATGATGGCCCATGTGGAAGGCAGAGGCAGGAGAATCAGTTTGAGGCCAGCCTGATCGACAGAGCTAGTTCCAGGACAGCTAGGGCTACACAGAGAAACCTGGATTCAAAAAACCAAACAACAAAAGCCACCCTCCCCCAAAAATAAATAATTATATAAAGTTCTTTCAACTTGACATGTGCCACAAAAACAATATCCTTAAAAAGCTAATCACTTCCTGTAGTTCAAGGACAAGGAAGGTGGAGGCAGGGAATCAGGATATCCTCCGTTCTGTATCAAGTTTGGTTACATGAGCCCCTGCCCCTGAAAAAGCCAAAACAAACTTTTTTTTAAATTTAGCATATATAACTAGATGCGTCTTACTTGGAAAGCTGAGACAGGAGGATCACTATGAGTTACAGTCTAAGTCATAGAGTAACACTTTGTCTTAAAAAGCAATAGTTGCAATGGAAGAAAACATCCCACCAAACAGTTATTTAATTATCCACTACATAATAGATCTAGTTCCCCCAAAGCACACATTACACCATGTACTGTAAGTGCTGTGTCTGGAGTAAGAGTTGTTGACTTTAGGCTTGACTTTATGTAGTGCTGACATTGGCACATGAACGGAACTGCCGCTAACAAGAGGAGTATTTTAAGGATCCTTATCATGCCGCGTGACAAACTGAATGTTGCTAGTCCTGGGTAGAATCAGCTGTCACTTGCTCAGTTCAGAAGGTGATGAACGCTCTTCCCACAAGGACTTTGTTACCAGAACATACTAAGTACAGGTGACATTTAAAATAGCTATGTGATTTGATTTTTTAAAAGTCTCAATATTTCCCCTAAGACCCTTTGCCCTAAGCATCCTGCTAAATGCCCTCCTTAATAAGAATTAATACTTAAATATAACTTTAGGCTTTTTTGGCCAGTTTTCCTTTATCTTAGCTATATAAAACGGGTAATGCTTGCTTATAAATTCATTCTATAATGATAAATGTCAAATGTGATGCCGATCTTATGGCTTTCTCCCCCTTTACAATTTCACAGATGTGAAGCAGTTCTGTAGGGCTGGAGAGATGGCTCAGCAGTTAATAGCGCTGGCTGCTCTTCTGGAAATCCTGAGTTCAATTCCCAGCAACCACATGGTATCTCCCATCTGTAATGGGATTGATGCCCTCTTCTGGTGTGTCTGAGGAGAGTAACAGTGTGCTCACACACATAAAATAAATAAACCTTTTTTAAAAAAAGACAGAAAAAGTAAACAGTTCTCTACACTATCAAGAACAAACTGAAATCTGAAATCTGTTTTTTTGACATCAGAATTAAAGCCATCAGTCACCATAAGCAGAGAAGGAAGGAGACCTCCCAAAGGAATAAAACCTGACCCTCCCAGCACAGTGCCTGAGTCCAGAAAGAAGGTCACTGGCGTCTGTCAGGGCTCTTGTTGGTTTGTTATTTTAGGGTTGCTCTCAGGAGCTGTGCTATAGGAAAGCCTTGGTCTTATTGGTTGCTATAAATAAATGGAATCATTATATCATGTCTTGAAAAGGTTTTATAGAAATACCAGGCATAGCTTCCAGTACAGCTATTTATACAAGTAAGCCTTGGGAGCAGTGCTAAGCCATGTCATAAAGGGGCATTACCATTGCTGCTCAGGCATATTTGTGTGACAGATTAGACTGTTTAGGCACCTCCTTACAGGTCAAAGCCTGCAGGCCTCAAACGGAGAAAGCCTGGAGTTCACCCCCAGCCCCCCACAGCACATCAGGCAACTGTGCAATCCCACCGAACCTGTCTGGCAGCTTGGCAGTAATGGCTGCCGCTGGCAGATGAGACCCTCTCAGGAAGCCCGATAGCTCCTGTCAATAAGGAAACTGCCGAGGGCCACTGGAATTTTCCAAGCCATGAAGTGAAAAGAAAAAAAAAAAGTCTCTGGCTAGAAGATGTGCAGATAACCAATCACGGCAGAGAGCTGTGGAAAATAACTTTTATTAAGGAAAGATAGACCACAATCCTTTGCTTTCTAGTAGTCAGTCATACATATGCCGATCCCTCTTCTTAACCCGACTCCCCGGTTGCCTTCATCTCCGGAGATGGATGTTAACGCTCTGCAGCCTTCACACAGTTTGGACAGTGTGACAAAACACGGCCAGTTTTCCACAACCCTGGAGCTACTGCAGATTCCATTTCTGAAGTGTCACGGATGTTCTCTCTTGATTTGGACTAGGTCAGAGAAAGTAGGACTGCAACCCAGGGCTCCCGAGAAGTTCAGACAGGCAGCTAGAGCCCTGGTTCTCAGCCTGTGGGTTGTGACCCCATTGGGGTCCAACAGCCCTTTCACAGGGGTCGCATATCAGATATCCTGCATATCAGACACTTACTTACACTTAATAACAGTAGTAAGCTCATAGTTATGCAGTGGCATCGAAATAGCTTTATGGTTGAGGGTCGCCACAACATGAGGGACTGTATTAAGGGCCGAGGGCTTAGGAAGACTGAGAACCACTGGTCTATAAGAATGGGAGCTGCCTAACTCTCTGGAAGCCCCGATGTTGGGTTGATTGATCATCCAGAGCTCCTTTCTACATTCGCCCAGGGACGAGAGAGGCGTGACCCCAAAGTGCTGCTGAGTCTAGACTTTCCAAAACTCCTGGTCACTGGGAAAGGGATGGATTGATGCTCACTGAATACCTAAAAAAGGGTGACTTGAAACCTTGGACAGAGAAAGAGCACAAAGATGTTGCAGAAGGAAGGGAAAGACTACTGTGGGGGGGGGGCAGAGTGAGGGATCGAGGGAGACCAGGGGAGGAAGGTCTGTTGAAAAACAGGGGCCTGTCTCTGTGTCTTCAATCTGTCCGGGTTTATTTTGGTCCCCCTTACACCGGGGACTGTCCCCTACTGATTGCACTGCTTCAGAGTGAGACCAAATCATCCAGTGGCTCATCTTTGATAGTCAGGGCTTCAATTTGGTTAAAGAAGTGAATGGGGGGATGGGATGGGAGGGCTTGTGAAGGGGTAGCCAGGAAGGTACATTTTTGAAATGTAAAACAATAAAATCACCAGTGCTGAGCACACAGCTGATATGGCTCAGGAGGGATGAAGCATTTAGAAAGCTTGGGTCTCATCCCCAGCAGAACAGACAGCCACGCCGCGGGAGGTGCATGCCTGTAATTACAAGACTTGGATGTCAAGAGGACGGCAGAAAAGTGTTCAGAGTTCATCCTTGGCTGCATTGTGAGTAGAAGAATGCTCTGATGGCTCAGGCCTGTAGTCCTTCACTTTGGAGGCTGAGGCAGGAGGGTTGCCGAAAATTGGAAGCAGCGCAATTTCCAAGCCAATCTGGGCTACCGCATGAAACTTTGGGAAATACAAGGTCAGAGAAGCAGGGAGTGAGGAAAAGATCATCCAGAGGCTGCCTCACCTGGGGACTCATTCCATATGCAGCCATCAAACCCAAGAAGTATTTACTGGCAGAAACCAGATATGGATGCCTCCTCAGAGGCTCTGCCAGAGTCATACAGATACAGCTGAGCATGCTTGCAGCTAACCATTGGACTGAACACGGGGACCCCAGTGAAGGAAAGGACTAGAGAAAGGACTGAAGGAGCTGAAAGAGTTGCAACCTTATGGGAAGAACAACACTATCAACCAACCAGACCCTCCAGAACTCCCACAGACTAAAACACCAACCACTGAGCACACATGGAGAGACCCACGGCTCCAGTTGCATATGTAGCAGAAAATAGTAGTTTGGTCCAGTGAGGGAGTGTTTTCCCAATGTAGGGGAATGCCAAGGCAATGAGGTGGAGAGGGTGACTAGGAAAGGGAGTACCTTCATGGAGACAAGTGCAGGGGAAGGGGGGATAGGAGCTGGAGGGGGCAGGGAAGGGGATAACATTTAAAATGTAAATACAGAGAGTATACAATGAAACAAATAAAATAAAATAATTCACAGGTGTGAACAGGTTGTGTTTTATAAAAGGATAAAAGGAAAGGGTATGTATGGTGTGGGGAAAGGGTGCCTCTGTAGGCTCATGCTGAGATATCCCTGCCCCGTGAGGGACCAGCCACATGCCAGTATAGTATAGAATAGAGTTTATTTATTCAGGGCAAGGGAAGTGGAGTTGAGGGGGTAGTAGGGATGGGGGGAAGGAGGGAAAAGAGGAGGGGAGGGTGGGGAGAGACAGAGACAGGGAAGAGGATAAAAAAAGAGCAAGAGAGGAGAGCAAGAGAGGGAGACAAACATCCCCTTTTTTTTATTTTTTTATTTAAACAAAGTATATGTAGAGAGACAGCTATATATTGTAGCTGTCTTTCAGACACAACAGAAGAGGGCATCAGACCCCATTACAGATGGTTGTGAGCCACCATGTGCTTGTTGGGAATTGAACTCAGGACCTCTGGAAGAGTAGCCAGTGCCCTTAACCACTGAGCCATCTCTCCAGCCTAAGCAGCCCCTTTTACTGTGAGTTGGCGCACACCTGGCTGTTGCCAGGTAACTGGGGCGGAGCCTAGATGAAGTGCCAACTGACTCAAAGGGTTAGAATGCTTGTTCTGTAAGTACAAGGACCTGGCTTTGAATCCTAAGCACCATGTACTGAAAACCCAAACCAAACCAAAGCAGAACATTGATGTGCTTGTCAGCAGTCCCAGCATTGGGGGTACAGACAGATTTTGAGAACTCCCTAGTCTGCCAGCCTCACTGAAAAGGCAAGCTTCCTATTCAGTGGGAGACCGTGTCTCAGGTAATATGCTAGACAGTCACAGAGGGAGACAAAGCAAGTCTCCTTTTGGCCTCTACATCCACTCTTAGTCTTTGTTTTTCCAGGCAAAGATTTACTTGATTTTAATTTTTTTTCAAAGATCCCAGGAGACAGGCATGCAGATCTCTGAGTTCAGGATCAGTCTACAGAGCAAGATCCAGGACAGCCAAGCTTAGACGGTGAAGGAGTTGGGAAAGATGAAGCTTGTGATAATGTACTAGAACAAGGGGGCCATGTTCCAGCTCCTACAAGCAGCAGAACTCAGCAGTTTCAGCCATGTGGTTCTGGCTTAGAGTGAAAAATAGAGGGGACTACTAGGATAATCGATGCTGGTCAGCTGGAGTTAAGAAATTAGTGGTGATTAGTAGACCAGCATCACTGAGGTGAAAGCTTCTGGGAAGTGTTTTCTTAGAGCACAAAGAAGCTGTGTTCCAGAGATAGCCAAGGTTGTACCTTGTGCTGCAGCTGTACTTGGTAACGTGTAAGAGTCACCCAGGTGGTACTAGTTCTGAAGTGAGGCATGAAGAGCAGCTGAGGCTTGACCCTGTGAGAGGTCATGGAAGGCCAATGGTGCAGCCTCAATTGCAGTTAATGGCCCAGGACTGAGAGGGTCATGCAAAGGGGTTCAGGCATGGTACCATAAAGGGAGCCTATTGGTGAAGCCTAGTTGCAACAGAAGGAAGGCCCCAGGGTGTTGGAGATGCCAGTACCATGGGGTGATCACCAAGAACAGCAGCAGCAGTGGAGTGGATCTGCCTGAACTTAGAATGCCACAGAGGGCAGAGCTGGAGAAGGGGTGCCAGCCCTTTGGAGGAGCCCAGAAGATCGTGTGTGGATCCCAGACATTGAAACAAAAGGCTGTAACATTGAGGTTGCCTTGGAGACCCCAAGATGTTTGAAATGCCAGAGCTGTGGGCTATCTGCTGAGGAAAGCTGCTGACAGGGAGTGGAAACAGCCCAAGAGAAAGAAGTTTGTTGCAGTCAACAAAGATGAAAAGGACCTGAAGATCACTTTAACATCATACATGGAGATACAGAGTTTGGAGTTTGCCCAGCTGGTTTCCTGTCTTGCTTTGGAGATTCCAGTTAAGTGATTGGGTGAATCTCAGAGGAGACTTTGAACGTAGGACTTTTAACCTTGTTGAGACTGCTATAGACTATGGGAACTTTGGAAGTTGTCTTAAATGTATTTTGCATTATGCTATGTTTATGTATGGCTCCCATAGACTCATGTTTGGACAAAGCTATGGGAGCCAGGGAGTGTAATGTGATGGTTTATTATATGCTTGGCCCAGGGAGTGGCACTGTTGGAGGCGTGGCCTTGATGGAGTAGGTGTGTCACTGTGGGTGTGGGTTTAAGACCCTCACCCAACTGTTTGGAAGTCAGTCTTCAACTAGCAACCTTCAGCCAGGTGGTAGTAATGCATACCTTAAATCCAAACACTTGGGAGGCAGAGAAAGATGGATCTCTGAGTTTTCCAGGCCAGCCTGGTCTACAGAGTGAGTTCCAAGACACCCAAAACCCAGAGCTACACCGAGAAAGAAAAGGGGAAAAAAAGTCATTTCTGTTGTGATTAAATCCATGACAAAAAGCAAGGGAGGAGCGTTCTATTTTAGCTCTCAGTTCCAGGTCACGGTCCTTCACTGCTGGAAGTCCCGCTGACAGGAACTTGCCGCGGTTTGTCATACCCGTCCCACAATTAAGAGCAGAGAGAAGAGAATACCCGCTGTGCTAGTGCCCTTTACTCTTAGTCTGGGTCGGAAAGGGAATGGCGCTGCCCACTTTCAGCCTGCGTCTTCTCACAGCAGTTAAAGCAGTCAAGACAATTCCTAACAGGCACCCGAGTGGGCCAGTTATCTCGACAGTGCCTCACGGAGACTCTTCTCCGGATTCTAGGTTAGAGAGTGGACACCAACCACCGTAGCGTCCCCTCACGCCGCTCACACATCCATGTTCAAGTCGTGTGAGCAGAGTACTGCTTTTATTATAGAGAGCACTTAGTTTCCTCAAAACCTTGGTTGGTTGGTTCTTAATCCCATGAAATACGTATTACCATACGAATACATTTCCCGTATTCATATAGACTGTAAGAGACAGGATGAAAGTGGGTAGCGCCATTCGCTTTGGGGCTCAGACCAAGAGCGAAGGGCGCTAGCGCATGCGTGCATTTTCTCTTCTCGTGACTGGATGGGATGTGGCATTTCCTGTATTCATATGATGTGAACATGTTCACTTTCTCTCATGCCTATATGATCAGACACATGTGTGTATGCGTTCGTTCGTGCTGTGTGTGTGTGAGTGTTCATGCATTCATGTGTACACACGTGAGAGCCAGTGATTGGTGCTTCTTCTGTGCCCTTTGCCCTTCTAATGTGAACTATGCCCTGGAGCATCTGAGAACACAGGATAATTCTCACCCTATAATTGTTCCATGATTTTCTCACTGCTCCATAGATTGCATGAACCATAATTTATTTAATCCATTTCCCACCTAAAGCCTAATTTATCTTTTCCCAACGACAAATGGATGCTGTAAACGTCTCTAACATGCATATTCTTTTATACCAATGTGTTTATAGTAATGGGAAAGTTCCCACAAACAAGAATAAAAGTCACATGTTTTCTAATTGTAAGTTTGCATTCCAAAGTACTGTAACAATTTATGTTTTTCTTAGCAATAGATTGGAGCCCCTTAGTCATGTATTCCTCAGAGAGATAGCTTTGACACATGTCCTGTCTCATTTAATTTGTTTTATTACTTTGTATGCTTATGTTTTATTTATTGTTATTTGGGGAGGAGGGCACAGAGACTGTAGAGAGGCCAGAGTTGGACTTGTGGAGTGGGTGCTCTCCTTCCGCTTTTATTCTTGGTTCCTTGGATCAGACTCAGGTCCTCAGGCTTGCATCGTTGGATGCAGGTACCCACTGAGGCTTCTCACCACCCGCTGCTTATTACCTTACCAGCAATCCCCTGACTCCACAAAATGAGTCATTAGTAACTTTTCTCTGGTTTTTTTTTCCGGCCATCTTGGATGTCCTCATTTACATAATCATTCTATTTTGGCTGCGTGCTTGGCATCAAACCCAGGACCATGCCCTTGTTAAGCATGGTCCAATATGAAACAGCTCTCAGTCTCAGTATACATTGTTTTTCAACTTTATCTAATTAATTAACTAATTTGTTACTATGTTATGTTATGTTATTTATTTAGAGACAGGTTCTCACTGTGTAGCCTGATAGTCATGTAGACCAGACTGACATCGAACTCACAGGGATCTGTGAACCCACAGAGACTCACCTGCTTCTGCCTCCTGGACTGGGATTAAAGGTACATTCCACCATAACAGCTTCTGTATTCTTTTAGGACATTTTTTTTTTTTTTTTTTTTTGCCTTGACTCATAGTGAAGTTTCTAACTCGTTTTTTATGTATGTTGTAAACATCCAAATCTATTTTTATTTATTTATTAAATTATCTATTGAATTAGCTGCTGTATTTTTCTCACACTGTGTGATGTTTCTATATGCTTGGCCCAAGGAGTGGCACTGTTAGAAGGTATGACCTTGTTGAAATAGGTGTGGGCCTATTGGAGTAGGTGTACCACTGTAGGTGTGGGCTCTAAGACCTCATCCTAGCTCCCTGGAAGCCAGTCTTCTACTAGCAGCCTTCAGATGAAGATGTAGAACTCTCAGCTCCTCCTGTACCATGCCTTCCTGGATGCTGCCATGCTCTCACCTTGCTGACAATAAACTGAACCTTTGAACCTGTAAGTCAGTCCCAATTAAATGTCTTTCATAAGAGTTGCCCTGGTCATGGTGTCTGTACTTAGCAGTAAAACCCTAACTAAGATACACTGTAATACTTTATGTATTGGAGTAGTTATCTATCTTTCCTTTTATTGTTTCAGGGTTTGTCTTCTTTCTTTTTTTAATTTTTTTGTAAAAAAGACAACATTTAATTGGGGCTGGCTGAACAGTTCAGAGGTTCAGTCCATTATCATCATGGAGGGAGCATGGTAGCATCCAGGCAGGCATGGTGCTGGAGGAGCCGAGAGTTCTTTACCTTGATCCAAAGCCAGGGTTTGTTTTCTGCTTAGACGTCTTTCTGTCTATGCTTAAATTTCTTTACTGTTTACCAATTGGCAAATCATACATATTTATTTTTTTAAAAAAGGCTTCTAGAATTTTTATGTGCATTCGTGGTTGCCTGCGTATGTGTACCACACATGAGCTTCTGCATGAGTGCTGGAAAACCTATGCCAGTCCTCTGCCGGAACAGTGAGGGTTCTTAATTGCTGAGCCATCTCCCAGCTCCATATATTTATCTTGTACAGTGTGATGCTTTCAAATACTTGTACACTGTGCCGAAGAATAGAGTGGCTCAGCTGAGCCTACTAACATATGCATTTTCCCATGCGTTTTTGTGGTAAGAACACCTAAAATCTATTCTCAGTGATTTTTCACCTTCTTTACAATAGATCATTCTCCCACCGACCTGAAGTTTTATGAGCTAAATTTGTATTGTTACTTATTTTTCTTTTTTGCAGTTTATCTCAAATTCATCTGAGCATGGTTTATATAGTGTACTAGTTACTTTTCTCATGGCTGTAGCCTGGTACCTGAGAAGAAACAACTGAAGACAGGACGGATTTGTTTTGGCTCTGAGTTTAAGAATGCCCAGTCCTTCAAGTGGGTGAGGGGAGCTCAGGGCAGCAGGGGTGGACTTGGGAATTATATATAATGGACCAGACAGAAGACACAGGGCCATGTTGGAGTTCTTTGACTGTCTTTGTTCCAGATCCATCTAGTCTGGACACTTAACCCTTGGGATCAGTCTTCCCTGCTCAGTCAAACCACTCTGAAAATGCCATCAAAGGCCGTGCAGAGGTGTGTCTCTGAAGTGATGCTAAATCCAGTCAGGTTAACAATGAAGATTAGCCTTCATTCATAGTGGGAGCATCTTTTACCATGTGTAGAGTGAGTTACTGGGTGGCATACGGGAAATAGGCCCACATTACTAGACAAATTCAAGTGTAGCCTTTTACATATACTGACTTACTGTGTGTCCTAACATCTGGGGCATTTGCAAAATATGCAGTTAAAACATCGTGGGCTGAGCCCAGGCAGAGGAGATGCTGTTTGCCAACCACTGATCCAGGGCTATTGTGCAGACTGGGAGTATGGCAGTCCTGCCTCGAAGCTATTTCTGGCTTTTCTATTCTGTTTCATTGACTTATTTGTCTATGCCCATGCCAAGATCCTATTGTTCTAATTCACAGGCATTTGGAGCATTTTAGTATCTGAGACTCTGTGTGTATCTGTGTGTGTGTGTGTTTTCTTTTCTTTTTGGCTATTCTTATACATTTATTCTTACACTTGAACTTCAAGTCCTGATTATGGAGCTCTGAAGTGTTATGATGCTTTTATATAGACAATAAAGTTATATGAGTTTTGAATGATGTTACAAAAACAATTTCTCTTTTACTGTATAGCTTGGCATTCTCCCTGCGCAATAAAAGTTTCAGCCGGGCATGTAGCTCCTCAAATTTTAGAAATGTTAGTGCAACGTCTGTGTCCCCCTGAAGCAAACCCACAGGGCACTCACTGACCAGCTGCCCCTTCAGAACTGCAGCTCTCCCCCCTCAGCCCTTAGCTCTCAGCAGGGACCCACTCTGAGAGCAGGGAGCTACTTCTTCCAGGAGCCAATCACAGCCAATGACTGCCTGGCCCAGTTTCTTTGTATTGTTGTTGTTTCTGGGTTTGTTTTGTCTTGATGTGGGGTGGGAGTGTTTGTGTGTGTGTACATCCTTGAGGAATCTGGAGGTTGAGTATCTTCCTCAATCGCTGCTAGCGATTTGAGACAGGGTCTCTAGACCTGTTGTTCACTTTGGCTGGCCAACATGTCCCGTGGATCTCTATCTCCCCACCACTGGGACTGTGGGTGTGGTGGTGCTGTTATTTATTGCAGGATATTTGATCTCAGAGTGACCCCTGAGATTGTGTTACTTATTGGA
Organism: Micromys minutus; assembly: GCF_963924665.1. NCBI lineage: Eukaryota > Metazoa > Chordata > Mammalia > Rodentia > Muridae > Micromys > Micromys minutus. Next base: position 76,824,442 of record NC_137973.1, on the reverse strand, counting down.
AAAAAACAAAAAATGAAAAACAAACAAACAAAAAACCTGTTTCTAGTTGTGGTGTGGCTCAGCCCTAGCAGACACCTTTACTCTAAGAGCTTTCTGTTTATTGTAAACCAGATTAAGTAAAGTCAGCCATGGGTGGAGCAAGCAACCAGTTGACAGGGAGTGAACATAGGAAGAAAAACCACAGAGACTAAAAGGAAGTCAGGAGAAAAGTCAGAGAGATGCACAGGAAGTAGAAGGGATGGCATTTATTTTGAAGAATTTTTGAGATACCATGGAAAAAAGAGTTTCCTTTTCCTTTGGGATGTCAGCTGAGGAGAAAGTTCAGCTAGGTGCTTTCTCTGCCTCTCTGAGCTTTCACCCCAACATCTGGCTCCTGAGTCTTCATTGGTAGAACTGACTGATTGAGATTTAAAAAAAACAAAAAAACAACAGTTGTTGGATTTTTAAGTGTGTCCTGGGGATTGAACTCATATCCTTGTGCTTGCCTGCCAGCACTGTACCAACTGAGGCACTGCTCTAGACCCAGTCCATTATTTTAAGGTGAACTCCATAGACTCATGATCGCTAAAGAGCTTCTTAGAGTTCTAGTTAAGACCGTGGCCATGACTGTATCCATTTTGAGTAATACCTCTTCTCTGAATATTGATCCTAAGATCACTCACAGGAAACCTACTGCTGTCAGTCTCTATGTTACCAGTTCCTAGGTAACTAACCAACCTTAGACCGTAAAGTTCTTGAAGGAGAGAATTTGGATGCAGACATGGCCAAGTATTAAGAAAGGAAGAAACATCCTAAGTTTTGGATGTGGTTGGACACCTTACCAGTTTGGAATGGCCCAAGCTTACAAAAGGAAAAATGAACTTCTAGGTTGGGGTGGGGGTGGTGGGGAGTTGGGCAAGAATGGCTGCCACAGGCTCATACATTTAAATATTTAGTCCCCTGTGGGGCGCTGCCTGCACATTCTCCATTACAAGATGGCGCTGACATCCGGCTGGAGTTAGCAGTAAACAAGTCATGTGCGCACATACTGGGTAACTTTCCACTCCTTGAGCTCTGCCTCTCCCGTGGCGTCATAGGGCCTGATGAGTTTCAACCAATCAGGGGGCTCCACGTTCAAGGCAAGGACTGATCCCTTTATAAGGGGACAGGCTAGATAGTTCATGGTCTTCGCTTCTATTTGATGTATGCTTATGCTCTGCCTCTCGAGAGCATTAAAGTTTACCGCAGAAGAATCCTATTTCGTGTGACGCGTCGTTCTTGCAGGCGAGACGGTTGCACGGGACATCTGGTGCCTGAACCCGGGAACTCGACCACTCCATCGTCTGCACCAGCGAAGGCCCCCTGTCTCCGGGCAGGGAGGATCCAGAACTGCGGGGAGATAAGTTCGGCAAGGTATGTCTGACCCTGGATCTTTCTTTAAATTTGGTTTAAATCTTCCGCGGCCTGGGAAGGGTCCGTAGAGGCTCTGGTCTTTGTCAGTGCAGTTTTTATTCTCTTCCTCTTAATTTCCTCTTGTGTCCAACGAGGCTGGTGTTAATTTTGTGCTTAAGTCGGACGTAGATAAGCCAGGGCACACCTGCGTTCCTTAAGTCTTTGTAGATTAAAAAAAAAGCGGAACGCGCTGAGACTTGCCTTTCAGTTTCACTTTGTGCCGCCACGCAAATAAGCCGCGGGCATTACATCGCTGTGGTGGGCTCTTCACACTCGACCATTACAGCCCTTCAGTCAATTCTTAAGCAGAGAGATTTAGAATTGCCCACCCGCATCTTGCAGCCTTTCGTAAAAGAGGTAGTGCGTACTGCCCCTTGGTTTGCGGTCTCTGGGTCTCTCTCACCAGCCTCATGGAAAAAATTGGGTAGAGAATTAGACTGTGCACAGACTGCCGGAGACCTCGGGCCCGGGACCATGGCCATTTGGAGGATGGTACAAAATTGTTTAAAAGATAAGAGTTGTAGGCCCGCTATCGCTGCGGGGCAAGAGGTATTGAGTGAAGTCCAGGATAGACTATCAGAAGCCGAACAGAGTGAGAGGATGGGCGCGCGCAGGAAAAGATATTTCCCCCCTAAGGAAAAAGGACCTCCAGGTATGCTGTACAGCGGGAGAGTTGTTACCCACAAACCTTCAGATTTTCATTCCCTTATGCCCTCTAATATTAAGAAAAGGGGAGTCAGCTTGTACCCTGTAGAAGACTTTGAGGCTCTTAACATTGATAGCCCCGAGACTTCAGATGATGATGATGAGCGAGAAGGCTTAGACCCAGAAGAAGAAGCAGAGGTAGATGAAGAAGCAGCTAGATATGAGGAAAAAAGATATTATCCTGATGAGCAGTGCAGGCCCATGTGCTTGTCCCCAATTGTCCCGACAGCGCCTCCTTTACCCATGGCCCCCCCTCCTTATGCAGCACGCACGCCTGTAAAATCCTTCTCGTTCCTCCCGGAAAGGGTGAGAAGGCAGATGTGTCTTGCTTTCCCTGTGTTTGAGACAGCTGAGGGTGGCCGCGTTCATGCCCCCGTAGAATATAATCAAATAAAAGAATTGGCAGAGTCAGTCAGAAAATACGGGGTAACTGCCAACTTTACTATCACTCAGCTTGACAGACTGGCTATCTCTGCCTTAACTCCCTCTGATTGGCAGACAATTGCCAAGGCTGCTCTACCGAGCATGGGACAGTATATGGAGTGGAAGGCTCTTTGGTATGAGGCTGCCCAAACCCAAGCAAGAGCCAATGCTACAGCGTTGACTCCTGAACAACAAGAATGGACATTTGATCTGCTGACTGGCCAAGGTCGCTATGCAGCAGATCAGACAGCTTATCATTGGGGTGCCTATGCCCAAGTGTCAAGCACAGCCATTAAGGCCTGGAAGGCACTTTCAAAAAAGGGAGGGGCTGATAATCAGCTTACAAAAATCATTCAGGGACCCCAAGAGCCTTTTTCAGATTTTGTAGCCCGCATGACCGAGGCGGCAGGTCGGATCTTCGGGGATCCCGAGCAGGCTGCCCCTCTTATTGAACAGCTTATTTTTGAACAGGCCACCCAAGAATGCCGAGCCGCTATCGCCCCTAGAAAGGGCAAAGGTCTTCAAGACTGGCTTCGAGTCTGTAGAGAACTGGGAGGGCCACTCACTAATGCAGGTCTCGCGGCAGCCATTTTGCAGTCCCAGAGGGGCCCTCCACAAGCCCCTGATAGACAGGTCTGTTTTAGATGTGGAAGATCCGGACACTTGAAAAAAGATTGTCGGATGGTCACTAGAGACCCTCCGCCCCTTTGCACAAGATGTGGCAAGGGGTACCATAAAGCTGAACATTGCCGCTCTGTCAGAGACCTCAAAGGCCGGCTCCTCCCTTCACTAGAGAGCCAGACTGCCCAGACCAATGAGATGCCAAAAAACGGGTCACTGGGCCCCTGTTCCCAGGGCCCTCAAAGATATGGGAGCAAATTTTCCAAACCCCTAGGGGAGAGCAAAGAGAGTACACAGACAGGCCAACAAGAATGGACCTGCGTGCCTCCTCCTCACTGGTATTAATGCCTCAGATGGGTGTTCAGCCCATCCCTGTAGGAGCGGTCACCTTGCCTCCAGGAACCCTAGGGCTGATCCTCGGATGAGGATCCCTTACAGCACAGGGACTGATAGTCCACCCAGGCATAGTAGACAATGACCACTCCTCTGAAATACAGGTACTGTGCTCCAGCCCAACGGGCATATTCTCTGTAACTCAGGGTGACAGGATTGCACAGTTATTACTCCTCCCTGATAGCTCTAATAAAAAGACTAAGGAAAAGGCAGAAAAACAGATGGGTTCCTCTGGGACCGACTTAGCTTATTTAGCAGTATCTTTGAATACCAGGCCAAGGCTTAACTTGTGGGTTAATGAGAAGAGATTTGAGGGCATCCTTGATACAGGGGCTGATAAGAGTATTATATCCACTCATTGGTGGCCCAAACATTGGCCTGTTGTAGAGTCATCACACTCCTTACAAGGATTGGGTTATAAGTCCTGCCCCACCATTAGTGCAGCCTCTCTCACCTGGAAAACCCCTGAAGGCCAATGTGGGCAATTTGTCCCCTATGTACTCCCTCTTCCAGTTAACTTATGGGGGAGAGATATAATGCAACAAATGGGGCTAATTCTGTCCAATAAATATTCTGCACAGGCTTATGATATTATGGATAAGATGGGATATAAAGAGGGAAAAGGCTTGGGACGCTATGAACAAGGACCCCTAGAGCCTGTCTCGCCTAACCCTAACAAAGAAAGGCAGGGTCTGGGTTTTTCCTAAGCGCCATTGAGGCAGCGCGGCCCATACCATGGAAAACGGAGGATCCGGTATGGGTTCCTCCATGGCCCCTTACTTCCGAAAAGTTAGAAGCTCTTACCCAATTAGTTAGAGAACAACTACAATTGGGTCATGTAGAACCCTCTACTTCACCTTGGAATACCCCCATTTTTGTGATTAAAAAGAAATCAGGAAAATGGTGATTGTTGCATGACTTGAGAGCCATCAATAAACAAATGCATTTGCTTGGCCCTATACAACGTGGCCTACCGGTTCTCACAGCGCTCCCAAAACATTGGCCTTTAATGATAATAGATATTAAAGATTGTTTCTTTTCCATACCTTTACATTCTCAAGATAGGCCCAGGTTCGCCTTTACCCTTCCTTCTATTAATCATGCAGAACCTGACAACAGGTTCCAATGGAAGGTCCTGCCTCAGGGCATGGCTAATAGCCCGACTATATGTGTCAGTTATATGTTCACCAAGCCCTTATTCCTGTTAAAAGACATTTTCCATCATTAATTATGCTGCACTATACAGATGACGTTTTATTATGTGACAAAGACTTGTCAATCTTAACGGAGGCTTTTCCCCTACTGCAGCAAGCTTTGGAAAAAATGGGTCTACATATTGCCACAGAAAAGGTCCAGATTTCTGATACCAGTCAATTCCTAGGGTCTGTGGTATTCCCTGATAAGATTGTCCCTCAAAAGCTCGAGATAAGAAGAGATCACCTCCACACTCTTAATGATTTTCAAAAATTACTGGGAGACATCAATTGGCTTAGACCTTTTCTTAAGATTCCTTCTGCTGAACTTAAACCCTTATTTGATATTCTAGAAGGAGATCCTCATGTCTCCTCACCTAGAAGTTTGACCCCGCAAGCAGAAAGAGCGTTACAGTTGGTAGAAGAAGCTATACAAGATGCACAATTGGTTCGCATAGATTATGATAAACCTTTTTCATTATGTGTTTTTAAAATGAACAGACTCCCTACTGCTGTGCTTTGGCAACAAGGACCATTATTGTGGGTACATCCTAATGCCTCGCCAGCTAAAATAATTGACTGGTATCCAGATGCTGTGGCACAATTGGCGCTGAGGGGACTAAAATCTGCCATCACGCATTTTGGCACTGAACCACAGTTGCTAATTGTTCCCTATAATGCCATGCAGGTTTCCACTCTTGCTGCCACTTCGAATGATTGGGCTATCTTAGTCACTTCCTTTTCGGGAAAAATAGATAATCATTACCCAAAACATCCAATTTTACAGTTTGCTTTAACTCAACCTGTAGTTTTTCCCAAAGTAACGTCCTGTAGTCCCCTAAAAGAAGGGTTAGTTATTTATACTGACGGTTCCAAGACTGGACTGGGGGCTTTTGTGGTTAATGGGCAGGTCTATTCGAGGCAGTATACAGAAGCCTCTCCACAAGTGGTAGAATGTCTAGTGGTTCTTGAGGTCTTACAACGTTTCTCAGAACCTATAAATATAGTGTCTGATTCATCTTATGTTGTTAATGCTGTCAATCTGCTTGAGGCGGCTGGCATTATTAAACCGTCTAGCAGAGTTGCCTCAATTTTTGCGCAAATTCAAAACTGCCTTCTAGCCAGAAGATCACCCTTTTATATTACTCACATTAGAGCTCATTCTGGATTGTCAGGACCTATGACTCAAGGCAATGATTTGGCAGACAGGGCTACAAAAATGATTGCTATAGCCATGTCTTCGCCTCTAGAGGCTGCTAAAAGTTTTCACAAAAACTTTCATGTAACTTCTGAAACTCTGCGGCGCCGCTTTTCCATTTCCAGAAAACAGGCTCGCGATATTGTTGTCAATTGCCAAAATTGCAGTCAGTTTCTGCCTGCGCCCCACTTGGGAGTTAATCCTCGGGGCATCCAGCCTCTTCAAATATGGCAAATGGATGTTACCCATGTCTCCTCCTTTGGTAAGCTGCAATATGTACATGTATCCATTGATACCTGTTCGGGTATAATTGCAGCCACTCCCTTATCTGGAGAGAAGGCCTCACATGCCATCCAACATTGCTTGGAGGCTTGGAGTGCCTGGGGTAAACCAAAGTTCTTAAAGACAGATAATGGGCTTGCTTTTACCTCACAAAAATTTCAACAATTTTGTAGCCAGATGGCTGTGACTCATCTTACAGGTTTGCCGTATAATCCACAAGGACAAGGTATTGTGGAACGTGCTCACCACACCCTTAAATAATATCTAATAAAACAAAAAGGGGGAATTATGCAGGCTTTGCCCCCTGTGCCTAGGACCGCAGTATCCATGGCACTATTCACCTTAAAATTTTTAAATCTTGATGACCACGGCCATACGGCGGCTGAAAGGCATTGCCTACCCATGGACAAACCAAGAGAGATGGTGAAATGGAAAGATGTCATAACTAATAAATGGAAAGGACCGGATCTTGTGTTGATAAGATCCAGGGGAGCTGTTTGTGTTTTCCCTCAGGATGAAAATAATCCCTTCTGGGTCCCCGAGAGGCTCACGCGAAAAATGGTGGTGACTCCTGATGACAGCCCTGCTCCTGATGCTGTGGAACCAGAGAGTCAGAGGAGAGGCGAGATGGGCGATTCTGTCGGCATTCCTGAAACCAATTCCAGTGGAACATGATGCTACAGTCTTCCCTAAGCTTTTCACCACCGATATTAACTTGGGTGGGGGTGGGACTCTTTGGAGCAATCCTTTGCTGCGGACTTGCGTTGCTTCTCTGGCTGGTTTGTAAGCTCAAGGCCCAAACAAAAAGAGATACAAGGTGGTTATTGCCCAAGCGCTTGTCGCTCTAGAACATGGAGCATCAGCCGATATCTGGTTGTCTATGCTTAAGCAGTAGGTCACCGGCCAGACAGCTCTTGCACTCCTAGAACTTCGGTTCATTGCACAGGATTAGAGTGTCTGGTTTGAGCAGCCCATGAGGGATGCCGAGCAAAGCATCGCACTGAGAGCCCCTTGTCTTGGGGTATCTCTGGGAGGTATGTCATTTTGCATGAGGGTTGCCTGCCCCAGTGTCCCTCCCTCAGAAAAACGGCAGAGTGACAGGTCAAGAGTACTACGGGCTACAAAAAGCCTAGCGGTTACTCCTGTACATGGTCTTTATACACCTTAATGAGGATTTGACTTCTATCTCCGCCCTCCTAATATGGGTGTCCTACTTTGCTTAAAGAATAAAAGATAGGGGGAGATGTGGGGCGCCGCCTGCACATTCTCCATTACAAGATGGCGCTGACATCCGGCTGGAGTTAGCAGTAAACAAGTCATGTGCGCACGTGCTGGGTAACTTTCCACTCCTTGAGCTCTGCCTCTCCCGTGGCGTCATAGAGCCTGATGAGTTTCAACCAATCAGGGGGCTCCACGTCCAAGGCAAGGACTGATCCCTTTATAAGGGGACAGGCTAGATAGTTCATGGTCTTCGCTTCTACTTGATGTAAGCTTATGCTCTGCCTCTCGAGAGCATTAAAGTTTACCGCAGAAGAATCCTATTTCGTGTGCCGCGTCGTTCTTGCAGGCGAGACGGTTGCACGGGACATCCCCCAGTTAGTGGAACTGTTTGGGAAGGATTAGGAGGTGTGGGTTTGTTGGACTAGGTGTGTTACTGGGGGTGGCTTTAAGATTTCAAAAGTCCACACCAATCTTTTTTCTTTGCCTGCTGTCTTCAAATGAAGCTTTAAGGTTTCAGCTACTGCCTCGGCTGCTATTTGCATGCTCCTCACCTGATGGCCATAGATAAACCCTCTGGAGCTCTAAACAAGTCCCCAGTTAAATGCTTCTTGTAAGTTGCCTTGGACATGGTGTTTCCTCAAAGCAATAGTGACTAAGACAGTTGCTTAAACCACTGGATGTATCAATAGGCCCTAAGGCGGGGAGAATTATTAATTCTTGTAATATTAAATTCTCCTACCTAAAACATGTTCTTCCCTTTAGAACAATCTTATCATTAAAAAGACACAACTTCTAGACATATTTTATGTATTCATACTTTGCAACACTATCTCTTTTGTGTGTATGTCTACATGTGCAGACACATGCTGTAGCATGCACATAGAGATCAGAGTCGGTTTTTTCCTATCGTATAAGCTCTGGTTACTAAAGTAAGGTCATCAGGCTGGGCAGCAGGTGCCTTTACATCCTACGCCATCTTGCTGGCCCTCATTTTCTTTAGATATGTCTCAAAGCTTTCGTACTATTTTATAAAGACTAACTTATAATTATTTTGCTACTGAGAATGAATGCTTTTCACTTTGCTGTTTGTCAGTGGCTATTTTAGAAGTAAAATAAGATATTGCACTTTTCTATAGGATATGATACATCCTGACTTCACTACTTTCTGCGAGTAAGCTCCTTGGTATCTCTGGCTCTCAGCTTCCTTGCTCATGGAGTTATAAAAGGTATTGAAACACACACTTAGATTGGGCACATTCCACTCTTAAAGACTATTTGAACATTCAGTAATGCTCCAGTCAGTGTGGGAGAGCATGTTTGAAGTTTCTTAAAGTGTTCAGGACGCAAGACAGAGAAAATGCACTTGGTCAGTAGAGGTGGGAAGTTGTACTTAGCTGTTGTTGTAGCTGTTGGTTGCATTTATTTTTGCTGTTTCTGTCGGGTTTTGCTTTGAGTAAGAGGCAATACAGGTCTGGAAGTCATCTCAGCCCACTGGCCTTCCAGTTAAAACATTTACTGAGGACTAGCTGCATGTATACATAGGAAGCTGTTAAGAAACATTCAATATGTTCTAAATTGCAAAAGAATGTTAGTGTAGTGGCCTGATTTCAGTCATGGAGCTCAGTATGGTGGGAGGTGATAATGATGCCAGCACTTGATAGGCCGAGGCAGGGGGATTTCCAGTTTGAAATAATAGCAACCTATGTCAAAAACCAAAACAAAACAAAAAACCAAAATAATGAATAGACCAAAACAAAAGTGAAAGTGTCATAAAAATTCTAGAAAAAGCCCATTGTGACAGCCCACTATGACAGCCAGATAACCCACTATGACAGACAGCCCACTATGACAGACAGCCCACTATGACAGCCAGACAGTCCACTATGATAGCCAGTCCACTATGACAGACAGCCCACTATGACAGACAGCCCACTATGACAGACAGCCCACTATGGCAGACAGACAGTCCACTATGACAGACAGCCCACTATGACAGACAGCCCACTATGACAGACAGCCCACTATGGCAGACAGACAGTCCACTATGACAGACAGCCCACTATGACAGACAGACAGTCCACTATGACAGACAGCCCACTATGACAGACAGACAGCCGACTAGCTATTAGGTCTTTCCGTGCAACTTGAAGACTTACACACTCTAATTCCATCTTGTGTTGGAGAAAGACAGACAATATGATTGTATAAGCAATGCTAACCTAACAAAGGCTCATTTCTCACTGGTCTCGATGAGACCAGTCATGAGGCCTGGGTTGCCTTCAAAGGGGCTGGGACTTGCCTATCTTCCAGGCAGAGAGGAGTACCAGACACAGGCAAAGGACAGCGGCATCCGCCACAGCCACTCGGCTTACACATCACAGTGATTCTAGTTTCCGGTGATGCATAATGTCCATTACTTTTTAGATTTTTGTTTGGTTTGTTTTTGAAACAGGGACTGGCCTTGAGCTGGAAAACCTGGCTTAAGAAAGACAACCTTGAAGTCCCCATCTGCTTACCTCCATCTCAAAAGCGCTGGGATCAGAGGCATGTAATAACACACCTGGCTACTGTTCATTAATTCACTGATGGTTTAAGGAGTATAATATTATAAACATTTCCATCAAAGTTGTCCATGTAAAGAGTTTTACAGTTGAGGTTTATATTCATGACAAAGGTCATACCTCAGTACCAACACTGATAAAGAAACCGTTGGGACTCTTATCAGTTAAATTCTCCTAAACCCACACAGAAGGAAGAGTAGGAACAAAAGGACTTTTGCATGGCCTACCTCCAGGTGTAAAGTAGTTCCTAGTGTTGTCTAACATTTACAGATAAGAAAATGAAACCCGGGAGAGCTTGAGCCATTAGCCGGAAGTCACGGCTAGCCAGAGACAGAATAGAACACCAAGGCCAGGCGTGGAACAGCTGTAACATGCTCTCTAAGGGTCAGGGTCAAAGGACAATCCACTGCCCTAGTCCTGAGGTCCTGTTCCCCTCTACCAAAGGAGTCATTTCCTTATCACTGTCAGGAGTCACAAATGGCTCTCTGTGGTGTCAAAGCATATGCTGGCCTCCAGACTCTCGCAGTAGAGCACGTAGCTGTGTCTCTTATCAGCTCTTCTTATCCAGCCCCAAAGTTCTCCAGCTCTTGGGCTACTTGCCCCAGCTCCTCACTTCCAAATAACCCTGATATTTTGGCCTTGTGCTCTCTTGGTTCTCTCTCTTGTCTTTCCTTGGCCCCCTCTCTCTTGCCCTTTTTCCTCTCTCCCCTCCCCCTCTTCCTCTGATGGTCCATCCAGGCTGCTGGTCTTACTCAGTGTGCTACTTTCTTTCTTTCTTTCTTTTTTAATATCTGTTTATTTTATATATGAGCACACTGTTACTCTCCTCAGACTCACCAGAAGAGGGCATCAGATTCCATTACAGATGGTTGTGAGCCACCATGCGGTTGCCGGGAATTGAACTGAGGACCTCTGGAAGAGCAGTCAGTACTCCTAACCGCTGAGCCGTCTCTCCAGCCCCCAGTGTGCTACTTTCTCTCCCCTGCTCTGGACCCTTCCAGAGGCCTCTGGCTATGTTCTCCCTCATATCCACAATAAAAACCTTCCCCTTCACCATACCTTGGAGAGGTTGTGTTCTCACTTTATACAATAAACAAGTTAGGATCCAAATGATATCCATGCTGAGGACTCCACAGGGTTTACCTAAATCTCACTTTCTTGAAAGGAGCTGTGCACGTTAAGTATGGTGAAGCCGGATAGCAGTTGAAAAGTTTTTTTCCCCTTTCCACAGCCCCATCTTAATGTGAATGAAGTAGTCCATGTTTTCAGGGCTGATTTGCTTTTTATAGTCACTTGGGGACTAGCCTTCTCTCGGGGTGTCTCTGAATCACTTTCTAGGGCTTGTCACCAGAATGAGGTCAGCACTTCCACCATCCCATCAGCAAGCAAGGGGAAGACACTGTGAAGACACTGAGTATCTAGGCTCCGGCTTTGAAACGGTGGGGAAAACAGGAGGAAGCGGGGGAATAAGAAAGAGAAAGCACATCGCTCTGTGGTTGGAGAGATGAGTTCAGAGTAGGGAACTTAATCAGTTGAAAATGTGACGATTACTTGAAGACTTGAGACAACCGACTTATAGAAGGAAAGTGTGTTTTAGCTCACAGAGCAGAGTTTGCAGCTGCTGGTCAACCGGCCCAGTCTGAGCCTGTGGTGAAGTAGAATGTCGTGGTGCTAAGTGCATGGTGAAGCAAAGTCGTTAACTCATGGTGGCGGGGAAGCACAAGAGAAGGAGCAGGGCCCCAGTGTTCCCTTCAAGACGCATACCAATGACATTTGTGCTCCTAAAGGCACCACCATATCCTGGTAATGCGAAGGGCTAGTGATTGAGCCTTTCCACCCTTAATCCTTTGGGGACATTTACCAGACAGTCAGAGGACAGACTGCTGTCTCCTTTCTCTCTCTCTCTCTCTCTCTCTCTGCACCTTCTTTTATCTGAAGTGTACTTAGGAGAAGAAAAACCCAGAGGGCTTGTCAGTGAATGAGCACCTCATGATTGCGTAGAGAGAGTGCTGAAGGGTGAACCACCTCCCGGCTTGAAAGAGTTAAACAAGATGATGAGGCTGAGGGGGATTCAGGGCTGAAGGGGATGCTGAGGCTGAGGGTCTCGGGTAGGATGGATTTTCTATTTAACCAAACAGACAGGAAACTATTTTCCTAAGCTACATGCGATGGCACACAACTGTAACCCCAACACTAAGACAGGATGCTTACTGAGCACTGAGAGGCCAGGGCAGGAAATGGCTAGTTTGAGGTCAACCTGGGCTACAAAGGAAGTTTGTATTGAGACCCTGCCTTAATAAAACAGCAAATCCAAACCTACTTCAACGATTTTTGTATTGCAATAAATGTGATTTTTAAGCATGCATTGCTGTCCCGTAGGTCAAAACCCAAAATGACAGTAAATGGCAGGAGCCTCACACGGTCCTTTCCATTCCTGTCCCGGGCAATTAGGGAGGGGCTTTTATCACGAGGACTGTAGCAGGGAGAATTTCATTCATAAGGAATGTTTCAAAGATAAGGCAAGGGCCCAGTGAAGGAGTTGGGGGAGGGGTCAGAAGGACAAGGCTCAAGCTGGGCTCTGTTGTCTCTGTCAAGGTGGTGGCTTGCTTTTTGCTGTTTCTTGCCTACAATAGCGTTGTAGGATTTTTGTGTTTTCTAGAGACAGAGTCTCATTCTGTTGCTCACGCTGGTCTGGAACCTGCCATCTAGCTCAAGATGGCCTTAAACTCACAGTGTACTCTCCTGCCTCCCGTCTGAAAAGCAAGGCTCTCCTGCGCTCTGCAGATGCTCTAAGCCAATTAGGCAGGTCTGAGAGAGCGGCCAGCCTGGAAGAGACTGAAATGTGATTCCCTAACTAGGTGAGAGACTGGATCCTGTTACTTCTCCTCCAGGGGGATCCTCTCTTGGGCGCTGTTTTTTAATCCTCGGGATTTACTTTATCAGGAGGTGGGCTGAGCGGTTTCCTCAGTCCTGCAAGCCAGGACGAGCAGGCAGCTTCCGTCTGTAGGAGGGGGAAATAGTGCCTCGTTACAACCCTTTCTTCTCAGGGTAGCTCCTGCAGGGAGGAAAACCCGGATCTAAGGGACGTTTTTTTAGAGCTCCAGCCAGTTGCCTCTGGCTCCACCTAAGGTTTGTCTCTGCTAATTGCCACAGTCTTGGTAATATAAAAGTCGCGGGAGAGGTGGTTATGGGGAGCGGGGGGGGGGGGTGGGGGGGGGGTGGGGGGGAGTTGGGGATGGGGAGGATGGGGTGGGGTGGGGGAAGCTAGTCTACTTCTTTTTTCTGGAGTTCTCTTTTCATCCCAAATTTGTTTTTTGCCTACATCAGTCATCGATTTCTATTGCCGAAAGCCAAACGACCAGGTTCTCAATAGAAGCAGAAACAAGGACCATTTTTGAAGCGGTCTAAAAACAGGAGTATGGCCTTGGAGAAGAGCTAAAAGAGGACCCAGAAGAAACGCCACGTTCTTGGTACAAAGAGGTAGTTTGTGGTAAGAAGCTTAACATTTAGAATTTCAAGGTGCACAGAAATGTTGAAAGTGGTTATTCAAATGCAGCCTCAAGAAGTTGGCGGAAGCTGGTACACGTTCCTTTATAACCCCAACACGGGCTGAGGCAGGGGGATCAGGGTTTAAAGGTCATTGTCCACCACAGAACAAGTTGGAAGACTACGTGAGACTAGACTCTAGGTAACCCCAACCCCAACAGGAGAAGTTAGGAACATAAATTCAAGCAAATCAAAGAACTCTAAGCGTTATGGTTTCATGTTGAAAACTTAGAAAATCACCAAATGTCTTACCAAAGTCTTAAAATGTCCACCATAGCATTACTTATTGTGGTAATTTTTGGAAGTTTTATTGTCTGATAACTAAATGATAAACAAATTATGATACAACGAAGTTGAATAACTGTAAAATAGTTTAAAAGCATTCTGTGTGCATGTGTGTGTCCTAATCCATGTATGTGCACCATGATCATGCAGATGCCCTCAAGGGCCAGAAGAAAGCGCTAGAGCTCCTGGAACAGATGGTTGTGAGCCATTCAATACTGGTGGTGGGACCTGAACCCAGGTCTTCTACAAGAGCAGCAACTGCTCTTAATTGTTAAGCCATCTCTCTAGCACCCCCAAAATCAATTTTTGAAAAATTCTTGCAGGACTGAAAAGGTCAAATGTTAAGTAAAAGAATATTTCATCTTGTCTAGCATATGCACATGATATATGTAGAAAATTCAGGGAGTACTATGTAGTAGATTTCTGTTTTTAGAACGTCTACAGTGATGAAGTCTCATTTTTCATAATCTGCAAAACTTTCAAATATTAATATTACAAGAAATTTATATCTAACATTCATAAAATGAGAATTAATTGAAGCAACTGGACTTGAGCATAAGAAGGTATATTTTTGGTGTAAATGTCCTGGTTTTTGAAAAGACTAAATATGTTTGTAGCAAAAAAGTAGCAGCAAACACCAGACACAAGTATGCAGGGCTGAGTGTGCTTTGTGGCACACAGGTCCTTTCCCTCGCTTGGGACATTTCTGTGAGGCCACTGATATGCATTCTCTCTTGCTATTTGCCAAATTCCCATAATTTCTACTGGAAACGTGAGTTGAAATCATGAAAATAACAAAAAGATCTGAATATTCCATCAGCTACTCTCTTCGTTGTCGCTCATGTGCCCTGAAACAAATGCCCAGGGCAAGCAGATGAGGTGGAACTTTGCCCAGCTCCCAGGCAGGGTGACACGGGGATCACCTTTCTAGGGTTACAGTGGGAAAATTCAGCACCCTCTAGGACAGTTAAAAATACATAAAAATACAGTTTATCTAGGAAAAGCCATGTGCCGTGATTTAAGTTAGCATTTCTCCTTGGCTCCAGAGGACCCGGAATTCTATTTTCAAATGCACCCAAATCATTTCCCTTCTTGAAGCAGCAAGGCTGAGGGCACCTTGGGGTGTGGTGGTGAATTCCAAGCTTTATTTCAGAGTTCAGCCACTCTGGATTTCAGTCTGGGAACCCACAGTAAGCCCCTTTTCTGGGTGGCAGCCAGGCACGGGGAAGGGAGCTCGAAAATGCAGAAGCACAAATACAAGGGCTTATTATTTTCTTTCCCAACTACGGAGCAGTCAGGAAAAAATTAACCCTCTCATTTGTAGCCTCAATAACAGGCTTTAACGGATCTGTAGCCACCGATGGGCACAGATAATTGCACTAATTAGTTTGGTATGGAGGGACAGCGGGCAGGAGCTTAGGGGAACTCCAGTAATTAAGCTGAACTGAAGGACGAGGAGGGAGGAGGGAGAGAGAAATATGAAGTGAGGAGGGACTGAAGGAGAAGGGGAGGAGGGATGAAGGGAGCAGTGAGGAGAAGGAGAGGAGAGGGTGTCTTACAACTCTGACACACGGGCTCCAGATCACACTGGCTCTTGTTCTTTGGGGCCAGTCACCTCCTCTGTGGGAAGTGATTGTTCGGTCATCCCACTTTCCTGTGGGGTTCTAAATTTAAACTGTGCATTCACACTGCAAGGCATGCCAGAGAGAGTTGCTAGGATGTGAATCTCCTTTAGTAGAGGCAGGTAATTAGGCCAGGAAAACAGCTTTCTTCAATGGTACACATGCATCAAATCCTGTTTCCTTTTCTTTTTCAGGAAATGGTAAGCAGGCTAAGAGGGAGTTCCAGACCGAGTGGGACAGAATACTACAGACCTGCAGGAAGTGACATTTTGAGTCTGGCCTCTAAGCCTGTCATTTCATGAGCCTAAAAAAAGCAAGGCAACACTCATACCAAAGACAATACCAGTTGCGGGAAGACTGCTCTCCTAAGTCCTTTGGGTGCTGGTGTCTGGGTGCTATGATTTTTAAATGCAAGCCGTAATTAGAAATGAAAGAGGAAAACCAAAGAACCTTCAGGGAAAGGTTGTGGCTATCTGGAGACTTTTTGAGGCAAAGTGAGGGCTGGGTGATATAGCTCATTGTCCACCCTGGTTTTGATACCCAGCACTGCCTCAAACAAAGAAACAAGTGAAATGCTGGATATACTCACACATGACTGCATTATCTCTCTGTGGTAGGGTTTGAACTCAGGGCCTCGTAAACCTTGTACACAGCAAGCAAGCACCACTGAGCCACACCAGTCCTTGAAAACCATTTTTGGGTGGAGGATATAGTCTTACACTTGCTGCTTTACTTTCAGGCTCTAAAGATCTTTCATTTTCTTTTATTTTCCAAGACAGGATTCCATGGTGTAGCCCCGGCTGTCCCAGAACTTGCTTTGTAGACCAGGCTGGCCTCAAACTCAGAGGTCAGCCTGGCTCTGGGATTAAAGGTGTGCATACACCACCACTACCACCACCACCTAGCTGGAGTGTAAGACCTTGAAATATATATATTAGCCTTCCTAAGACATTTGTTGTCTTTGTATCTACCTGGTCCATCTGAGTGATGTTTCTGGTACATTTGAGGTCGGTTTTGGACATTCTTTGAAACAAATACACATGAATGTTAATTACAGGTGACTTCCATCATCCATTGCTCAGTGTTTTACTAGCTCTGGAGCCACAATGCCTTAGTCTCCCCAGAGTGAATTTAGTTTTACCATTTACTTTTAAATCTTTAAAAACAGTAAATGTTGCCAGATGTCGTGGCCATGCCTTTAATCCCAGCACCTGGGAGGCAGAGGCAGATGAATCTCTGTGAGTTTGAGGCCAGCCTGGTCCCCAAAGAGAGTCCAGGACAGCCAGGGCTATTACACAGACACTGTCTTGAAAAACAAAAGCAAATTTTAGAATGTTGATAGGTGACTTACCTCCTCCCTATTTTTTAAACATTAAAATATCCATTTTTGTGTGTGTATGTATGGGGTGTGTACACTGTGTAGACTGGAGGACAACTTGGAGACGTTGGTTTTCCTCTGTGTACTTAGAGAATTGCATTCAAGTTGTCCGATTTACCAGTTTACGAAACCCACTGGGCTATCTCCTCCACCCTTGAGTAGATTCCTCTTTGTACTTTGTTCTCTTGATTAGGGATAATAAACCCTCTTACCAAATTAAGTATTTTCCCCTTCTTGTAAAGAGCACAGCACAAAGCCTGGCCTACAGCAAGTACGTGGAACCGTTTGGCTAGTGACTTAGTATTGAGACAGATGTAGTGGCAAACAGAAATCAGTCTTGAATATGAAGGAGCGAACACCTGAGCTGGCTCTTGGAGAGTTGACTGGGTCACTGAGGAGCCAGGCTGAGCAGAGAGCAGACAGAGTGATGCCCCTTAACAGCACACCCAGGAACTGTAGGCCATCTCTCACAGCTCTCAAGAGCTGCGCAAGAACTGTAGGAAAGACAGGATGTTTTCACCAGACCTGTGAGATGGCAGAGCAGGGGAAGGGATGAGAGAAGGGAGATGCTGTGTCTTTGGACCACTATTTGGGGGCCTTTGAGACAAGTAGAGAGGGAGAGCAGAATATCCCAGCCTGAGGCAAACCTTACAGTGTGGGAACCAGGAAAGCATTCCCCGAGCTGGCAGCCTGAGTCTGCTTTGACTGGTAGGAAGGGTTAGAGCATAGGGTGTGCTGGCCCCAGGAGAGCAGGAAAGGACAGAGGTCCCAGAGTAAAAGGAAGATCATTTTACTTTGCTTGCTATATTGTCTGAAAAAAGCCTCAGGTGTTGGAGGACAGGAGTGTAAATTAGGAGCTCAGCTTTCAGAGCCTGGACAAGGTTTTAGGCTTCACTCCCAGACCCCCAAATAAACAAGCTGCTCAGTTAAATTGGAATTTCAGATTGCTTTTAATGTGTCTCTTATATCACATAACTCAAACAGACTCAAATTTAATTGGATCCCTTATGCTCTTTGCTGAATCTGGTCATCTTTCATAGAGAGCCTCATCTTCAGCGTATTCAGTGAAGAGATGGAATAATCGTACTATAAGGCATATATAAGTGCAGCCACTCCATCGGGATGAGACCTTTCCTAACAGGAGTGGACATGGGAGAGACGATCATGTTCTTGGGACATGACGGATGTTAATCTGACCAGCAGGCCTGAGTGACTGCTAGTCTCCACTCACTGCTGTGTGCCTCTGCCCAGCTCCTCGGGCTCTCACCACGAAACTGAGGACTCTCATATCTACTTTCTTTACAGGAGACTGTTGGAGAGAAGTATGCACAAGGCACCTAGAACATGGGAGGCTCTCCCTACATGCCAGTCCTCACTGTGAATTAAAACGTCACAGGGCAAGCAGGCCTTTTGTCACAAATACTTGTTAGTGGCATTCAGTAATAGCAATGTTAAGTAATTTTATTTCCATGATCATCTATTTACACTGTACAGACACTAATGAAAAGCACCCACAAGTTCACAGTACAATACAATATATTTACTTTAAAAATATAGTCCTTTATAAAAGGTTCATAGACATTGGCATGTCCATGTGACAAACTCTCAAAGCCTGTCACCAATTCTGTGATAGCCAGAATGCTTCCAAGTACTGTCAGTTCACAATCACAGGTCACCATTAGAGTTGTAAATACATACAGGTTTTTAAATAAAAGTGAACTCTACAGTGGAAAGTCTTGAGGCGACACTCGTCAGTTCGTTAACATAAATACGTTCATGGAGATGTGTGTAATGCACAAAAGCAAACACTCCGCCCAACGACACTTCTCAGGAACCACCACTCTCTACTTCTTCTTCTTGGCTGCTTCTGGCTCCACCCTTCGAGTCTTAGATGCAGGCTCATCTTTGTCATCATCTTGAGGTGGGAAAGAAGAGAGCTTCATAAGTAAGACTTTAAAAGTCAACACAAAAAAAAAAAACCACATTCAGCTTTATGCCAAAACAGTTACTCATTGGATGTTTAAAAATTAAAAACTAATTTTTAGAACACTGATATTAAATTATATATTAAATATTTTTAATTTGTAATATAATATTTGCAAAGTTACTTTTTAGGGACAAGTTAAAAATGTGGCATAAGATATTTCTGTGTAAACCAAGTTTTTCTGAAACAGCCACTCCTCAAACTCTCCAGCACACACACTTTGTGTGTTCAGATACACCCCATACTTCATAGGACAGAGCACAGTTTCCTCTACAAAACATACATCTTCCAGCCATGGGAAGTGAGCACCAGTGAGAACTGTCCTCAGATTTCACCTCCCAGTCTTATTATCGACCCACCACACGTTCTGAGGCTAAAAGCACAAGTGAAGGTCCAGACAACCTCACAGGTGTCTGCTCTAATTCTGTTCCACTCCTCCTAGGAGGTCAGAACTTCTTAATGGCAACAGAGTAAGTGGGCTCCACCCACCTTCATGTTAAGGAAAATTTGGATGGAGGAAGACTACAGAACAACACAGTAAATAATACCCACTCCTCCACACAGTTACTGTCTGTAACCACAGAAATTTTCCATTAATAAAAATGTCAATCCTGAAAAAGCCAACTTTTTTGTTCTATTTAAAAAACAAGCAAGTGGTTTCAATAAACACAGGTTAGCACAGATTAGCTGCTAATTCCTGTCTCCCCCAACAAATGTGTGATGTAAAGAATCCCAGCCAAGACTGAGAGATGGTATGCCTCACTTGGGAGGATGAGATAGGAGGACTGGTATGAGTTTGGGGCCAGTCTGGACTACAAAGCAACATATTAATACTGTCTCACCCTCCCATCTCAGAAGAACTCCACATACATAAATAGTTTCTGACTTCCCTACTTCCACGGAGCAGGGACTAAAGCCACAGCCTATGCCTTTTAGACAACCACTTCACACTAAATGCCCTTAGCGTTGACTTTATTCCCCCTTCTTCCTGTATCACCAAGACCTGCCTGATTTCATAATCTTCCTGCCTCAAGCCTTCTAGGCACTAAGAATACAGACAGGAGCCTTCATGTCTGGCTTAAGTTTATTCGATTTTTTGATCAACATGATATCCAAAGCCCAACCGGTATAATATGGTGATGTATAAACAATTTTGATATTTTAAGATGCCTTCATATTAAAAATGCTAAGGTTAACCTAACTGCTAAGGTTAAAGCACAAATTCTGTGAAGAAAATCTGTAACCTAGGCTGGATATGAATGTCTGATGCTCCTGCTCCTGTTTCTGCTTCTAAGTTTAGGGATATTGGTCTAAAGCCATTCTACCCATTAAAACAAAACAAAACAATTTTAGCTTAAGCATAATTATCAAGTTAACCTTGGAATTATTTTCAGAAATAGTACCATAAAAAGTTGAAAACATTTTTGAAAACTTGTATGAAACACATCAACACACATTAATAAGGGACATTTCTGTTTTTATTATTACATGACAGGTAAATGATCAAACACTGAAACCACATACCACAATTGCAAACCCCAGTTCCCATGAGTGGAACAGAAGGGCTCACGCCCTCTAGTGTCACAGTGAGGAACTGCCTCAAACACTAGGGCAGGAAAATTTGTTAACAAGCTATGACCATCTGAGTTTTACTTATGGACATTGCACAATCGCTAAAAAAGAAGCGCTGTTAAGCACTGAGGATCAAGACCTGATTTAATCTTTCTCAGATGCTCTAAATTATGAACATAAGTGGCAAAAAAGGCCAGAGGAGGAGTATGGGAAGGTGAAATAAAAGCATAGTAGCTTAATAATTAATTATAAACTATAGGTTAAAAAATGTCAGGGGCTGGGGAGATGATGGTTCTGGACCAGAATTTGAATTCCCATAGCTTCTTCAAAAAGCCTGATCAGTTTACACATGTCTGTAATCTCAGAGCTCTCACGGCAAGGCCAGCTAGACATGGCGTACATACATGACCAACAGAGAAAAAGTCTCAAACAAGGCAGAGAAAGACTGACACCCAGGTAGGTGGTCCTCAGGTCTCCACACTCACATATGTACTAAGAGAAAATATCAGCAAATTAATATTTTCAGCGACTTCATATGCCATGGGACTCTGCAATGGCAAAAACCACTTCCTCAATGGAAACCACTGGCTGAGGATGTGGCCAAGTTGGTGGAGTGTTCACCTAGCATGCAGAAAACCCTGGGTTCAACATCTAGGACTACATAATGGGTAGGGTGGTACAAACTTATAGTCTCGTTTTGAGAGGCAGAGGCTACATAGTGAGTTTCAGACTCAATTTCAAAAAAAAAAAGTATGTGTGGGGGGCCATTTATTACAAGAGTTATATTCATTACCCAAAGCACAAGTCCAAATTAACAATTTAATATTTATCTATTTTTAGTGTGTGTGGCACCCCTGAAAACACACTTCCTGAGACAAGGTTTCACTTCTGCCTGAGACCTACCAATTGTTAGACAGGCCGGCCTTCAAGCCCAAAGATTCTCCTATCTCTGGTTCCTGGGATCAGAGCTGTAAGCAGGTATCGATGCACAAGCATTTGTAGGCAGATCCTGAGAACAAATCTAGGTCCTCATGCTTTCGAGGAAAGCACTTTATGACTGTGCTACATCCCCAGCCTCAGGACCACTGGTGAATCATATATGATCTAGCTTTAAACCAGAAAACCTTGGACTTTTTGTCTTTTTCTAATGCTGACATTCACTTTCCAATGAAAAGGATTAGAATTAGCTATGGTAATGTGGGTGCTATTGGCCATTTATTTGAATTTCTGGTAACCGAACCCTTATAAACAGAGGATTCTTGCTTACTTGCATATAATTTCTGGTCTTTATCCTAAAAGGACAGAGATGTGACAGACTATAGCAACCTGGATATCAATTCTGGTCCCTGAGAAGAATGATTATTTCTTAAACAGTGAAAACAGGAAGGTAGCAAACCTCAGCTTAACAAAAATGCAAATTCTATTTCAAGGCTGAACTTGAAGTCCTATTTTGTCAGTTCCCAATGGTGTGAACTTAGGTAAATTCATTCATGTCAGACTGTTTTCTCATCTGCAAGACAAGTAATAATTGCCTGTGAGTCACTCCTGTGTGCGTTTGCTAAGAATATTAAAAAGCATTTACTGTGACCCTGGACAAGTCTTAAGCTCTCGTTTCTACATTTACCCATTCTAGGTCTGTGCAATTCTGTAAGGATTAATTTATTCAAAAAGACCTTTTAATCAAAGTACCATATAACAATGTATTAAAATTCACACTTCATTTAAGATCTTAAAAAACACGACACAGTATATATGTATAATCCCAGAGCTAGGGAGGTAAAGGCAGGGGACAGGGGTTCAAGGTCATCTTCGGCTATCTAAAATGCAGCCTTGCTAAACAGATCAAAAGCATGCCCCTGGGGACTCCTGCCAGTAGATACCCCTTCTCTAAAACACCTCTCAGTAAGGTTGGCCTTTGTATCGAAAGATCAGAAATCTGCTTAACAAAAAAGCAAATGGCTTTTAAAGCAACAGCCCAAAATGTTGAGCTCAATTTAACAGTCACCTTTTGAGCGCTCACAATGGCACTGGTAATTTGTGCTATACACAGGACCTGACCAGAGCTTGCTACCTGATAAACTTGATTTCAGAAAGCCTTGTGAAATAGTAACCACACACAACCAAGTTAGCAGCACTAGGAGAGTATATACTAGGAATTTTTTCACTTTGGTTTCTGTAAGATGCTGGCTTTACCAGCCAAGAGTTCAAAGCCTTCAGTCCTGACTAAGGTGCAATGCACTAAAACTAAACCCATCACAGTGTGGTCCACTCAGGTCTGAATTTCAAGATAGAAATGCTAGCATGAAGCACTTTAAAATGATGGTGGTGAGGGGGACTGAGTGGGCCACACACGGCTCTAGCTCTCTTAAGTTGTAGAGGTGGGGGGCGGGGCAGCCAGCTATACCATCAGATATGAATTGTAGAAGATCACCACTCGCTACAGTTGGAGACATAGAGAGATGGGTGTAAAGTTTTCAGGCAGATCACTGCAGCAGTCCAAGCCAGAGATAAAAGAGAATACCAACAAGGCAAGGCAATCAAACCACTACTCCAGGCCAGTCCTACCCACAACTGATTTCACTCTGCAGCCCTGAGCTTAGCTCTGAAGCACAAGAGCCTTCAGCGTGTGACAAGAATCCGTGAGTTAACACCTCTGCTCTAATAAGGCACTGTAACCCCACGTTCTGAGACTACTTACAGAATACTTACGAAATGGAGCAGAAACTGGGCATGCTGACACACACCTTCAGTCCCAGCACTGAGGAACTGAGGTAGAGACAGGCTGGCCTCACTTAGATTGCTCTAAATAATGAGTTCCAGAACATCCAGGTTACATAGACCTTGACTTGCACAAAATAAAACAAAAACCCGAATGATCGAAACAATTTCTTGTTAGCATTCAAAGACCATTCTGGGCTGGTCTTCCAATTCACTAGGCTCTAAACTTTGTTCACAGAGTATTTCCTTTTTTCTGAGAAGCAGCGAGGGCTGAAGTCTTACAGCACTCCTCTTACCCGATTCCACTGTCTCCCCCCCTTCCGGCAGCAGCCTGGCTTTCTTAGCATTCTGTGGGGCATCATCACCATTGTCTTCATAGATATTCGACCATTTTATCGCCATGTCCAGCTCTGGGGGCGGCGGCTTCTTCTCGGTAGTGTAGGTCTCTGGGGGTGGTACGCAGTTGGACTTCCAGATTTTGAATTCCTTTGGAGGCTGTTAAGTAAGCACATTAAGAAGCCCTGTGACGAACCGAGGTCCCCGCGGTGGATAGGAGCGCATGCACCTCCCTGCCGATTGCTCATCTTTCTGGCTGACTTTTTTTTTTTTTAAATCCTTTAGGCTTAAAAGACACTTTTTTAAAAATCAACATCACAACACTGTTAGGTGAAAAGTCAAAAAGGGCTCCCTGTATAAATAAAGCTAATAACTTTTAGTTACCAAAGAAGAATCCAGTCTCAGATACTACGGCCAGGCTGACCCCTTCAGGAGGCTGCAGCAGAGACACTGTCTTGGAGGCAGCAGCGCAGGCACTTCGGCGTCAAAGGGAAGGGGTCTCGGGGAGAAGCTGCAGCAGGGGGCGGGGAGTCACCACCGTTAGTCGTCGCCCCGCTAGGGGCCCCGAGCGCGGAGGGGCGGGCCCGGGCTGACACCCCCCAGGCTCCCGGGGCCGTGGGGACTCGCGGCATCCCGAGGGCTGAGTGGGTGTGGGGGGCGGGCGTCGGGCCCCGGGCCGGCCGCGGGGCCGGGGACCTCACCTCCTCCGGCGCCTTCACCACATGCCGCTCCCAGTCGATCTGCTTGTTGAGCGGGTTGTAGAGGAAGGCCGGGCGGGTTACGCTGCGGAACAACTCGTCCGGGCCCGGCAGCCGCTTCTCCGCCTGCTTCCCGCGGCTGCCGGTCGTCGGAGCCGGGGCCGCCTCCTTGCGACCGGCGTCTTCCGGCTCGCTGTTCTCCTCGTCCGACGAGTCGGAGCTACTGCTCCCGTAAGCCGCGAAATAGCTCAACGGGTCCTTCTCTTCAGCTGCCATGACGGCCACGGGTTCCCACCCTCTCAGCCGGAAACCGGAAGCCGGAAGCCACGACTGGCTCCGCCCCCTAGGCTGAAAAGTATTCGGTCTACGCCCCCTAGCGCCGGAGCCGCGCTGCTACTCCTGGGCGGAGTTTAGAAAGAGGCTGGAGGCGGGGATTCCCCAATCCCCAAGCAAGAAATTTGCTTTTTCCCAGGGATCCCTGGAAGAAAGCAGTGGGAGCCTTAGGATACCCGGAGGGAAACCAGTGGCCACAGTCAGACTCTGGGCTTGTAATTTAAAGCACAGAAAAGCCAAACATGGTGATGCGTACCTCTAATCCTAAATTGAGGAGGGTGGGCTACTGAAAATTTGAGGGACAGCACGGTTCCATGTAAGGCCCTCCTTAACAGCTAATACTATGCAGGAGACACTGTCTACAAAACAGTTAATAACAAACAAGCAGGGGGTGGGGGCGCACACTTCTAACCCCAACACTTGGGAGGATGAGGCAGGAGGATTGGAGTAAATTAGGGGTCAATGCGGTAATTTTACATGACACTCCTCCCCCAAGTTGGTGTCATTGTAAATATTTAGATCCCAGTTAAGAACGGCTGGTCAGAGGTGACACAGTCATTAATAACTTGCCATTTGGTCTGATTCTTATCTCCCAAATCCTACAGGACAATACTGTGAGTTTGGTAATGGGAGGGACTAGACGGCCTTGTTCATGTTTATATTCCTAGTATTTATTTGGTGGCCATCCACACGGACTTCATCAATGAATATCACTGGATTGTAATTTCTGGAATAGGCCTTCGTGTTTCGGGAAAAAGTTTCTTCCATCCAAGTACCTAGACTTGACAGGTATAAAATTGTTCCCAGAGTACAAAGTCCTGGGGTGACCCAAATCATCCTCAGTTCTGATACCATCAGCAAACTCAGGGTCTCCTCACCCATCCTCAGGCCCAATAGAGTGACAGAATTATAGAACCCACTGAAAGCTGAGTAACCACATCTACAGCTGTAGTAGCAAAGAATACAGCACAAGGCCAATTAAGGGAAGAGGTGTGGTCCAGATGATTCCACATTTGGAGCTTTCAGTTGCCCTCTGAAACATGTACCCCAGGAGGTAGAGCTTGCCTGGCATGAATGAGGTGTTGGGTTCCATTACCAGCACCCATATAAACCGGGTGTGGTAGTGCGTATTTGTTACCTCGGCCCCTGGGAAACGGGGGTGAATGCACAAGGATCCAATATCCACAGCTCTGCTTGTTTATACAGTGAGTCTGAGGAAACCAAGTTACCTGGAGACTGTCTCAAAAACAAACAGTAAGGAAGCAACAGGGACAAGACAAAATTACCAGAAAACCTGAGAGTTGTAGGAGTGGCAGAGGTCTTCTAGATTAGATAAAATATCTCAAGCATTAAAATTTAAACCTGAAAAGTTGATGTCAAGGGCTGCAAGGCGGTTCAGTCAGTGCCCGCTGCAAACACAGGACCACCTGAGTTTAGGTTTCCAACACCCATATAAAAGCTGGGTGAAGTGGTCCATTTGCAACCTTACGGTTTGGGGGAGCAGAACGGGGGGTGGGGGGGGAGCAGAACGGGGCGTGTGTCTGTGTCCCAGGAGTTGCAAGTCTAGTCAAATGGTGAACTCCAGGCTGAGCAAGTCACTGTCTCCAACGGTAAGATGGAGAGCAACCGAGTAAGACAACAGACACCTCTGGACCCCATACATAGGCACACACACCAACATGAATTCACACATATACTACAGCCACCCCCCACACGCATGCATAGTTATTAAAACAAGTGAAAAATGTAAACAAAAACTAAAAAACAAACTTAATAACAGCCACTGCCCTGGCCTGTTTTACTTTGCAGTACTATGTGAAGGATGAGCCCCCAGAAACCGCCTGAGGAGGCCTCTGTCTTTATGCCCCAACAACAGACATTCTAGAAAAGGTCCAGAGAAAAGTTGCTAGGGCTGGGATGGAAAGGAGGCTGAACAGGTACAACAGGAAAGGTTTTTTTTAAAGGCAGTGAAAGTAAGCTACTTGGTTATGCCATTTTTTGGGTTAATATGTAACATTATACATTGCTGAAACCTTTCAAGTTATGTAATGGAGGACCCCGATTTGCACTTTGGTTAATACCAACAAATATTGGTTCATAAGCTGTAACAAGTTATCATATCAATTTAAGTAGGGAAACGGTAAGGAAGAGGTCCTTACTTGTGCTAAATTTTTCTGTTAAACCTACAACTGTACAAAAAGCATGACTTTGTTTTTTTAAAGGCAGTAAAAAAGTGAATGTGTAATGTAATTTTTTAGTGTTAATATGGTATTCCTGAAAAATAACTTTTTAACTACTGTGTCCATTTAGTAGCAAATTATATGCTACCAAGTCAAACTAGCCCCTTGTCTTACACTTTTCCCTCTATCCCACTTTCAGAGACAGTTCTGATTACTATGTACTCTGGCTGTGATGGGTTAGTTGTATATGCTTGGCCTAGGGAGTGGCACTATTAGAAGATGTGGCCTTGTTGGAGTAGATGTGTCACTATGGGTGTGGTGGGCTTTAAGATCCTTGTCCTAGCTGCTCCTGCACCAAGCCTGCCTGGATGATACCATGCTCCCACCTTGTTGATAATGGACTGACCCTCTGAACCTGTAAGCCAGCACCAATTAAATACTGTCCTTATAAGAGTTGCCTTGGTCATGGTGTCTGTTCACAGCAGTAAAACCCTAACTGAGACACTGGCCAACCTGGAACTCACTCCACAACCAAGGCTGGCCTCAAACGCATGACTCTGTCTTCTAGTTCCTAAGTGTAGAATCATAAGCATGTACCACCGCATTTGACTCTGAAATATTTCTATTTGAAAGCTAGTATATATAAAAAGGGTTAGACATTTGAAAATCAGACATTTTGAATTTCTCTGACACATCACTACATTAAAAAATTTTATTGTTAATAGCAACCTTTCATTTCGTAATTTTAAATAATAGAAATATATAGGAGTTAGATGTCAGGTAAAATTATAATTTAAATGATAACAATCAGCACTTTTTCAATGTGTAAAGTTAGGCAAACTTTGTAATACAGTGAAAACATAGATGTAGCAGGTAACCGAGTGATACAGATACTAAACCAAACCCCGTACGCTCCACAGTCGACAACTCCAGTTTCTTTACCCACACTCCATATGGCAGTGTTCACCGAGGGACAACCAAAGGCTCAGAGCTAGTGTGAGTTATTACAGTATTACCAGTTAATTTAACACCTGCCGGGATAACATTCTTTAGGATAAGACTAAGGACACAAGGCCTGTAAAAGGCAAAGACTGGCAAGGTTAGTAGACAACAAATTTTGGCCAACTGAGGTCCAGGCTTAATGCCACCAGGTGTTTCCTCAGAACCAAGAAGCAGTGGAACATGGTTCTGAGTGTGGCCTGCTTTCCCAGTGTTCGGTGTTCCTGAGTCAGAACAGCTTACCGCTAAAATGTACTGCCAGATCCTTGGGAAAAACAATCAGACTGAAAACTTGGAGCACAATGTGCTAAGAATTCTCAGTCCACAAGTTGTTTTCTCAAATTGAGAAATATTCTGATAAAATTAGTCTTATAAAAAGTTCAAAATACTAAAATACCTAAAAATAGTAAAAAAGGACAATAACGAAAAGTACATAACTACCATGATTTACACCAAACTGTCCCTAGACCGCTTTACTCTATCAAACCCTATTTACAGAGAATGTGTACACTGTGATTTAAAAGGCACCCGTCACATGTGAGTGACCTGTCATCATGGTTTTATAGAAAGATACTAAAACCGGGCAGTGAGGTGTCACTGGCGTGACAGAGCCCGTGACCGCAAGGGGAGAAACATCTCACTTGAGCTTCCGCAACTTCCCCCGTCTTCCAACCGTAGGTCTGGGGGCAAAGGGGGAGCCCCAGGGTCCCCAGGCCGAGGAAGCGTGGCCGATGAGAAGCTGCTGTTTTCAATTCTGCCAACTTCCAGGACTGGTAGATTCAGGGAGGTCTCGGTAGAGAAGAAGGGAGCGGTGCTGGACTCTCCCTCTGGGTGGTACAGGACACTGGAGGCTCTCTGTTTCTCAGAGAAGTTGCTCTCATCTGAGTTGGACCTGGAGAGGTTGCTGGAGGCTCCGGCTGCGAAGGGCTCACAGCTGCTGCACTTCAGGCCTGCAACAGAGCATGCAGACTCGAACCAGAGGAGCCACACATGGACAGCTCTCCCACCTCCTAACTTCTCAGGGATTCTGGGCTAGTTATAAGACAACTACAATTTGATGTCTGAGGAAGGGTCTCATGCAGCCCAGGCTGGCCTTGAACCACTATGTAGCCAAGGCTGGCTCCTGTCACTACCATGGCAATTTATAAATACTGTCATCAGAACCCACTTCAAATATCACTTACTTTTCTTAATAAGAATACTACTGCTTACATTCCAGCTGGGGACACTTGTCTCAATAAAGTTAATTAAATGCCACATTATTCACATTCAACATATACATAGTTAATGGCTAAACAATTTTGGGGGTTGGAAGGGGGGGGGAAGGCAGGAGGACAAAAGGTGGCTCGGAGGTTAAGGGCACTGGTTGGTTTTTCAGGGAGACCGGGGTTCAGTTCCCAGCATCCACACAGTGACTCACAAACATATGTAACTCCAGATCCAGGGATCCAATGCTCTCTTCTGACCTTTGCAGGCACCAGGCACAAGTACAGACAAAACACTTAGACACATAAAAATACAGCTTAAGGGGGAAAAGCAGGTCCTTTAATTTTTCATAAAGTGACTTTTATAGCTATTTATTTTACCTTGAGAGAAGGGTCTCACCTTCTAGCCTAGGTTAGCTCTGCTCTTGTTAAGCAACCCAGGATGACCTAGAACTCAGATTCTTTCTGCTTCAGCCTCCTGAGAGCTAGGATTTTAACTACCATTCTTATCTAAGAAGTTCTTTAGCATTCTGGCAAAAAAAATAAAATAAAATAAAAAAGAAATACATATGCTTGATAAAACCAAAATGGGAGCAGGCGCACCCTCATATGTCACAAGCCAATCAATGGCAATTACCGATTCTTGAATAACAGGGTGTTAGAGCTTCAGGGGAGCAAGCAGGCATCTGAGGCACTATTACTACGAGGGCTGAGAAACAGGCACTGCACAGGTGAGCAGGCTAGCGCTCCGGGACCGTGTGCAGAGTGGGAAGGAACTAAAGTCAACCGAGACATCAGTTCTCCATCCAACACTTAACAACAGAGCTCATTCCTACCACAGAATTCTCTCACACCTGGCCCCAGGACAACAGGATGAACACCAACGCTATCCGTTCCGCTTAGTGAACAGTCAACATAGCTATGCACAGGCCAGGAACCCCGGCGTGACAATTCTAAGTCTAAAAGTAAATCTGCACGTCATCTTGTCTGCTAATTTTTTCAGTACTAGATACACCCTTTCCCCCAACCTTTCACTCGTTTGAGACAAGGTCTTACAGCATAGCTCAAATTTGTCTCAAAAATCACAATCCTCCTGCTTAAGCCTCCAGGTGCTGGAATTACAGCTGTGCACCACGAAACCTGACCCAGACATTCTACATAAAGCTCACGCAGAGGAAACACCCAGACATCAAGTTCCTTTGGACCAACCCTTAAACTGTTCATCCATCTTTGACGGCAAGAGCGCCCAACAGTTATACTCTAAGCACATGTAACACAGCGCTCTGGAGAATGGGGAGGGGCGGGAAGGGCAGGATGGGGATTTAAGCTGAGCAGACAGACCTGCACAGCATCCCATCAGAGTGCTGGGCTGAGGGTGACACAGGAGGTGACTTGTTCCCCCTTTACCGTCTCAGCTTCCAGCCACTCACAAATTGACTGCGTCCAGGTTTAGACTCACGCACGCTTATACTGGATTCACTGCTTATGACCAACTAGTGGGGAAAAACACAAGGAGGAGCAGAGTGAATTTAACATCCATCTCCTATGGACTGTTCTTTAGTTGTTGGTACAGATAGGGTTTCACTGCACAGACCAGACAGACCTGGGTTTCATGATGTAAACCCAGGTTGGCCTTGAACTTGTGGCAATCCTTCTTCTTCCTAAGTCTAGGAGGAATACAGGCATAAGTCACATGGGTCCTTTTCTTAAAATTTAATGTAATGGTATTTTCTGAGTTTACTTTTGAGTGGATTGAGTTAATGGCATATTTTAGAAATAAACTTTTATAAACACTATTGTTTATAAAAATATAAATGAATACAAAGAGAGTCAAATCACTTTTGTGTTATGATACCGTATCTGGTAAGAATGTAAAATGAATATAACTCTGACCCTTAAGCTTTTGGAAACCAAATGGTTGTGGTTTTGAAGGGTGTTGTTATCTCTCCGCTCTTCTCCCCGCCCTCTCGCTCTCTGCTCACCTTTGAGGTGCTCCAGTTTTATATTCCGGAGCTTTAGCACCTCATCTGTTATCTTCTGAATCAGGAAGTTCTGTGTCTTCTCCCTGCGAATGGATTCCACAAGGGTGTCCAGTCCCTTGGGGTTTTCCTGTAAGTAGTCTAACAACTTCCCAGCCCTTTTTCTACTTGAAGTTCGGCAAGAAATTTCTTCTGTGTCTTCTCTACTTAGTATTTTTTTTGCACGTAGATGATCAAAATGTCTCTCAGCTATGATTTTCTCGCACAGGTAAACACGTAAATTCTCTAAAGCCTACAAAACAAAAGAAGTAACACGGGCTTCAATGTTACTTTGTAACATGCAGGAAACCACAGGTGACTGGTTATTAGTTACAAATCTTAACTGGTATGAGGCAACATTCCGAAGCTGGGAGGCTGGGGTCCTTTAAAATGCATGCTAAGTAAGATGATGTCCAGCAGCTGAAGTTGGCCCAGTCCTCCGAATGCCCTGTTCTGCTTCACCCCCACACCTCACTAACTCCCAGCTGCTGTGAGGAGGGACTGGAGAAACAAGAAGTCTGCAGAGGGCACCTAGTTCAGGAGGAAAGAATAAAAACAAATTTCTGTTCACTGTAGTAACTATCAAGTAAAGAATTCCACAATTAGAACCACAACAACTTAGTGTGGAGTCTCACAATGTGCCACTGTTTCACGTTTATTTCTTCACTGATGAGAAACCATCAGAAACACACAAAACCCAAATACTTCCAAGGGCTCTATGTCTCTGCTCTGAGGTCAGTTAGAAAAACATACAACTCACACAACTCATGGAGACAGTCCTTGAAGGAGAAGGAAGGAAGGGAAGTCCTCACTGAGTCAGACCTCTGGAAGGGAAGGGAGAAGGAAGGGAAGTACATAGAGAACCAGAGAGTTCTTAAAACAACAACAACAACGAAATGTGGGACCAGAAGAAAGCCTAGAGTAAGGAAAGCTAGCTCAGGCTAGCCTTTATGAATTTAACTTCAATCTTCATTAGTTTTAATTGAAATTTTTTTTTAAAAAAAGCTATACATATTAATGAAGTACCATGCAATTAATTCTCAGGCATGCACTGTGATGTTTAAATCAGGTCCATGCTTGTCTTAATAAATGGTGATGATCTGATGCCACTCATTTTCTATCTGAGCCTCTATTAGACATGGGGTTTTGGGCAAATTAACCTGTATCTGTTTCCTCATGTGACAGTTCAGAGGAATAAATTAATATATGCAGAGTGTGATCGATCCCAATAGGGCAATGGTGATGGTGAGTAATTTGACTCCCATTTATTGTGATGAGTTAAAGGCAGTGGAAGATTTCTGTAGAGCCTGGCTGGAAGGTTGTCACAGTGAAGGCGTCTGACAGGTTTTGTCAACTGAATTCCCACACACATTTACTTATCTACACAGTAAACTTCAAACGTGTAGTTTGTAGCATGACTAGGAAAGGTGAACAAGATCTTAACAGCCACAGCACAATAGCTGAGAGCATTGGGGTAGAGAATAGCTCAGTGGTTATGAGCACTTGTTCTTGCAGAGGGTATGAGTTTGCTTCCATGTATCCACATGGTGGCTCACAATACTCCACAACTCTAGTTCCAGAGGATCTGACACCATCTTCTGACCTCTGTAGACATCAGGGATACACATGGTATGTATACATCCATGCAGTCAAAATACATATATTAAAAAAATATATAAAAATAATTAAGCGCATGGATCTGCAAAGAGATAAACTGCCAATCCTGAATCTGTAACGCACTGTGAGAATTGGTACGTTAGGGATCTTTCTTGACAAAATAAGAATAAAGAATTAAACCCATCCGGGAAGACTAGTTGGGATAGTGTGTATGAAGGTTCAGCCCAGTCTCTTCCACACAGTAGAGGTTCAGTGACAGTGACTATTAGATCGTGGCAGGCAAGACTCTTGATATGGCTCTGGCTACCTCTCTAGCTTGCTTCAGCAGGACCCTACCCTAGGACTTCTGCTCCATTTACAATTGAGGACTAGCACTGTTTCATGCTGCTATGTGTGTGATTTCTTTCTTCTCATACTCTGAGCTCCTCTTCATCTTTTGAGCTTGAAGCTAATGGTCAGCTCTGGAAAGCCGTACTTTAACATCCAGGATAACGACACAGGCCTGTTTTGCAGCACCAGATTCCTCCATCTTTCTTCTCATTTCCCAATTCATCCCCAGACGTTTCCAATGTGTTCCAACACTTTTCCCCACGTCACCAATGACCTTCTCTATTGATGGGTTCTTCCCACCTTCATCGGATTTGGCCTCTCAGAGCAGGGACATAGCTGATCACTCCCTCCTCCAAACATAATTTCCTTGCTGAACAAATATGACACTATCTTGATTTTTTTTTCCTTTTTGATCTCTATGCAACTTCTCTCTGTACCTTTCATCCCTTCTGGGGCTTTGCTACATAACCCAGCTGGCCCCAATGTTGTGATCCTTCTGTCTCCTCCCATGATGGGGACTGCAGCCTGAGAGCACCTGGAAATGTCTCCAACACCTTATCTTCTGGTTCTCATGTTTTCAATAGAAAGTTCATGTCTCCAGTTCAGACCTCTCTGATCTTCACTTGTACTCTTCCTCCAAGTCCTATCCTTTCTACGTTCTTAACATGTACCCGAACTTGTCTTTCATCCTCGTCTACGGCCTTCACCTTGATCCAGACTATCACTGCCTTTCAGTATACTCAAGTCCTTTCATGGCCTTTTCTACTTTCCCTCATCTCCCTGGTCTACAGAAAAGGCAGAAGGATCTTTAAAAGCCAAACAAACAAAACCCCATTAATTTGTTAGCATGACTCTACTAAGAGAAGAAAGTTAAGTCCTTCAAGAGTTTAATTAGCCACCTTCCTAATTTCACTGTTATCATCTGCTGTCTTCAATATTCTGACCTTACAAAGGTCCTGACTTAGGTCCTTGTCAAATTCTCTGCATCAAATGCTCTTCCCCGGGCTCTGTTATAACCTTTACAAATCACACCTGCATTTGCTCTGGTGTTTGTCTTTATAGCACTGACCAAATTTACAAATGTACAGTTGTAAAACCCTATACATACTTCTCAGCTTTATATGTTTATATGTTTGAAGCAGGTAAAAGCATGGATGTTCTGTCTACTGCTGTATACCCTGCATTTCAAAGTGCAGTCATCTGGATGAATAAAAAGTTTATTATAAGATTTTAAAGTTATTATTTTATCTAGTTTCCTTCATTCAAGAAACTGAACTATTTTATTTTACTAAGATTTATTTTATTTATATGAGCACACTGTTACTGTCTTCAGACACACCATAAGAGGGCACTGAATCCCATTACAGATGGTTATGAGCTAACATGTGGTTGCTGGGAATCGAACTTGGGACCTCTGGAAGAACAGTCAGTGCTCTTAACTGCTAAGCCATCTCTCTAGTCCTTTAGTTCTTAATTTAACTGTTACATTATCAACCTCAGACTATAACGTTATCGATATTTGTTAAAATGAAACAAATTCAACCAAAATAAGGGCATGTTGAATAACAGATGAAAAAGGGGGGGGAGCACTGAAGACATAAGCCTCAGGGGATCAGCTGTAGGACTGTGCTCCCCACTAACATGTGAGGTCATGGACTAAGACTCTCAATGGATGTGCAAAACCTCCTGGTACCAACCCCATGCCAAGCTTTCCACCATAAAAACTAATCCAATAACCAAGACAGCTAGCTACTAAGGGACTAATAGGTAGGTAACACATGGTGCAACACTGGGGGAAAGGTGCGACTCATGTCCCTGGCCAGATGCTGTGAGTGGTACAAGACTTTATCATGGTACTAAGAAGAATGCTCAAATTCCCATTCAATATTTTTGAACCATGGCTGACCCACAGGCAACAGAAGCCACAAAGAGCAAACCCTGAGACAGACAGAGCCTCATGTAAACAACTTCCCACCATTTATCAAGACAGATAATACAGAAGGAACACCAAGCAATTTTGGGGGAAGGATAATGAAAAGTTAGAGTTTTGAAAAGAAAAGAACATGGCAGGCAGTGATGGCTCATTCCTTTAATCACAACACTTGGGAGGCAGAGGAAGGGAAATCTCTGAGTTGAGGCCAACCTCGTCTTACATAGGGAGTTCCAGGACAGCCAGAATTACACAGAGAAACAAAACAACCAAGTGTATGATGGTATAGCTTGGTTTCTGGTAGACACCTGGAAATAAAGGCCTGGAGTCAAGAAAAAAGGAGGTTCAAGTAACGCGGATGAATTCTGAAGCGTGTCATAAGCAGTTTAAAAAATATTAGGGTAGATACCTAAGAAAAACGATTTTTACAGACACCCTCCAGTTTCTCTGTAGTTTCTCTAAGGTTATGGACATCTGCTACAGGTCTAACCTGAAACTGTCAGAATGGGTGACATCAATGAACCCCCTGGAGCAGAAACAAAGGTCTGCAGCACTCTTCCCTCTACCTACAGACAGATCTTGTCTTGTTTTTCCAGCTATAAAATGAAAAGCGAGTCTCTTCCTTGCAGGTTATTTTAACAATTGTGAGAAAAGTCAGAACTGTGTGAGACAACTGTGACTAGCTACCATACTTTACGGTTTTCCTGGCATCTTAAGACCATAGTGGTTAGCAAAGACCTAGTCTCAAGTAGAATGTGCAGCTTCCATACAATAAGTGCCCTCCCAATTCCACGGAACACGGAAACGATGGCAGTAATCCCAGCCGTACCTTTTCCTTCTGGTTCTGAGCTATGAGTTGTAATTATGGGTATTGGTGCAATAAACCTTTACAAGGGGTAAGGTATATAGAAAAAGGGATTGGAAGCACATGGGCATCTTCAACAACTTGCAGTCAAGTTCACAAAGACGATTTTGCAACAGTACTGCGGTGCTAGGTAAGAATGAGTTATTGTTTCTAATGTGAATTCATGTATATTATGTGGTGCTCATCTGATTTTTTTTTTTCTGGCAAAAGACATGGCTAAAGGGAATGAAAGATGAAACACGTTGTGTTTAAAGCCATTTTCTCAAATATTAAATGTGTCTGTGAAGTTCTACATAGTCTAAGCATAAGAGTCCAATTTAGCCATGAGTATTGTTAACGTTTACCTGGGGTGTGCTTCTCCTTTCGGCGAGAAGCACACCCCCTTCATTTAAATATGTGGGCGTCTGATTACTAGGGGAATTCCAGGGCGTGCTTTCAGCTGGCGAGCTTTCCGCAGCCCCCCGTGTAGACAAGTTTCAGCTATCTGCTCTTATGCCTGGGGCATACCTGGTCCAGAGCCGGCTGTAGACAGAGACTCCGACCACTCCCTAGCCTAGCAGCTCCCGCGGGGATGGGATGGGGTTGGGGATCAGCAGGATGGAAAGCCACCAGCGAGAAGTGGATGGCAAAGAAAAATCCAAGCAGGCGCCGACAGGTTTAACCGTGGACTCACAGGTCGCTGCTGGGTTATTTCCAGCCAGCCCCGGGGAAGCAGGCGGGTCGTGCTGTGCCCGGACCTAGCGCTCTTCCGACCTGAAGTTCCCCGTCGCTCGGCTCCGGGTTTCCGCTTTCCTCCGCCCCCACCCGCCCCGCTGCGCCCAGCCCGGCTGAGCTACTCACGTCCTTCTTCACTTCAGTCAAATCCTCCTCCGTGAGTGACGGCGCGGGACCCTCCATGGCCGAGGCCGGGATGGCGTCCTTCCGGCCCGCGCCACCCCGCCCAGGCTAAGGGCTCCGGCCTCCGAGAATCAGGCTGGGACTTTAGGGGACTAGAACAGAAGCGGGGGAACAGCCGGTCCACGGAACGCGGAGGTGGAGACCTCAACGCCCCACTTCCGGCTCCGCCTCTGGGGCCTGCGGCGCCGCACTCAGGCACCAACCCTTCGGTGAGGCGGGTCTACCTGCAGGCCCCGCCCACCGCCGTGCCAGCCAATCACTACTAGTCTGCGGTTTCGTCCCTTCTTCCGGAGTGGCTCCGCCCACAGCGGCCGTCCTCTCTCAAACCACGCTCCACTTATTATTTACATAGGGTTGCGGATTGGCCCACTGAGAAGGGTTCGTTTCCGTGGGCGGGGCGTTGGCCGCTCAGTTTAGCGGGATCTCCCCGCCCTCGCAGACGCCTCATTTGGGTGGGGTGTGGGCTGAGCTGGTTTTGGTTTGCTTCTCTTTTCCAGATGTTGCGGAATAATTTCCTGTTGTGCTGGGCCAGGTTTTACAATTGCTTGAACACACACAAATGTATACACATAATTCAGCACTGAAATGTTTGAGAGCCTGGATCGGGGCCCACTGCCGTTTACCACTTAGAACTAGGGAGACATGAGCAAGAAGATATTGAGTGAAAATAACACAACACAAATTAAAAATAAATAGATAAATAAATAAAAGCAGCAGAAGTGTTTGGGTACTTTTAAGTCTATTCGTTAGGAACATGTCTCCTTATTAATCTATGCAATAGAGATAAATTTAAAAAGCTTCTAGGGCCTCTAGGAGCATATTTAAAGTTTTGAAGCTACTTGGTGCACAGTTGCACTCTCTTATTGTTATACTTTATCGCTGCGAGTAAGTAAATTCTAGGCATGTTGTGATGGGGAGGTTATTTTATTGGAGGCCAAGTGGCTATTTCAGAATGGTGTTTTGCCTGGTATCATGTATAAATCATGAGCTAGTGGATGAGGCTCTCCACATAGAGTCCTAGGCAGAAAAGGATTATGTGGTCAGTAAGGTAAATCTGCAAGTATAGACCGGAATGACAAGAGGACCAAAGACAAATCTTCATCTCAAACAGAAGAACCATAAGAGGCTTAAAGCCACATCCACACAGTTTTGATCAGAGTCCTGGAACCTTGGTGTTCACATTATACCAGACCCTTTCTCACACTGATGTCTAGTATACTAGTGTTTTTCTGTGTCCTTAGTCATCCGGCATTAGTTATAACCCAATTGGCTTAATCATTTGCTCTTTCCTGTAGCAAGCACCTGTTTAATGCCAGCTACTGAACTACACCCAGATCTTCTAGGTTTTGATGAATAACACAAATCAAACACCCCTTTCCTTGAGCTAGGGTGTGGTGGCGCAAACTAGCTAGATGTGTTGTTCAACAAGCTCCCTGCGTCTGACCCAGCTGTAAGCAGGACTAAATCGTAAACTTACTTAAAACATTAGGAGGGTTTTTTCTTTTTTCTTTCTTTCTTTCTTCCTTCCTTTTTTTGTCTTTTTTGTTTTTTTTTTTTTTTTTTGAAATTTGTTTTCACATCTTGGATATGTGGTTTTTTTGTTTGTTTGTTTGTTTAAACGCTGTAAATAGCAATATCCTATCTCAAAATAAAAATATTGGACATAGTTGTAATCATTTGGGAAGCCGAGGTAGGATTGAACAGTTCAAGATTATTCTGGGCTACTTAGTAAGTTACTGGGCCAACCTGTGCTACATAGTAGGACCCTGTCTCCTACAAGCAGAAAAACAAAAATGACATGTTTCCTCATAAAATTTATATTATAGCATGTCTGGGGTGGTAAAGGTAGACATTTGAAAAGTTTTGTGTGTAAGGTATTTAATATGCTAGGAGCTCATAAATACTAAGAGGAAAAGTAAAGCCGGGGGAAAGGGTGGAGATGGAGACCACAGCAAGAGACAGGATACATTTCCTACCTGCAGGAAGTGAGGGAGGAGCCCGAGGACATGGGAGAAAACTGCGTTGAGAGCATCGCAGGGAGGAGGCTGGGTGCCTGGGGAGATGAACTCTTTGCGCTTCAGGCAGAGTTTAATCTGACTTCGCTCTGAGTCATACAGGTTTACTCTGAGTCAGAAGGAAAGCCACAGGAGGCTTCAGAGGAGCAGAAGGGCAGATGTGATCTGTGCTGTGAGGCTGGCTTTCACTGTTCTGAAAACAAGAGGTAGAGGCCAGGCTGGATGGGCGGAGGGAGCGGAGCGAGGGAGAGCATCTGGACAAGAGGGGCCAGGGCGTTTGGAAAGACTCCCCTGTAGCTGTGGAGAAGAGAACAGAAGAAAGAAGAAAGGCCTTAAGTTAGAGAAACAGTTGGAAGTTTTACTCTTCTGCCGCCCAGGTACCTCACCATTGTCACAAAGCATGTCAAGCAATTTTCCTTCTTTTTTCCCCCTTTGGAACAAGGTCTGTATTGTTCAGGCAAGTGTTGAACTGGATTCAAGCCTTCGCCAGCCTTGTGCATGATCATGGCCTGTGATTCTAAATCCTGAGTTTCCAGTGCATTCCCATTCCTCCATTAGCAAACACATTTCCCCTTTTCCTGCTAATCCACAGGATCAGAATACAAAGGCACAGCTTCAAACAGACAAGTCCATTCTTTGCAATAAGTACCTCTTCCTAACCACTAACATGAACGTGAATTTCCACCTGACTTACAACTGTACAGACACCCTACTTTGGAACGTGAGATACCTGATCCATGTCCTGTAGATTCATTTAGATCTATAAGCACACGGCAGAGGGATCGTAGCCCGTGATGCTGGGACAGTGATGACATTGCTTGGCAAGTTTCTCAGGATGTTTCCTCTTTGATAAGGGACACGACACATGAATGTATTTTCAAAGTAATTTTTGGGGAGATGATGTAAAACTTTTCTTTCTAAAGAATTATTTATTTCTTGTCTATGGGCACATGACCGTACCGTAGCTGTCTTCAGACACACCAGAAGAGGGCCTTAGATTCCATTACAGACGGCTGTGAGCCACCATGTGGGAACTGAATTCAGGACCTCTGGAAGAGCAGAGCAGTGAGTGTTCCAAACTACTGGGCCATCTCTCCAGCCCCTGATGCTGTCCAACTTAATACATCATTGGCTGTATGATCTTGGAACAATTAGTAGCAATTAATAAGATCCTTAAAAAAAAAAAAAAAAAAAAAAAAGCCCTCTTAGGGTTTTCATTGCTATGAACAGATACCATGATTGAAGCAACTCTTATAAAGACAACATTCAGTTGGGGCTGGCTTACAGGTTCTGAGGTTCAGTCCATTATCATCAATGTTGGAAGCATGGCAGCATCCAGGCAGGCATGGTGCTGGAGGAGCTGAGAATTCTACATCTTATTCTGAAGGCAAACAGAAGAAGAGTGTCTTCCAGGCAGCTAGGAGAAAGGGCTCAAAGCTCTCCCCACAGTAACAAACTTCCTCCAACAAGGCCACGCCCACTCCAACAAGGCCACGCCTTCTAACAGTGCCACTCACTCCCTGGGCCAAGCATATTCAAGCCACCACAGGAGGGAAAAAGAAACTGGTTAGAACCAGTAAGATGTGAGAAAAACAACTTTGTAAAGCATAGCTTTAAGCTGGGTGGGAGGATTTTTACAGTGAAGCCATATCTTAATGAATACATATCTTAATGATGTATTCCAAACTTCCTGTTGGATTTGATACTACAAATATCAAA
The DNA here is from genome assembly GCF_963924665.1 of Micromys minutus. Classification (NCBI taxonomy): domain Eukaryota; kingdom Metazoa; phylum Chordata; class Mammalia; order Rodentia; family Muridae; genus Micromys; species Micromys minutus. The sequence continues at coordinate 76,784,167 of NC_137973.1, read as the reverse complement.
CTTAACAAACTTAACTCCAGGTGATTGTGAACTCAATTTCTTATAAGATTGTGAACTCTTATTTCTTATAAGAAATAAGATTTCTTATAAACAGAAGATGAAAGTGACTAGCTCAGAGATCAATATGCCTGGTGTTAATGAGAGAACAGTGCCTAAGGGAATTCACCCTTCCCAGCAGTAGGAGTTTATGGAAATTACAGGCAGCCATGTCTGTAAAGGTGATTGGTGCCTTGCTTAGGAAGGTGCCAGATGGAGAGAATGGGTGAACTTATACAGTTTCATCCTAACTGTGTTGCTGGGTAGACTTATTATCTTCCCTTGACAGGAGAAAAAGTTGAGGCATAGAAAACATGATTTGCCTAAGGCCGATCTAGCAGGTAGCAGAACCAGGATCCAATTCAAGTCTGATAAGAAGATCACTGTTCTTAATCACTAGCAGTGACTGACTAACTCTGTCAGGACACAATTATTCAGAGAAGCTACTTGGGCAGATCCTGGAGCAAGGCAGACATGTGTAAAGTATTCAGGTCTGTGGTCTGGGCACGAGTTAGGAAGAACAAATCCAGAAAAGCTGGTCACCCAGCTTCCTAGAAGAGAAAATGAGCAACTTTTTAAGTGGTGGCAGTTTCAAAACTTCTCAGTTGGTTCTAATGTTGAGCCTCTGGTGGGTGGTGGGCTAGAAGGAGGGTCAAAGCATTTAAGAACCCTTGTTAAAGTCAGTTTTGAAAATTCTAAGCCTACAGGGTATTTTCTCTAACTTGTGGATAATGCAAAGCCGAGAATATAATGTAATTTAAGTGACAGACTCAGGGCCGAGATGAGTTGTAATAGAATCAGCAAAAGCAAGTGAACTGCAATTTAAGAACTGTAGTTCTCTCTAGTGGGTCACATTGAGACGCAATGTGTTCTTTATGGAAAGCTTTCATTCACACACAGCTCTCTCTGTCCCACCCCAGAGAGAGAGAGAGAGAGAGAGAGAGAGAGAGAGGGAGGGAGGGAGGGAGGGAGGGAGGGAGGGAGGGAGGGAGGGAGAGAGAGAGAGAGAGAGAGAGAGAGAGAGAGAGAGAGAGAGAGAGAAAGTGTGTGTGTAAGACAGAGAGGGGTGGGACTGAAAGACAGTAAGCCAAAAGGCAGAAGGTGAGGTGTTTGGTTTAGTGGCTTTGACAGTGCTTCCAACTCCAAGCCTCTCTGTTCTTCCTGTCTGAGCCACAGGCACCCAGAGAACACAGTGCAGAGGTACAGGTTTCCCTCCAGGGTAGAAAGCTGCCATTTTTTCTCTTTATCCTCCTTTGAATTTTCCTAGTCTGGTACCATTGTGAGAGAGAACCACCCATTTGACTAAAATTTAGTTTACTCTTCTGCTAGACTGAAGCCCAGCAAACCTAGCACCCCACCTACCATCTCAAAAAGCCCCTGAAACAGTGCCTGTCATGTCGATAGATAAATGCAGAGAAAGTAGAAAAGCATACATAAGTAAAATAAATGCAGAGTAAGTAAGTAGAAAAGACTAGACTCTTTTTTTAGAATCTATATTAATTTATTTTGGGTGGTCCAGGGGACGGAACTTAGTACCTTTTGCATGATAGGCAAGTGCTACACCTCTGAGCCCTATCTCCAGACTTTTTCGTGCTCTTCTATTTTGAGACAAGGTCTCTGTAAGTTACCTGAGCTAGTCTTGAACTCACTCTGCAACCCGGGCTGGCCTGGAGCTGGAATTTCCCCCCTCCCCCACACAAACATCAGCTTCTTGGGCAGCCAGGATACAGGGCTGTTTTAGAAGGCTCACCGTAGGAAGGCATGCTTGGTCCCTCCTGGCAACATGCTTTCCCCTTAGTCATTCGGCTCTTCATGGCTGCTGTTATCACTTCTGTGAGACTCCACGAAGAGCTGGAGAGGATTCAGTGTTCTGAAGCTCTTCTGGGCTTAGTTCTAAGACACTTGTAGCGACCCATCCCTCAGCTCCCTCTGTGGTTTCTGACTCAAACCTCACTTTCTGGTTTCCAGCTTTGCTTTCTTCTGTCTTGACTCATTCCTTTATCACTTACTGTATGAAGCTCGACTCGTTACATAACTGCTCTGTGCTTGGGTACCTCAGCACCCAGCAAACAACTAAGGTGAAGAGTAAACACAGAACACTAGGAAACAGTAGCCTTTAAACAGAAAGAAACATGTAACCTTGTCTCAGAGGTTGATAGAGGTCAAAGACATTTGGGAGCTAGTTCCTCGTATGAATCCTGCAAGCAGATGTCAGCCATTGCTGCTGTTTGATTTTTGAGACTTACTATCATTATTAAGGCGGCCTTGGGATCTTGTGTTTCTCATCCCCATTTTGATGACGACCTTGGTTCCACTCCTATGGTTTTTACTCTCTACTGCGCTGCCTCCAGCAAGCCATACCTCTGTTCTACCTGTTTGTGCCAGTTCCTTCTGGTCAGTACTCACCACTGACTGGCCCACAGAGCAGGAAACAAAACCCACGGTTGCTATGGCATCGGTGTTGATCTGCTTCTGATCAAGCGGTTGGGTACCTTGCGAGGGTGTATTTGCAGAGAGCTTACTTTACATGACTCAAACTGCTGGGCACTAACTCTGAAAGTCCCAAGTCAACCTTGGTTGCTGTCAATATTAGTTTCAGTCTACCAACCACTGCCGGCCTCATAGAATCTGCTGCTTGTTTTAAGGACCTACAGTTCCTAGAGGAAGTTTTGTTCATGTGTTAGTTTGGTTTTCATTACAGGGTTTCCTCTTGTAGCCCAGGCTGTCCTGGAACTAATTCTGTAAACCAGGCTGGCCCCAAACACAGAGATCTGCTTGCCTCTACCTCTCAAGTGCTGGAACCAAAGGCTTGCACCACCACTGCCCCGATCAACTTGCTTTTAAAAATTGCTAGCATTTTGATTTTGTTTCAGAAGGAATAATGATTGTATGTGCTCTTTCTAAGTAGGCATCTACCAACAGATGGACCAGAGTTTCCCAATGTGTACATTATCAAGGTGTCTCTAGAAAGCATATTGCTGGACACTAGAGAGATAGCTCGGTGTTTAAGAGCAGTTGCTGCTTTATAGAGGATCCTGGTCCAATTCCTAGTGCCCAGATCAGGTGGGTCAACAACCGCCTATAATTCCAGTTCCAGGATTTGCCACCTTCTTCAGGTCACTGCTAGCACTGGATGTGTGAAGTGTGCATACAAATAAGAGTGTGCATGCATGCATGCATGCATGCACGCACTCGCACACACACACACATACACACACACACTACTGAAAACTAATTTTTAAAAAGTTGACCTTTCTTTTTATTTTATGTGTTCGACCTGCACGTGTGCTTCTGTACCACATGTATACCATGCCTGCATAAGCCAGAAGTGGGCAGTGGATCCCCTGGAGCTGGAGTTATAGAAGTTATGAGCAGCCATGTAGGTGCTGGGAATCAAACTTGGGTCCTCTGGAAGAGCACAGGTGCTCTTAACCACTGAGCCTTCTATCTCTTCAGCCCCCAGTAAAAATGATTTTAAGACTTCAGAAAGCACAGTGCTGATTTAGGGTTCTTATTTTAGGTAGACGTTTTAGCTTTTGAAATTTAGTCTTTGAAAATTTCATACACACATGCCATCAAACAGAGTCATACCCTCTGGCCCGTCTCCCTCCTCCAATTTCCTACAGGGCAGAGCTCCGTGTCAACCAGACCTGAAGGCTGAGGGGTCATTCAGTCATAACAGTAGATTTCACATCATCGGGACAGTTGAGAGAAGGCAAGGACTGAGGGAAGAAATCTTCCAGAATCTTCTGAGAAGCATAATTTCAACTGTTACCTTAAAACAAGGAAGTTCTGTTCACACTTATCATTTTGTTGTGCAGAATTTTCAAGATGGCTAGTGTGTGTGTGTATGTGTGTGTGTGTGTGTGTGTGTGTGTGTGTGTGTGTTACTTAAAATGGAATCTTGTGTTGCCATCTTCTGGCTTCTCGCTCATGCTCTCCTGCCTCCAGTGCTCAAAGCCTGCAAAGGGCAGTTTGGTCTCCATCTTGTATAATTCGCCACCACTTACCTAGGTTTATGACTAATGCTGTGGTCCATTCTAGAGTGTAAGCACCATGAGGAGCAGAGGCCTTTATCTTGTTTTGGAAGTATTTAAGATGTTAGTAACAGGGCCTGGCTTGTAAATTACCTTTTATATAAGTACTTATTGAGGTGGAATGAACAAAAATAAAGTTGTTTGATATGTTAAAAATGTCAGTAGGAAGAGACCCCAACCTGTTTCCCAAACAGGGCCGCTCTTACTCAACCTTAGAGGAAGTGACTTCAGGAGGAAATCAACATGACATGTGACTGCTTGTGTTTGGAACTCAGTGTTTGAACAGAATAATGGTTTGGGGGAGTTAATGGTAGCCTTGTCTTAGGGCATTTTCTTTATTTGTCTGGTTCATGGATAGTGAAATATATTAACCTTTTCCTGGTGAAATAAAGTATTCGGGGGAAATGTGCCTGGAACTATCTCAGAGGACTACTCCATTTGGCAGAGGAGAATGGGAGAGAGAGAGAGACAATAAAGAAGAAAGGAGAGTCCAACATTTCATTAGGCTATTTCATGACAGGAGATTTTGTTCACCTGTGAAGATGCTTTTGGGTCAGGCTTTTTCTGGGGGGACATTTTAATGCTCACTGACACGAGTGGAGTCACCTCTCAGCTATGCTGCACACGTCCACAGAGCTGGCTTGTGTGTTTGCCATCCCTGAAAACCATGCTTGTACTCTTCAGAGAGATCTTTTAGACCACTGGAGCAGTGCTAGTGACCACGGCACCTCAACCAGCCATTGCTTCTCCTGTTCTCAGAGCAACAGATGGAGACTTTGCTGAGGTCATTCTGTGTGACAGGAATATGGGGCCTTAAGTTCTCCATGAGTCAAGTGTCCTCCCCTTTCTACCCACACGTACGGATATTTATATTTGCATTTAAATATAGAGTTGTGATATCTGGCGCTCCACCACCCTAGGTTTGGTGACGGGAAGTTTACTCCTGGGTCATCTCGTGTGGGAGGAGCATCAGCTGTTCACTTTCCAATTGGCTCTTTTCCACACCCCACTGTCTCAGTAGAACATTGTGACCACGAGCTGGCTCCTCATGGCTTCAGGGCAGGAGCTCTCCTCGCAGGAGCGCTCCTCTCCTTCACTGTGTGTGTTCAAAAGCAGCCAGCCAGGTGCCTCCCAGAGTTGCTACAGTACAGAACTCAACTTGTGGTAACTTTCAGCAAGAATTCGTCCCACGTGAAAATAAAAGAAGGAAGAGTGAACCTGGGAACAATCCAGCAATGATTAGAAGATGTGGCACTCTTTAGAGCTCACGGGCTTGGTGTCTTCATGGATTTAGACTGTGCTTCTAGAAAATCACATGGGAGCAAGTTGCTTATTGGTCCTACAATCCCAGGAATGGTGGAAGGAAAAGTCTAGGTAAAATACATCAATGGGAAAAATTCCACCATAGCCAATTAGGGTTCAATCCCATGGACTCTGTGTGTGTGTGTGTGTGTGTCTATGTGGATGCCAGAGGAAAATCTCGGATACTGTTACTCAATAGCCATTCAGTTTGTTCTGAGATTATGCTATCTCATTGGCTTTGACCTCATCCGTTAGATTAACCTGTGGGGCCAATGAGCCCTAGAGATCTTCCCGCCCTTTCCTCCTTACAAGCTTACCAAACCTGCCTTTTTACATATGTTCCGGGATAGATTTCAGGGTCTCATGGCTAGCCTAACAAATGCTTTGCTCAGGGAGCCATCTCCCTAGTTTGCATGGGGAAGTTTTGAGGAATAGAATCCAAGTTCTTTGACTACTGTGGTAACTAACCATTAACCACATCTGGCCAGCAAATATTTGGAATGTAGTTATTCAGAACTGAGTTGCATTCTAAATGCCAAATAGACAATCGAATTCTAGCACAGTATCACAAAGAAATGGAACAAAACACCTCACTGTTAACTTTTATAATGACTACACAACCTAATTATATTTTAGATATATAATGTTAAAAACAACGTCAGCTGGTTCATTTATTATTTTAAGTGTGGTTACTAAAAGTGAAATGACATAAATGACTCACGTCACACATCTGTTGAACAGTGGTGGTGTGGACGATGCTTCAGAGTTATCCATTGTAACTCATATCACAAGATCAGGGTCCCTTGGTCAGCTTGATTACTTGAACCTTACTTCCCTTGGCAGTAGGAAAGTCATAGTTTGTGCCCAATTGCGTGGGACTAAGCCAAATTCAACTACTGTTCTCATCTCCTTTCACACGTGAAAGCCCACATCTGTCTTTTAGTCTTATGAAGAATCACATATGGTGGTTTGATTGAAAATGGTCCCTGTAGGCTCATGTATTTCAATACTTGGTCTCCAGGTGGTGGAACTGTTTGGGAAGGATTAGAAGGTGTGGCCAGGTTGTTGTGTTATTGGGGGTTGGTTTTGAGGTTTCAAAAGCCCACACCATTCCCAGTTAGCTCTCTCTGCCTTGTGGCTTGTCTCTCAAGATGTAAGCTCTCATTTTCTGGTGCAGTGCCATACCTGTCTGTGTGCTCCCATGTTCTCTGTCATGATGGCTATGACTCACTCTCTGAAACAATAAGCCCCTAATAAACTCTTTCTTATATAAGTTTCCCTGCTGTCTTATTGCAGCAATAAAAAAAGAGCCAAGAAACCATGTGAACAGGAAGTAGTCACTTCACAGTTTCAATCTTTTCTATGGGCCAGGACATTTGAAAAACCTAATTCTGTGTTCCATCTTCCCCAGTTCTCACTCCCTTTGCCGATTGGTGGTCTCCGATGGTCTTCACTTTATCCCGAAGATCTTCCTCATGGCTCATAAAACTGGAGATGACTCATCCTCTGTTTTAGGGCACTCTTAAAGAGCTTAAAAGAAGTAAGCCTGTCATGTACAATCAGTTCGACAGCCAGAGGTGGCAGGTGCTGGATGCAGACGACAAAGGCAGCCTGTGTGAACATCGCTTGTGTGCTGCAGACGCTGATGTGATGATGACCCCAAAACATCCACTTGTCCTTTACCATTTCTGCTTTGTTCTCTGCCTTCTGCACCATGGACAAAGCCCTCTTCCCTGATCCCCTTTCCAACAAATCTGGTCACCCGAAGGCAGCAGGATGAATGGTTTTACCTGGCTTTCATGAAACTGTTCCTGGGCAAGATGGTATCAGACACAACCAGTGCCAACCGTCTCAACAAGCCAGGATGGTGGCAGCCCCACACCCTTGATGTGCTCCTCAGAGGAAGGATGTTTCTTCAAAGCAAACTTCTTCTCTGGAAATGAAATGTGTCTTTCCGCAGTTACATTTCTGACACTAATGTTGCAGGTCAGCATCTGCCTTGTTGCTTTATGGCTGCCACAGCACTTCTGCCTCTCTGCCTGCCCATCTGATGAGCTTCTCCACAGAAGAAACGTTGACTCAAAGAAGATTAAATCAAGAACAATTTACGAAAGCCAGGGTTTGAGTTTCTATAGTTCCATCTTGTACTGTATACTGGACTCAGAAAACCTACTGAGTTCTGACTCAGTCACTGAGACAGGCAGAGGTCACCTGAGCTGGCTTTGTGGCCCCCACACAGTATTTAAAGATAAGATTGATCTTGTGCTGTTAAAATTGTTGGACGTGGATAGGTGTGTTCCCGAAGTTGTCTCAGGCAGTGAAACTGGTGAGAGAGAAAGTCTACAGGCAGGATTTCTGTAGCATTTGGCTTCTCTAGGCCTGTTGAGGTATTCAACACTTCTCTGACATTGACTGTGCCTCTGCCTTAGTTTAATTAACACTGAAACAAGTGTTTGATGACTTTAGTGACCCTGAAAATATTTCAGAGGGTGGCCTCTTATAGTTTAAAAGCCTGGTGCTAGGTGACAGTGGGTTAATGACAGGGTATGGAAGGACAACATCTGAAATGAAATGACAAGAAGCTTCTTAAATATCAGAGCATGAGCTGCTCATCTGCTGAGCAAAACAAAGATGGCCATTGTCTTCTTGAGTGCTCTCAGCCAAATATTTCTTCTTCTGAATTCTGTACTGTCACACCCAAATAATGCGACCAGTCCTACGTAGATTGTCCTTTTGCCCTGTTCACAAGTGCCTGATGGATTATTCCAGAGAAAACCCCATTCCTTCTCACACACCTGTGGGCATCTGTGAAAAATGTGCTTCTCATTGTCCTATCAGAAGCTGCCCGTTCTCTACTTAATACAGGTCACAAGGCTGGTACTACCTCTAGGAAGGTTCCCTTCTCAGGTGACCACATTCCTTACCGTCTTTCTTTGAGTGTTAAAAGAAAAGAGGCTTGAGCCATTTCTCACTTTGCTCACGGATTCTCTCAGTAAAGAGTCTGGGACCTACAGTTAAAGGGCCAGGTGGCCATGTCTGCAAAGGGGACAAGAACATTGCTTTCTTCTAGGCTTCTAGGTGACCTAATTACCTTTCTCTCCCCCCCTCTGTCTCTCTCTCTCTTTTATTTTAGACTTATTTATTTTATATATGTGAGTATATGGTCACTCTCTTCAGACACACCAGAAGAGAGCATCAGATTCTATTACAAGATGGTTGTGAGCCACCATGTGGTTGCTGGGAATTGAACTGAGAACCTCTGGAAGAGCAGTCAGTGCTCTTAACCTCTGTGCCATCTCTCTAGCCTACTTACTTTTTGATCACTGAGATAACTTGACACAGTTAAAGTAACAAAGATTTATTTTGGAATGTTCTGATTCTGGTGGTTCGTCCCAGGTGCTTGGCAGGATATTATGATGGAGGGATGGTATGGTGCAGAAGTTCTTCACTTAGTGGCAGACAAGGAGCAGAAAGAAACTGGTTTGAACCAGAGACTAGGGACCAGGGACCAGGGACCAGTTCTAACTTCATGAGCTATGCCCCCAGTAGTCTCTTTTTTTCCAGTTGGGCCTCACTCCTAAAATACCACTGCATGAAAACTAGTGTTCATATCTCAGGACCAAACATTGAAAATGGGCCTGTGGGGACATCCCCTTATGTTATCGTACCAGACCTCTACACTTTAGTGATATCAGTTGAGCAGTGTAAAAAGAACAGGTGAGACTGTCTTCCTTTTCCATTTATTCAGTGTATACTTGTCAGGTACCCCCACTTGCTAGGACCTCTTTGAGATCCTGAATATAAGGTTCTCATGGGATTTATGTAATAGTGGAGGGAGCCAGATAATAAATAGTTAAAATTGTGTCGGACCAAGAAGATTGGGAAAGAGACACTCATATCCACATTTGCCTGTGTGGCCATACCTTAGAAAGAATATTTAGAAGCGTCCTTCTAAACGGGTGATACTGAAAGCAAGAGAGAGAGAGACAGAGACAGAGAGACAGAGAGACAGACAGAGACAGAGAGACAGATAGAGAGAGGCAGAGACAGGAGAGAGAGAGAAAGAAACCAACTAGAAGTATGTGAGAACAGAAGGGGCTACCATTCAAGGATATACTCCAGGATTCTGGGGTAACTCTCTACCTGCTTACCTCAAATATGAACTAAACTCTACAGCAGTTAGGAGCAGGATGGAATGAATCCAAAGAACAGGACAGAGCTGTTGCCTACCAGAGACTTGGACACAGGAAAAAGAACGAGAAGTGAGTGGGTAGAATATGCGAATGTGCACTTCATGAGAGAAAATGAACAATGTTGCAAGGACCCAGGGAACAGAGACTACAAGGAGGGTAGCACGGAATATCCTCTGGATCCTTCTAAGCACCTGTCTAATAGCTGCATCTTCAGAGAGGGGGTAGATCTCCAAAGAATCAAAAGGCCTCCCTACCTCCAGCTCAATCCTTTCTGCCCTGGGTACCCTAAAGAATTCCACAGTATGGGAAGCTTCACTGGTCAATGCAGCAAAGACGGTGCAACGTAGGAGGGTTCACTTAGGTTGCTGATTAATAGAAACAGGAAAGGTGACTTTTCTTTGCAGGCCCAGGATACTAAAACACACACATGCACACACACACTTGTACATGCACAGTGGTCAAAGATGGCCTGGAGTCCTTGGAACGTGTAACCGAAGAAGAAAATTTTCACAGGAAAAGGTCAAACACACAAGTGTAGAGTGAAGCCGTTGGAATTTATGTAACTGATCAAAGGTTTACAGCTAAACTGTGTTTTGGCTTAAAAGCATGACTCATCCAAATGAAATAGACTTTTAAACACACACACACACACACACACACACACACACACACACACACACACGGGGGGGGGCAGCTAGACATTAGGTTTTCCACTTATTGTTGGTCTATGTGACCTTTAATAATATTGAAGTCCAAAAATATGGATGCCTCCAACAGTGTACACCTGTGTAAGGGCAAAAAAGGACAGGTTCTATCCTTTACATTATTTAAAAGAAAATGTTAGAATCAAGGCATTTATCCCTCTCTGCCCTCATACTGCAGCTGGTGTGGGGAGGGTCTGAGGTAAGGGGCTAGGAGGCATGAATGCAAGAAAGGACTCTGAAGAGAGGATTTTATTTTTCTGAACCCAACAGAATGCAGGTTGACCAGATGTCCTTCTTGAAGAATACTGATAATCACTGTTCTTAAAAGACGGAGAGAAAAGAAAGGTCCTTGACTATGTCTGGTATAGCAGAATTTTTTAAGTTTAGCTTTTTTGGACCTTATTTTTAATATTGGTTTTTAAATATTTTAACTTTCCTTCTAGCCCACACCCACCAGAGGTAGTGAAAAAGAAAGGTCTTTAGGACACAGGGGAAGTGGACCTGTTTAGAAATTGGATTTTAGGGCAAACCTAATCTGTGTTGTCAGGAAGTCAGCAGTTCAGTTTATAGGAGTCAGCAGCGGCAGCTCAATCTACTTGCAAATGCTTTACAGATATCCGGGAAGTCTAGTAGTGCCAAGATAGTAAACATGAATCAGCAACAGTGACATGACCTAGAAGAAACAGCCAGGCCTCAGCTGAATCAGCATGAGTCAGTGGGAGGGACCAGGACCACCAAGGGACATCAGGATAAGTTCTCAGCTGTGCCTCTCTCAGTGAAGACCGAAGAGCAAAGAAGTGTTGTGAAGTTAGTTATATAAGTCCCGCCATTGTCTATTTATACTTTCTCCAAACATGGGCTCTCAGTTCTTGTCTTACTACGTGCCTTAGCACGTGAGTCTGTCTCAACAAAACTTCATGTGGGTCTATATCACTCTGTCAATTGGCCTAAGTCTCCAGAAGCAGCGAGAAACCACCAGAACACCACCAGAAGTTTTTGGGTGTGTTTTTTTCTATGGAATCATGACAAACGAGGCTCAGTCACAAAATACGAGGTGAACCAACACATGCATGTTGTTAATGAAAAACCATCATGTGTCCTTTGACGTACTTTAACAAAACAATTTTAAAAAATTTTGTTGTCTGTTTATATATTTATTTATTTTATGTATATTAGTACGCTATAGCTATCTTCAGACACACCAGAAGAGGACATTGGATTTCATTACAGATGGTTGTGAGTCACAATGTGCTGGGAATTGAACTCGGGACCTCTGGAAGGGCAGCCAGTGATCTTAACCGCAGGGCCATCTCTGCAGCTTGCAAAGCATTTTTTTTTTTTAAAATGTGTCTGCTTCAGCTAAATGTTTGTTTACGTGTCTGTTTTAACAAAACCTCCTTTCCACCTGTGTCTGCTTTAGTGAAGTCTTTTCCACGTGTCTGTTTTTAGCAAAATATCCTTTTACCCAGAAAAGTGTTCCTTCACGTGTTTGCCTCAGCAAAACATCATTTGATACAACTGACTTTCTAAAGAAACCTGAAGTTTCCACTTCAGGATTGCTTCTGTGTTGTGCTTTGGAAGGAAAGCTGGTAGTTTAGCCCAACGCCTTGCTTTCTCCTCTTGGGAATGTGCTTGCCAGATTGACTCGGCTTCCCCAGGCAGGCTCTGACCCTACCTTGGCTCAGCTCTGTCCTCCACAGTCATTTCTAGATTGCAGTCCCAATTGCTTGTATACAAGAAAGGCCTTCTCACTACACTTTATCAGTACTAAGTGTGGTGTTTTGGACCTGGGTGAATTTCTCCTAAGTTTGGGGTAAACTCGGGGTAGAAGGGAAATACCATCATGGAGGTACCTTGTGACCATCTCATAACGTCTTCAGAGCTGTCCAAGAGTGAAGAGCTGGCAGAACCCAAGCATCTACCAACCTGAAGAGATGATAAACGTGTCAGTACAAATGGTATACAAAGCGACCTGTGATTAAGTTCTCAAGCCAAATGTCACAAGGACAGACACTTGAGTGCTTAAGTCCCAGGGTTTGGTTGAGATGCTTACCTGAGGGGGTCTAGGCGATGCACACCCAGGTAAGAATCCTCACTCAGGAGAGTGTTGTCTGAATTTCAGTCATGATGGAAAAACCAGCTAGTTTCAAAACACCACAGTCCCCTTGCAGACTGGAATGTGGGCAGCAACTAGAATCGGCCAACCAACTCTCTAACCAATCCACACAATCATCTTCGCTTTTATTTCCGCCTCCTATTTTTCCACTCTTGGTGAGATGTCAACCGTAGTGGAACAGGAGAGGAACACGGGAGCACTCTTCGAACTATCGCGCCACGTTTCTGCAAGTCTCAAGATAAAGGATACAAAAAGAAGTCTGAAGTGTTCTGTTACTGTGGGTGGTGCATTCTGAAGTTCTGAAGAGAATCTCAGGGCGTGTAGCTAGGAGCAGTATTTTATTAAAGGACCGGTCCTGGGCACCGATTTCTGAGTGTTCCTTCTTTATTGGCTCTCAGGATGGCACCACGTAGCATGGATCCTCGGACCACGTCCATCATCGTCGCCCTGCACACGGACTTCCTGACGTCGATGACAGCAGCCCTTCCAGATCTAACACCGCCAATGTTTCAGTGACTGTTCTACTCGGCTCACACGAGCCCCAGCTAAAGGCCTACCCTCTCCGCCCTTTCAGTGTCCACGGGCCGCTCTCATTTCTAGTTCGGTCAAGGTCAGAGAGGCTCTCAAAGAGCCATACTTCCAACGACGGTTGGATGGTCCAACACGCATTCAGGTCCAGCCAGACAAGCCTCGGGTCTTAATAATCTGTTCCCCAGCCAGCAGCACGTGTGGCATTGCTCAGTGGCACGGACTCTGAACAGATCGGAGGGAATGGTGGCAATGGGCAAGGCTGGCTTGAAGAGGAGGGTGCCACTGGCAAGGAGGAATCATCCCCATTTTCCCCGTTGGATGGCAATACCGTTGAATCTTTGCTCCTGGTCTCTAGTCTCTCCTAAGCAGGGCAGCCGTGTTCCCTGCTATCTCGTTCTTTGAAGCACAGATCACGTGTTTGCAGTCTTGGGTCTTAGCTGGTGGAGAGGCTTTAGGAAGCTGTGAAATCTTTGAGAAGTAGGGCACGCCTGGAAGAAGGGGGCCACAGTGGGGAACGGGCCTGAGGTTTGTAGTCCAGCCCAGTTCTGGCTTCACCTCTCTCCCCCTCCCTCTCCCTTTCCCCGCCCTCTCCCCCTTCTCTCTTCTCCCTCCCCCTGTCCTTCCTAAATGCTGACATGGTATAGCCACCTCACTCTCTTGCTTCTATAGCCAAAAACCATGGTTCATAAGCATAAGCCAGACTCTCCATTAACAAGAAGCTATGATCCCATCTCCCCCTCTTCCCCCTCCTCCCCTTACCCCTCTTTCTCCTCCTCTTCTTTCTCTTCCATTTCCTTATCTACAGTCTCTTCGGTGCTGTAACTATTTCTTGAGCACCACCAATCTAGGCATTCTATGCATATGCCTCGGTCTAACGTCCATCCTATAGGATGGCACTATATATCTATTTTACAAGTCTCTGCCAGTGTGTGCCTTCCTTTCTCAAGCTGTAAGACTCTTCCCAGATGATTCTAAATTGTGTTAAGATGACAATTAGAGCTATCACCAAGCTCATGGGTGGCTTTGGTGCTCACAGTGTCTTGAGAAAGCCCCAGGCCTAGGCACATCCCCACAGCTTCCTGCCCTCCCCTGGTCCCCCTGGTGCCACGTTTCCGGGTCTCACAGCAAAAGCAGAGTTAAGGAAAGGCAAATGGCAGACTTCTCAGCTTCCCAGAAAAGCAGATTTCTTGCAGGTTAGTTCATTGGTGTTGGGTTGGGCGCCCCACTAGGAGGCAGCACTAGTCCCTTCCTGCGTCTCCTCACCAAAAGATCCATGGAGAAAACAAGCACATTACCACCAGAGGGCGCTGCGACTCCACAGTTTTTTTATATAAAAAAATCTGATGTCTGCAAACATAATTTAGATTTCTTTTGTTTCTGAGGAGAAATCAAAGGTTGCCTATGAGGCGGCAGGCGGCGAGATATGTATTTATACGGAGAAGCAGAGATTAGAAGTGTAGCAAACGCTCTGAAGGTATCTTGCTGTGTCCATATTTGAAATTTTCAACTCTATGGGAACACTTGCTTTCAATGTCAAGCAGAAGACAATGCTGAGGCTAAGGGCTGTGCTTCGGAACAGAACCGGGTGACAGTCCCCGATTTGTGCTCAGTAAATCTGTGACTACCTCCTGAGCTCATGGAGGTTTGGAACTTTCTATGTAGACCAGGCTGGCTTTAAACCCAGAGAGCTCTGCCTGTCTCTGCCTCCCCAGTGTTAGGATATGTGTGGTTATAGCAGCATGAGGTGTGTATAGGGCCGAGATTAACCCTGGGAGTTTTCCTCCATCACTTTCTACCTTATTCTTGGAGGGTGGATCTCAGTTAAACCCAGAGCTCACCGGCAGAGCATCTAGCTAGCCAGATTACCCCATATGGTAGTTAGCTTTTAACCTGATACAACCCAGAATCATCTGGGAAGGGAGTCTCCATTGAAGGAGTACCCAGATCACATGGGAATGTCTGTGGGGGCTTGTCTTGCTTGTTAGTGGATGCAGGGGAGCCCAGCCTACTGTGGTCCTGGGTTGTATAAGAAAGCTAAGTACGAGCCAGCAAGCAGAGTTCCCTCGTTGTTTCTCGATTGGACTCCTGGCCTGATTTAGCCCCATGACTGACCTACCTACCAGTGTGAGTCAAGTAAATTCTCTCCTCTCCTGAGCTGCGGTCTCAGTGCTTTATCGTGATAGCGGGAAGGACACCAGGCCACTCTGCCAATCCCATCTGTGCCTCGAGCATGAGAGATTTCAGGTGGGCAACCCACCCACGGGCATTCACAGGAGCGCTGGGAACCCACACTCCGGCCCTTCTTGTCCAAGGAGTGTTCTATCCACTGAACCATCTCTGCAGCATGTTTACAGGGTTTTGCTTTACGCGGGTCGAGAAGGCAGCAGCTGTGGCTTGTGGCAGACTATGGTCCGAAGCTGAAGAACTGGATTTGAGGAGTACGTGTGTGTGTGTGTGTGTGTGTGTGTGTAGGGGGGTACATTTTGGAGAGTGGGATGGTTGAGAGCAAGCCAAGCCAGGGAAGTGCCCCTAGAGATCACAGGGTGGCTGCAAAGACCCTGTAAAGGTTACTGCACCCACAGGCTCACAAGACCAAGCACCGTTGTCCCAGGTCCCTCTGTTGTGGCACTCTGAGCAAACTCCACTCTCACCTCCTTTTGCTTCTTGAGATCAGTGTCTACCCTGGCGAAAGGGGACAGCAAGGACCCACCTGTGATGCTTAAGAACCCGAGAGCCGTGTTCCTAGGCTGCCTCAGAAATTTAGCATTCATGGTAATTATGTGCACTTGAGTTTTAGAAAATGGAAAAGGAGTACTCTTTTCTCTCTTCCTTTCTTCTTCTTCTTCTTCTTCTTCTTCTTCTTCTTCTTCTTCTTCTTCTTCTTCTTCTTCTTCTTCTTCTTCTTCTTCTTCTTCCTCCTCCTCCTCCTCCTCCTCCTCCTCCTCCTCCTCCTCCTCCTCCTCCTCCTCCTCCTCTTCTTCTTCTTCTTCTTCTTCTTCTTCTTTCTTCTCTCTCTCTCTCAAGAGCTGCTATGGTAAGAGGCATTTCACAAGGGATCATTTACACAATCCTATTTTAGAGTTGGGCTCTGTCGATGCATTTTAACCACAGGGGAGAAAGACTTCTAATTGGGGCTAGGGTAGTTTCAGGAATGGCAGTTCTGAGCTGTGTAGTGGCAGGTGCTGGTGAAAAGCGGATTAATCTCATTCAGTATGTGAGAGGCTCGGCTGTGCAGCAGTCTGGGCACCAAACACTTATGTATAGCTCCTGTTTCATGTCCTCATGCCCTCTGAGGTATGAGCAGGATGCAGTGTTAGTTAAGATTTACTTTGACTGTGCGTGCATGTGTGTGCGTGTGTGTGTGTTTGTGTGTGTATGTGTGTGTGTGTGTGCTGTATGGGCACATGTGTGTTTAGGCACACTTGCCCCCTGTGTGCATGGAGACCGGAGGAGGACATTGTGTCTGGCTTGTCTGCTCCCTTCTTTCTTTTTCGGAGATACAGTCTCTCTCTGAGCCTGGAGCTAGGCCAGCCAGCAAGCTAATTTGATCTCCTCTGTTCTGCTTCAAAGCATTGTGGCTCCAGGTGTGAGTGTGGCTACCTGTAGCTTTATGTGAGTGTCTGAGAGTCAGGTCCTCATGCCCGTGTGACTGCCATATTACCCACTGAGCCATCTCTTCAGGTCTGACTTTTGGCTCTAACCAACATCGAGTCAATGCAATGTAGTATTTCACTATGATTTAATTTTTTTTTTTTAGTTTTATTTCTTTTCTGTGTATGATTGTTTTGCTGACATATATGTCTGAGGAGGTAGGAATAGGGCACTGGATTCCCAGGAGCTGGAGTTAAGGATGGTTGTGAGCCACCATAGAGGTGGTGGGAATTGAACTCTGGCCCTCTGCAAGAACAACAGCTGCTCTTAAGTGCTGAGCCATCTCTTCCGGCTCTCATTGGGAGTTTAATTAGGACATCCTTGGTGACCAATGGCACCGAGCATCTGTCCACATGACTATTGGCTATTTCAATACATTCTCTGGAGAAGTATCTCTTCAACCTTTTGCCAATTTTCAAACTGTCTTTTTGTGATCAAGCCACAGGAATTCGTTTTTAATTATTTATTTAGTATATGTAAATACACTGCAGCTGTCTTCAGACACACCAGAAGAGGGCATCAGATCCCATTACAGATAGTTGTGAGCCACCATGTGGTTGCTGGGATTTGAACTCAGGACCTCTGGAAGAGCAGCCAGTGCTCTGAACTGCTGAGCCATGTCTCCAGCCCCAGGAATTCTTTTGGTATTGCAGATATATGCATTTTTTTGGTCTGGTACAAAGTTTGTAAGTTCTTTCATTTAGTAAATTGTCTCTTCCTTCTTATCTGTATCCCGTGAAGCTTTCGGCTTCAATATGCCAGATTTGTTTTTCTTTTGTTGCTCATAGTTTTAGGTGTCATAAGAATTTGATGACAAATCCAAGGTTGTGAAGGTTTACTAGTAGGTTTTCATTTAAGACATTTGTTATTGTTGTTGTTGTTGGTATGATTATTGTTGGATACAAGGTCTCAGGTAAGCTATGCTAACCTTGAACTTGCCATGGCATTTGTCACAATGTCACAACCTTGGACTTCTGATCCCCATGTTTCTATCACCCAAATGCCAGGATTAGAGGAATGTAGTCCTGTGCCCAGTGAGTACGGCTCTGTGACCTGGGCCAGGCTTTGGTGCTAAGGAAGCACTGTTACTGGCTGACCCACAGCCCTGCCACGAGTTTTACATTCCTAACAGAGTTCTGATGTGTTTAGAGTCATCAGCGATGTGAGGGGGAAGGTCTAGCCTCAGTTCTTTGCCTATGGGTAAACGTGTTTTTTCTTTCTCTTGCTTCGTAGCTTTGCTGTTCCCATTGAAGATAAGCTGACCATAGGTCCCTGGGTTTGTTTTCAGGTTCTCACGTCCGTCCTCTGTCTGTAGTCTAGCCTGTGCCATCCTTCACTGCCTTGTTACTTCTCGAGTTTTAAAATCGGGGTACACAAGTCCGTAATGTCTTGGCTGTCTCAGGCACCCTGGGGCTTCTATAGAAATCAGCAAAACTTAAAACTTGCAAGGTTGAAGAGACGGTTTAGGTGTTAGAGCACTGGGCTCTTCCGGAGGACCCAGGTTCAATTCCCAGCACCCACACTTCAGCTCCGCCTGTTCTAACCCCAGAACCTGACTTTCCATTGGTTCTGTTCTTTGACTCCTTTTAAAGATTTATCTATGTATTATATATGAGTACACTGTAGCTGTCTTCACACACACCAGAAGAGAGCATTGGATCTCATTACAGATGGTTATGAGCCACCATGTGGTTGTTGGGATTTGAACTCAGGACCTATGGAAGAGCAGCCAGTGCTCTTAACCATGGAGCCATCTCCCCAGTCCCTTTGATTCCTTTTAACATTGTCCATTTTCAGAGACTCTGTCTTATCTGGCCTTTATTAGTTGACTTATATATCTGATTCATTTCTAAATGGGACCATTCTCTTAAGAGTGGTTTGCCCATCCCAAGTGCAGAGAAACAGCGTTGACTTACTTAAATATTGACCTTGCATCCTAAAACGCTGAGATCTATTACCCGTTTTGATTCTCTTTCGTGTTCCTGATGGTCTTGGGGATCAGGATTACAGGATCTGCAGGCAGAGACAGTTTTGGTGTTGTTCACTCTAGTTCACTCTATTGCAAACGGACTCAGCCATCCTGTAACAAAGGCTCCAGCTCTTCTTGTGAGTCTTCTGCTAGACAAAACGTCGGGCCACCTCTCTGGATCGGGGTGGGTCAGGAAGAATTGTCCAAATTTCTCTGACACTCTTGCTTTGTTGCTGAGGACTAAGTGAGTCCATCAGTAGGCTCCAGCATCTTTAGCATGCCAGCAGGGAGGGCTGTTCAGGGATGCGTCAGTGTTCTTATTGGAGCTGTCCTCTCAAAGAACAGCCTCCAACCCACAGGGAGGGGTTGGGTGAAGGAAGGAGAACACTCACCTTTTGACCACACCTGCCCCTCAGCATCAGATGTGCTGGACCAGGGTGAGTGACACTCATGCCTTGTCTTTCTGCCGGAAGGCAAACCTCACCTGGGGACCTGTGGGATCCCAAGAGAGCCTTGTTCCTAACGCTGTCTCATGAACTGGGAATGGGAAGGAAGGGTGTGGTGTTGGTTCAAATACCACACTTGGCTACAGGCCTCACTGAATTAGTCTACTTCGTTCCTTCTTTCCTCTCCTGCCCTCCTCCTTCCCTCTCTTCCTCCTTCTCTCTTTTTTATTTTCTTCTCTTTTCTCTTCCTTCTTTCCGATCTTCCTTCCTTCCATTCCCTCCTTTCTTCACCGAAGGTCAAACCCAGGGCTGTACTCGCTAGGCAAGCACTTCGGAGCTGCGGAAGCACTTGCTCCATCCAATACGTGACCACTATCAGTGACTCTGAGTACCTTTTTCTCTTTGGAAGTGATTTTCCTCATCTCCCCCATCAGAAGCAGATTCTTATGATGCAGGCTGAGTGTGGAGATTTTAGTATTGTCACCTGCTAGATGAAGACCGTGTGTGTGTGTGTGTGTGTGTGTCTGTCTGTCTGTCTGTCTGTCTGTCTATGTGCCTGTGAGTCCTGGTTGATAGAAGGTCTCTCTACCACCACATGGTTCCTGTTCATGGTTCTTCCTGCTCATGGTTCATGAACACCCCGATGGAAGGGACCTCACTGATTTTAAACTACCATCCCCAGGGGCAAGTTGACCACATAAGATCCAAACAGCTAGCTTGCACAGAAGGTCAAACAAAAAAGGTGAGTGCTTTAGAATTTTAAACAACCTTGTGTGACCATAAAGTCCTGGGAACAGCTGCAAGATGGCAACTTGATGTTTGGAACCAAGCGCTCACATGGCGCGTCTAAGTTTAGAAGCAACACAGCGCCTATTAAAGAGGGCCAGGACCAGCAGGTCTGGGACGTGATGATCTTTCGCTCCGAGTCCGCCTGCGGCTGATTTGGATCCAATAATTTTCTGATACTGAGTGAAGGAGAGCCTGGCCACAGCACATGCCTCTGGCTCAGAAATGTGCCAAGAATTAGGATTTAAATGCCAGCCTCGTGAGACTCGTCGTGCTGGCAACACGCCACCCCATCCCCGACCCCCACCGATAGGCTGTTACTCTCCATCATGGGTTCTGTGTAGATACCCTCTGACCTCTGCTGCTCCCTCCTGGGGATCTCTGCCAGCTCTTTGTTGTGGGCCGATGACCTTGTGAATCATCACCTAGACCCCATCAGAAGCATCTCCAAGCCAATGGGGGTGAGCCACAGATCAAAGCGAGACGAGAAAGGGGCAGGCATGTGTCTTCTCAGCTTGGGAGCCTGCTGTGGCAAGTTCAAGACTCACCTTCTTGTCTTACTCTTAGCAGCACAATCTCCCATCCTTGCCCTGCTGAGCGAGGGGTGCTGTGACGCTGGGTTTACGGTGTCTCATTCAGCCTTTAGCATTTTGGCCTCTGCATGAGATGTTCATTCCAAGTGACATGTTCTTTCCCAAGTGACAGTGGATAATTCTATTTCTTTCCGGAATCCTTTTCAAAAATTTGCCCTATTTATCATTAACTTTTAAATGGGTTTATTTGAGAGACAGGTTCTTACTGTGTAGCCCAGGCTGGCCTGGAACTCACAGTGATCTTCTGCCCCCAGATCCTGGGTGCTGAGGCTCCAAGTGGGAGAGATGGCGCGGAGCTCTCCTTGCCATCTTGCCGTGGTAACAATGTTCCTTCTGTCTTCCCATTCTGAGAGAAAGCACAAGAGAGAGGGCCTGGTTATTAGCCCTAGGGAATCTCACACACTCATCTTGGGTCCCCAGTAAACAAAATAGATGACTTTGTTCACATCCTGCCCTGGAATTTTGAGCCTCTGTTGGGTGCATGAATCAGTGTTTGTTCCACAAGCTCCTTCCAGAAGTAATAAAGCTAACATTTCTACAGAGCTGAGCTCTTGCTTGGAATAGAACTTGTTTGCTGTCTGAACTTCTTCTGGGATCCGTGTGGAATAGTCAGCAATTGTGCTTTGCTGGGATACAGGGCGTTTCGATACATAGCGTATAGTATTCCAACTGTGTTTGGGGGAGCTGTCCTCTTAGGGTTTAAGCCTCAAGTTTCCATCAATAAGCTCCTTTGTCCATGTACAGGTACCCAACATTACGTTTTAGGAGAGAAATGGTTAATGGACCAGTTGATGATGTGGGTTGAGAGGTTAGATACAAAGTTCAGAAACATGTGAGGAATGAGTTCTAGAGGCTTAATATATAGCCGTAGGATTACAGTTAACATCAGCCATGGGGTCACAGCTAACCACAGACACAGCCAACAATACTGCACTGCACACTTAAAATCTCAGGGGGAAAAAGAATGTCCTTAAACACAAGAATGTCAACTATACTATGCAGTCATCTAATAATTTATATGTGCATCAAAATATCAAGTTTCAAAACTTAAATACAGGCCATTTAAATTTGCATCCTTTATCTCAAATTAAAAAAAAAAAATCAGGCTAGGGAAACACAAACTACCGTCTTAGAACCATGTTAACATAGAGCAATTGGGGCACCTCTGTATAAATAGAGCAACACACCATGGTCTGCAGGCATCATGTCACAAGTCAGCCCAGGCACTGTCCTACCAAGCGTCCCCCTGGCACAGTCCCATAGCCTCTGTTTATTTATAGTGGCCGTAGCATATTTGGCAGCTCAATGGTCTCTAACAGCCGATAACCCCAGACGCCATGTGCTAAAAGTAACCCAGCTCCCGCTGCATTAGAAATAAGCGTTTGGAGAGGGAAGAAGATAGGAACATTCCAACTTTTCTACCGGGATAGGTGGATGGAGCAGCCACATCAGATGCCGAGGGCACCTGTGAACTCACCGTGGAAGCTGTCGGGTCAGCTTCAGTGGCATTGGTGATGAAAATCCCCAGCTATTTCTGGAGTGGTTGATTGATGTCTCAGATAGAAGTTGACATTTTGATAGGATCCAAGCATGCGTTGATGGGAGTTAATGAGTATAATCATGATGCTAATGATATTTACACTGTACCTTCCTTCCAAAGGACCCCCCCCCCCGCCAGCTTCAGCTTTATTATCTCATTTGTGTTGAAGATGTCCCTTTGGAGTTGAGAGGCAGGTGTTAGTAATCCTTTTTATTCTTTTATTTATTTATTTATTTTTTCGGGGAGAGCAGACAGAGGAAGAGTTGATTGCTTGGCTGTCAGGCCTCACTCAGATGGTAAGTAGAAACGTTTAAATAAACCGAACTTAGGGACACCAAGCAGAAACACCAGTCTTTCCCAGTTTCCGGTTGTCCCTAACAACAATGCTGACAGGCTAAGCCCCACTGTCACAGTTCAGCTCAAATCAAATGTCCTTGGGGGACCGGAACAGACTGACGAGTGCTGTCCAAGTACTTGACCCCAGCATGCAGGGCTCTTGTCATTCCAGCACCGTGTCACCATGTTCCTATGCTTATCAATTACAGCCAAATGATCCACGTGCTTGACCCCATTGTCTGTTCTGCACACCCCTCTTTTGGCTTATTTCCATATTGCATGTCTATGGGTGTTTTGCTTGTGTATAAATCATGAACCATGTGGATGTCTGTGCACCATTGTGCATACAGTGCTTGCAGAGGCTGAAAGAGGGCACGGGATCCCCTGAGACTGGGGCTACAGGACACTGTGAGCCACTAGGTGGATGCTGGGAATTGAGCTCTGATCCTGTGGAAGAATAGCCAATGCTTTAAACTGCCGGGCCATTTCTCCAGTCTCCTGAGCACTGTTCCATGATGCCATCTTGCTGTGACTGTAGTGTCTGTCCTCTTTGTCTTTTGCTGCATGTCATCTCCAGGAAGGCAGGGCCTGTGACTCTTATTTCTCAAGAGCACAGCAGCTGTAACATGCATAAGGAACACTTGCTTTTGGAGTGTGCCCCACGGGCTCCTGCTGTGTTTCTGTTCAAGATGCCCATTCAGCCTGGAGCCACGCCCGTGCCAACCAGCTGAAGGCAGAGTAGACTCTGGCTCTCTTCAGATTCTTCTGGGTCTCCCCAGCCTGGGAAGCACAGAGGCAAGGAAAGCAAGTACAGCAATAGCTTATCAGTCCAGGACCTTACTCGGTGTATGCTACACGCAATCTGTGTATGCTACATGCAATCTGTGTATGGTACGTGCAATCTGTGTATGCTACATGCAATCAGTGTATGCTCATGCAATCTGCGTATGCTACATGCAATCGGTGTATTCTCATGTAATTGGTGTATGCTACATGTACTCAGTGTATGCTACATGCAATCGGTGTATGCTCATGCAATCTGTGTATGCTACATGCAATTAGTGTATGGTACATGCAATCAGTGTATGCTCATGCAATCTATGTATGCTACATGCAATCAGTGTATGCTCATGCAATCTACATATGCTACATGTAATCAGTGTATGCTCATGTAATTGGTGTATGCTACATGTACTCAGTGTATGCTACATGCAATCGATGTATGCTACATGCAATCAGTGTATGCTCATGCAATCGATGTATGCTACATGCAGTCGGTGTATGCTACATGCCCTCACTGCTTACAAAGCACTTAGCAACCCGAGGCCCCTACTTGCACAGAACTTTGAACTGCGTGTTAACCTTACTGTAAGCAATGCAATAGGTTGGTGCCCTGAGCACCCTCTTTGTGATCCTTCTTCTGTGATTATTCTAAAATGTATTCTGAAATTAAGAGAAACAGGCACATCTAGACTGGATTGGTATTGGGTATATACAGTAAGGAAGATGGTTTCCTCTGAATGAATTTGTTTTTGGGAAAACCACCACTTACCATGTTACCCTTATATGCAATTAGTAATGCATATGATTACAGTCAGATAGATGCATCATGGGAAAAGACATGCACAGAGAACAAATCCTTACATAACCCAAACCTGTCAGTTCAATCTTGAAGTCATCATGCCTTGCTCCTTAGCCACCAAGTCTTCTTCCTCCTGGATCCATAAAGACAGTCCCAGACAGTGACCCGGTGCCCTTTGCCACTCAGATGTCCCACTGTCCTCTGGCAATGAATCTGGTCTGGACTTTTGTTTTGCCTTTGCTGTTTTGCTATTTGTCTGCACATCACTACTTTTCTGAATGAGACCTGGAAACACCCAGTCCAGATGCCAACAACCTCTTGTTCTGTAATGGCTCTGAGTTGCTTGTTGTTCATTCCAAATATTTGTGCACTTGAGGTCTTACATCCCTGCCCCTCCTGAGCAGCCAGTCCTCAGAAGACAGGGGCCATGGCTCAGGGCCTGGCAAGGTTGGGCGCCTGTTACGTGCTCTCTTGTCTAAAGCTACTCTTAGCTAGTCTTCTCCAGTAGCATCCTCATTTCCAGATGCTGTATCTTGTTATGAGAAGGTACCTGTTCACCTGGAAAGTGTCAGGCAAGCTCAGTCAGGGAGCGCTTGCCATGCAGGGTTCCCATAGAGAGGACCCTCTTTTCCCTGGGTCAGAAGCTCCAGACTCTGGTACTGGGTTGGGGAGAAATTTCATTTCCTGTTGAGTCAAGAGCAGGTTTGCAGAGTGCCACTTGGCGCTGAGCAGTTATTAGCTCTACTGGCAGTGTCAGTGACAACCTATAGTAGAGAATTTGTTAGCTACATCAATTAAGAACTTATAAGTAGATCAACATCCTCCCCAAGGAGCTCGAGGACTACTCTGAGCATCTGGGGAGCACCATAGAGGAACATCCTGTTATGATGACAGGACTGAACAAACTGTGGGGCTGTGTGGAAGCTTCTCAGTGGCACGTTTTGACAGTCTGAGGAGCCCTAACAGCAACGTGACATACCCCAGGTAGGTGGTGTCATAAGTCAGAAAGGTCCGTTCTGTGTGCGTATTGTGGAAGATTGGGGGCTGTTACAGCTGATGATATACATCTGCCTTTACTGAGGTGAAAAGATGCCTCTAATTCATTGTTGAACAAAGACAGTAGATTCTAGGATATTTTAACGTTGTTAAATTATTCAATATTTCCACAAATATCTATTCATAAATTTGTGGTGTCTTCTGAAATGTTAAGAGTAGCTAACTATGGATGATGGAAATTTGGGTAATTTTTCCTTAATTAAAAATTTAAATACATTTTATTTATTATTAGCTTTGTGCCATATGAGGCACATGAATGGATACGCACGTGGCACCTTGCACGTTTGGACATCAGAGGACAGCTTGTGGGAATCTAGGGTTTGAGTTCTGGTTGTGAGGCTTTTGTGGTAAAAGCCTTTAGCTGCTGAGCTTTTTTTGGTATCCCCATCCCCATCTTTACACTTCAGATAGAATTTTTGTATTGCTTGGGTTTTATTTTTACAGCGAACAGTTATTGTCTTTTTAATAAAACAGGGCTTTTTCAGATTATAAAAAGTTACTGGGATACAAAAACCTCATAAAGAATAACCTTCATATTTCCTTTAAAACTCTTACTGCAAAACAAATGGGAACAAAATTCACTTTGAAGCAATCTTACTTCTGTGCATTCCCTGTAAGTAGAGACGGGCTCCTTAGACACTTTCCTGTGAGAAAATCATGCACACATGTGCTCTTTCCTCTCCCCTGCTCCCCTCCGTCTCCCTTACCACTTCCCATCAGGAACAAAGAAAGAAAAACCATTCAGCTTGGCCCCGAATGGGATGTTGTGATGTGCCAACTAGGTAGCATGGTAGAAGAAGAACTAGACAGACACCACTGGGCACCGTACAACTCACATTTTATTCTGTCTTGACTGGTGTACATTAGGAGTGGGCAGCTGGAAACTAGCGTCAGGGCAGAACTCCTCTGGACTAATGGGTCATGGGAGATATGGCTGGCTTTGGCACACAGACTGGATAACCATACGTTGGCTGAAAGTTGGAAGGCAGGATGGTTAAAAAAAAAAAAAGCACAAACCTACCACCGCACAGAAACTATGTCTGAATTCTGTAGCGTGTTAGGGAGTAACATGCAACCCTACATAGGCCACGCTGTGAGGCTACAATTTATCTCATTTTCCCTTCCTAGGGACACAGAGATGAGGGCCTTAGTATTCGGTTCCTAGGAGCATTCTAGAGCCATTAGCACACTGTGGAGAGAGACCTGCCACCGACTCCTACAGCAACCCACCGGTTAAAGACACAATGCTAACTAAACAATGCATTCCTTCTGGCTCACCTCTTTACTAGACCAACTCCTGTCTACCCACTCATTCTAACCCTACCTACATACTCAGTTAAAGACTTATCGAGTCTTTAAAATGTCAAGAAGCATTTTTGTTCGTCTTCCCATCTTTGTGAGACCCAAAGGGAACTTGGGTAATGACATCTTTCCCTTTCAGAGATAACTTTACGCTGGCGAGAACATCACAGGAGCAATGCTGCATGCATTTTGAGAGTTTTCCCTGCATCACACAGGAAATCCAAAGGGCAGGATAAGATGGGGAAGAGGCAGTGAGTGGTTCTCATCAATTTCTCAAGACAAATAAGTAAAGGGGGACACAAAGAAAAGGGGAATTGGAAAACCACCTTGGGTACAAGGAACTGTCACCATGAGAAAAAAAATCTATTCACTTGTAATTGACTAAACTAACAGAGGACAGTTCTGTAACCAGGATGATAGAAGGGACGTCAGTGACAATGACAGGCTGGTACCTGTACAGTGGGCTCTTTTTTTCTGCGGTTGATTTGGAGATGGTCACTTCTCAAAATTCGAGTTTTGTTTTTTCTAGTGTAGGGTCAAATTTAACTCCCAAAGGCAACCATAACTGCTGAGAACAATTTTTCTTTATTAATTTAGGCAATTGGCTCACATTCACTTGCCCCGGAAAAGACTATTCAGCCATGATACATTGTGAGACATGATAATCATCAGGATATGGTTCATTCACAGGGTCTACAGAATTAGAGATCTGCACGTGATATGAGTCTAAAGATAGATAGCAAGGAAGAGATGGAGATTTCATCAAAGAAATTGCCAAGCAAGAGAACAGTGGTAAGGGATGTCCTGATTTCTCACTTCTGTCTGCTGAAAGGAATGCAATGAAGGCCAGTCTCTCTTGCCTTCATTATAAGAAACACTGATCACAAGGAGGGGTGAGGAGGGATGGAGCCGACATAGTCTCTGTCTCCCCAACTTTAAAGATCAAATGACAAACTGCAGGCTATATAGCAAAGGTAGAAGTGACCAGAAGTTTGATGACATGCCTGGCTGGGTCACCGTGCCTTGTAAAGTACCATGCCCCTGGCCTGTTTGAGCTTTTTAAGAAGGAATGCTCTCTTCCTTTGCTGTGGATTGTTCTCTGTGAGACCTGTGACAGCTGAAAGTTGTGTAATTTGGAGTTGAATTCCACAGTAAACATTCATGAATGTTTCAAAGGAGACTCATGCATTATTTGAGGTTGACTTTAGGAGCCATTTCCTGATTGTGTTCCTTAGGCCTTGGGTGGAGTCAGTCCTGGCTCTCACCAGACCATCAACAATCATTTAATGATTCTAAGGGGGTAGAGACAGGGTGAGTCAGAAGGAAGCTGAAAAAAGAGCAGGTGGTAGAGTTGAGAAAAACTCCCTTCTGTGCTCCTCCTATAGGACCAGTAGTGAGGCAAAAATCATGGCATGCAACTCAGTTTTGCTAAAATGTACCCATGGGGTGTTTCTAGCCTTCTTTATCTAACATCCTGTATCAATCACCTGAGGCCGAATTTACCTTCCTAGGTGTGGTAATGGGAACCCTGTGCCTCTGTGAGGTTCCTGTTCCTCGGCCAGTCACTCTGACTTGCTGCTGGTGGTCGGAGATGTATCTGTGAGGCAGAGAAGAGGAGGAGGAGGAGGAGGAGGAGGAGGAGGAGGAGGAGGACCTTCAGGAAAGCATCCAGAATGCAAGACCTTAGATTTATCCAAGCTCAAGGTGATTACGAAAGAAGCAGGGAAGGCCAAAGAAAGACCTGGAAGAAAAGTTCTTAGAGGTGAGAGAGGGGAATGGGAAGAATCCATGTTCTCGGGAATTTCACAGGAACCAAACATGACTCATGATATAGAGAAAGAAAGTCCCTTGCTTATCTGGCTGGCCAGGAAGACAGTCTTCAGAATGCCCTACAGCTAAATTATTCCCACACTAACAACACAAACACTTCAGTGAGTACTTCCACACTATCAACCACATCCCAACGATTTGGTTGTTCTGTTTTTCCTAGGTTGTGTAATTCATTTAGTAAATGTGCAGGTTAGGTACCACTGTGAAGAAAAGGAGGGTGTGGGAAATGAGGTGATTAACAATGGAATTAGTTTTTCTTTCTTGTAAACAAGAGTTAGTAGCACAGTGGCACAGTAGATTGTCAAAGGAAACAGGAGGAAGGGTACAGAGCCATCAGCCTTGCCTCGGCCACTTGCTGGCCACAGGGGAGGGACTTTTCGGCTCAGGATTCTATCTTCTTGTTAATAAAAACGGAGCAGCAGGTAAGCAGGCCATCCACCTTCTCCATCTCTGAATTGCTCACAGGGATCAGAAGATGGTCTTTGAGTTTCTCATAAACCTGTGAGGTAGCAGAAGCCAAGAAGGAAAAGAGTGTTACATCCTGGCCTAGTCAATCACCTTCAGTGACAATCAATCCACTTCATGTACCTGTGCTTTTCAGTCATTTAGGCCCAAGGTGCACATGTCCACAGACCCACCCCAGAGCTGGCCACAAGTGGTTGACCTCCTGTTTTATACGTTAACTTCCAAGTGAAGGATGAATCTCCAGTGTGACTGTTGCTGGAGTTGTCTGCCACTGTCTTTCCTGAATCCAGTGCTAATCAAACCCCATGGCTGTGTATTCTGTCTGAACGTCCCTGCCTTCCCTTCCCTTGGATGCGCTCCTAACTACACTTTTGTGTTCCTTTCCTGACCAACTCTACTAGGAAAATGAGACAGAATGTAAGTTAAGTGCGTGCTGCCGGACACTCTGGGTTTAAATTGTAGGTGTGAATTTTATAGCATCTTTCAACTGTAATGGAATGTATGTGTCAAAACATTCAATTAACTGTCCACAGACTCCCCCCACCCCGTGATCAAAAACACACTTAAAACAAAACAAAATTACTTGAAAATGCTGCTTAAAAACAACCCGGCCTGATTCTTTCGGAAACACTGCGTTCCTTAAAACTCTGAACACTGGCTGGGGAGCAGGGGCCAGCTGGGCTCCGAATTCAGGCCTGTCAACTTACTACCGACATTTCAGCGAAGTGACCTTCTAAGTTCTTCACTTCACTGGAAGGCTGGGCTACTACTAAGGGAGGGCTGTTACAGGGACTAAAGATGAGGCTTAGGAAGCGCTCAGCACAGCCTGGCCCAGAAAGACCCTTGGCAAACAAGGGTGTTACTGATGTTATTCTACTGCTGATGGACACAGGGCTGAACTGAGAGGCAGTTAATGATATTCCGTTGCTAGGCGACCAATGAGGCTGCGGAGGCATGAAGTCCTCAGAGTGAGGTCTGTGGACCTGCAGCTTGTTCATGTTGTGAGTCTAGGCTGGGAGCCCAGGAACCTGTATTGTTAACAACCCTGGCACAGAGGAGTGTACGGTCCATTGTTCATCTAGGAGCTTCTGTTGTCTTTGTGTCGGCTCCGGAGTCCTACATTTCCTTCAGGTTCACACTTCTGTTAGGGTGAGAACAGAATTACCTCTGAATTCCCCAGCTCCCCTTTCAGGTGCTAACAGAGCAGCCACGATACAGAATAAGCCTCGTCTAGTACTGTCTGTGTGAAGAGCAGGGCGAGGGTGGGGAAAGAAAAACGATGTGAGCAGGAAAGTGACTGCTTTGTGGGCAGGGCGACTCCAGAGTAGAAAAAGCTGGGCATGGTGAGGGATATGTGTTGAGATTCTGTAAACCCCACCCCTCAATTACCTGGCAGCAGGCAGGTACCTCTGCCCCAGTGACCTGACACTATTAAGGGGGCTGCTTGCCCCCTCCTCTCTCTCTTGCAGCCTTGCTCTCCCTCCCCTACCCTTCCTTTTCTTCTTCCCTTCCCCACCTTTCCCTCCACGTGCTCATGACCGGCCTCTACTCCCCTCTCTCTCTCTTTCTCTGCCTCTACTACCCTCTTAACTCTCCCATGACCTGAATAAACTCTATTCTGTACTATACCATTGTGTGGCTGGTCCCTTGGGGGAAGGGATTTCCAACATGGGTCCCCCCCAGAGGCATCTCCCTTGCCCCCAGGCCTCCCCGCACCTCCATGAGCCATATCCCCCCACTCTCTTCATCCTTCTCCTAACATTGGTGCCGAGACCCGGGACATCTTTCCACAACATTGGTGCCCCGGGACTTTTCCTTTCAGTGACTTTTCCTTTCAATATGTGTGACCCTAAGCACTGGAGCAGTGGAGACCTGTGATGTGATCCCTGGGGTTGCTAAGGACCCAGCCTAGTACACTTGGTAAATTCTAGGCCTGGGAGAGACCCTGTCACAAACGAAGAAACAAACAAATACCCAAAACCACCACCACCACCACCACCACCACCACCCAAAACCCTAACCCAAACAAAACAGAACAAAAATCCCTAAAAGGTGCCTGAGAAAACATCAAATATTGTCTTCAGGATTTCACGTGCATGGGCACGTTTTCTCTCTCTGTACCCATGGTAGCTCACGAAGGATGCACAGGGGAAAGAGGTGAGCTCTTTCTTTTTTCACTTTTAGGTTTTGGAGACAGAGTCTTGTGTGGCCCAGGCTGATCTTGAACTCACTGTATAGCTGAGGTCAGGTTTGAACTTTTTAATCCTCTGCCTCTCAAGAGAGAGGATGACAGGTCACCCTGCTGGTGCTCGGTGCTGAGGTTTCCCACTCGGGGCTTTGCGCTTGGGAAACCAACATTCTGACCATTAGCTACCCCCACAGCCCTTGGAGTTCTTGTGTGAGAAACCCAACTAGTAGGCAGCACCGCCCCAGCCACTGTGTGTGAATGAGAGAGGAAAAGTCAATCAACAATCCTTTTCTCAAGCAGGGTTTTGGTTTGTACAGCAAAAGGATGTCCCCTTTTTAACCATTCCATCATGAGAAGGTTCCCATGGAGGTTAGCTGCAGGACAGATGGTATTTTTACCTTTGCACTTTCTGGGTACTCTTCTGGGGTTCGGTGCAGCAAGACGTGCCCTTTGCTGGGGATGTTTAGGTATATACAGTTGGCAGCCATGTCGTCAGGTACAGTGAGCTTGTCATAACGATGGTCACTCATCTGCTGCATGATCTATAAAAACAAACAAAGCAGGCTGAAGGGGAGCCTCCCACACTCACAGGGAGGAACAGTAGGGTGGGACACAGATCTGTAAAGACGGCCTTAGACTGCCCTGCATCTCAGGCTCCTGATGTCCCTTCTAGTCTCTCAGAGCCAGAAGAAGAAAGCCCGACCTCGTCCTCTTAAAGCTTGTGTTTGCCTCTTTTACCTGTAATCTGGCTTATGCACCTAAGACAGGCCAGCAGAGCCTAAAACAGCTGGGTGCAGAAATCTGGCTGGGAGTTTGATAATATTCTTGGCTGAGAAAACATGGCTGCCCCAGTCTTAGGAAAGAGAGAGTATTACAGCCATCAGAAGGGTTAGTCAGAGGTGCTCATGAGCATGAACAAACACACACCGTCTGATCTTCTGTGGGTATTAAGGTCAAGGTCCAAATTTCCAAGAGACCAGTTGAAAGAAGGTAGTTATAGTCCAGCATGACTAGAATGAGGCGCCAGCATACACATTTGATACGTGTCAAATCTCAAACCTTCCATTTTAATGTGTTATTAGCATATACAATAATGGATTCACAACAGCGTTTCTATACATTACATCACGTCTTGATTGTATTTGCCTCTCCCCAGTAACTTTTCCCTGCTCTTTCCGCTCCTGACCTCGTTCTCTTCCCAGCAAGCCTGCCTTCTACTTTCACATCTTTTTATTTTTTTGACAAGTCAGGTTTCCTTAGCCTATGTCTGCATTTGAAATGTCTCCATGTTTTCTTCTAGTAGTTATGAAGTTGCAGGTCTTATGATGAGGTCTTTGATCCATTTTGAGATTTAAAGCAATTCTGCACTACTGAAAAGATCTCTCTCTCTCTCTCTCTCTCTCTCTCTCCCCCCCCCCCCTCTCTCACTCAGCCAGCTTTCTTAACCTCCACAGCTGAGACAGCACCAAGGATTCCTAGAGAGAGGCCCAGTGACTGGAGACAGCAAAGAGATCCTCAAAACGTAGGATGTAATGGCCACTGTTCCCCATTCAAGCCTAGACACATTAAAACAACAAGCAAACAAACAAACAAACCACAGAAAATCCATTATGCTTAATGACTTAATTCCCCAAGCACTGGGGAGGAGCATGAGCAGGTTTTGGCACAATACACTGAGGTGGGGTCCTCCCAGCACAATACACTGAGGTGGGGTCCTTCCACCATGATTAAATACCAGACAACAGCCTGTCTGGTTTGCAGCTTAAGTCTCAGTAAATAGATGACTCAGTGTATTCTCTATTTCCAGAGAAAGACCACAGAGAAAGGCTAGACCACAAAGCTGAGGTGTCACTAGGATCTCTCCACTTGAGCCAGATGGGCAGATCTACCACCTGTGTATCTGACTTACAGGTGCCCAAGGGTGATAGTGGGGGTGGGGTGAGGGGGTGGGGGTGGGGTGAGGGGGTGGGATGGGGGTGGGTGGGCAGAAGTTATCACTGCTCACTCCTTGTTTACCAGTGAGGGAACACATTAAGTCTCCAAAGTAGTGGAGTTGGGAAAGTGCCTATAGGAGACCAGACTTCCTCCCCTCCCCCACTGGCTTCCTCTCCTTCTCTGGTCCTTACTTAGGTTTTCTTCAGTCAATTATGGCAGTTCTTTGAAATTCTAATCTGTTTTTCCTCACTCTTTTCTTAATCACCTTTTCCAGAGCTTTATTCAGTAGAGCTTCTGAGGGGGCATTCCAGAAATTACTGGCGTAAAGGCTGGTAGCCAAGTCAGAATAGTTTGAAGATTGTTTCATTTTTTCTTTCATTACTGGGAAAAAAATGAATTATAATTTTCCTAATGGGGGAATAATTTAATGCTGAAGATATATGAAGCAATTTACTGATAAGTTCTACTGAGAGTTTCCTCTTAAAACAAATTCCTTAACAGATTACCAGCACTACCTCAGAGAACCCTTCCAATTAATTTATCCAGGCCTCCTTGGTATCATTTTGTGGCAAATTATAAACCGTGCTGTAAGAATGACTTTTAATAATGAACCGGCCACATGTGGAACTGTGAACAGTGCTGCTTATTCTGGACATGAAGAATTTCCGCCATGTTAGCTGAGGACCAGGTTCCCCTTCCTGTCAGAGTGTTCATTTTCATTGCAGTGTGCTGTTATTGACTGGTGAGATGGTTTGCCATTCACTTACAGCTTCGTGCAGGATACACACACACACACACACACACACACACACACACACACAAACGACACAGTGAATTTGTTGTTCAGGGGAGGAAGGTGCAGGAATCACAGCTCTTCATGGTGTTCACCTGTGTGTGTGTGTGTGTGTGTGTGTGTGTGTATGTGTGTGTGTGTGTTTGTGTGTGTGTATGCATGTATATGTGTGTGCATGTGTGTATGTATTTGTGTGTGTATGCATGTATATGTGTGTGTATGTATTTGTGTGTATATTCATGTATATGTGTGAGTGTGCATGTGTGTATGTATTTGTGTGTGCATGTGTGTGTGTGTGTGTGTGTATGTGTGTACTACCAAAAGCATGAACTTAGACTGGGCACCCTGGCAGGGCAACACTTCAAAGGGCCCAGGCTCCCAGAGAACAGGCAGAGGTGAGGGTAGCCAGTGGCTTTCTCTCGTCACACTCAGCCTTGGGAAGGATGAGCATGCTCTTAAGCATCCTGAGAATGTGACTCTGGGCTCACCGTGTCCCTGCATTTCCTTTTTCTTAAGAAGGACAGAGGAAGCGCTGTGCTCCAGAGATCTTGGTAAAGGACTGAACTTCCTGCTTGCCACAGCACCCAGCACCAAACGGGAAGCAGAAAGCACCTAAACTCTCTCTCTCTGTGCGTCACCAAATCCCTCCAGGAGCAGATTCCTCTGTATCTCTAGGGGCCTCAGGCTGAACTGGGAAAAATCTACCTACACGCCACGCTATCCAGCCTGTGGGGGTAAGATCTGCAAAGGCGCACTGCATTCCAAATGCTGTTTCTGACTGATGTCAGTGGAATTACTATTCTGCTTTGAGCAACTAAATTAGAAAGACGATAATTGGGATTGGGTACTATTAATGTCTGGACCACCTCAATAGGCTTCACGGGGTGCCACCAGGACCAAACCAACAGATTCACAGATACTCTAAGTGCTGCCTCCAGGAGGTGACCATCTGTAATTCAAGTGATGCCAAGCATGGGAAGGGTGGAGCCTACCTCTCTGTTATCACAGGCACCTTCTTAACAGTCCCAGAGAGAAAGGGGCTTTGGCCACAGCAGCACCCTTGGGACTCTCTCAAAGCTGCTGTCTTGGAGGGACTGGCCTGGCTCCCCCGAGTGGAGTTGCCACGGAGCAGTGGGAACCAGTGGGAACGTGCTGGCTCTCAGCCCGACACAATATGCATAGCCAGTCACATTAGCTAGGCATTTCCGGCAGTTTCCCACATTTCTGGGAATTTTCTCATTGAAAGGATTGGAAGGCAGCCCCATTCTTCTGCTTCTTACTCATGCCTTCTTTGTATTACAGCAATTACATTAAAAAAAAAAAAATCCTGGGCTGTGTGCTTGGACAGAACAACTTGAGGCTTAATTGGTCAAATACGGAGGCAAAGAGATAAAGAAGGCATTTAGAGATGGTTAGGAAATATTCCAAGCACAATTTTGGCTTGCTCATAATTGATCTTCTTGTGATCTCTCTCTCTCTCTCTCTCTCTCTCTCTCTCTCTCTCTCTCTCTCTCTCTCTCTCCATATATATATATATATATATATTTATACACACACACACACACACACACACACACACACATGTATGTATGTATGTACCCATCTTAACACACGACAGTGAAATCAATATTAAAAGCAACTAATTATAGAGTCCACTGAGAGATACGGGACACACGCGCAATCACTTCTCATTGCTACTAGGTCCCTGAACAAGTCTTCATGGATTTATCATGCATCAGGGGTTTATTGAAAGCCTGGCACTATGTAGCCGGCTCCAAGTCCCGGCAATCCTTTCAGGGCTCAGCCAGCATCACTCTGGATAATATTATAAATCGCTAACATGGTCTCTCATCTCGTGGGCTCTCGCAGATGAGCTTCAGATGAACGAGTCCCGAGAGCCACGTCTCTCACTCAGTAAATGACTGTACTGGGATCCAAGGCGGAGCAAGCACTGTACTGCAGAGCTACGTCCCTTGTCTGCAGCTGTGAGGCTTGCTTGTTTGTTTCTTTTTGACACAGGCTCTCCTCTCGTAGCTCTGGCTGTTCTACTCACGGTGACCTGACCGCATCTGTCACACAAGTGCTGGGAATAAAGGTGCGTGATACCATGCTTGGCTTGGATGTGTGTTATTTTGTTTTAACTATTATTATTTTTTTAGTTAGGGTTTCTCTGTGTAGTCCTGGCAGTTCTGCAACTCACTCTGTAGGCCAGACATCAGCTTACCTCTGCCTCCCAAGTGCTGGGGTTAAGGACATGTACCATTGCCACCGGGACTCAGATGTATGTTATTTTTTATTTATTTTATATATTTGAGTATACTGCAGCTGTCTTCAGACACACCAGAAGAGGGCATCAGATCCCATTACAGATGGTTGTGAGCCACCGTGTGGTTGCTGGGACTTGAACTCAGGACCTCTGGAAGAGCAGTCGGTACTCTTAACCACTGAGCCATCTCTCCAGCCCACAGATTAAATGAAAAATAGTATGTTTAATTTATTCTTTGAGGATTTCATATTAATATACAATGCATTTTGATTACTCGTCTCCACACACCTTTCCACCCTTTCCTCAACACACTTCTCTTCCAGGAACTCTCCTTATCTGCGCAGGGCTGCTGGCTGGCCGGATCTCCTACAGGCAGCCACAACTCTGTGTCCAGAAGACAGCACTCCACAGCGCTGGTCTCCAGCTCCCTTAGAGCTCTCTTTACTCCCTCTTCACTGTTCCTGAGCCTTGGTGGGGGTGGTGGTATGAGCGACACCCATAGGGCTGTGCTCTCACAATCGCTGCTTCATTGTTCCATTGTATCACTGTCAGAACCTCTAACAGTTCTGCCTTAGCTGTGGCTAAGTTGTGAAATGAAGCTTCTCTGAAGAATGCAGACATTAGCACCTCCTTTCTGCTTTCATGGGCACAGACAAAGCAACTTACAGAAAAGAGGGGTTGGATTTTGGCTCACAGCTTAAGGAATCAGTCGGCTAAGTCACAGAAGGCAAGGTACAGGGAGCTCTGCCTGGTTGTAATCAAAGGCAGGCAGCGGGAGGAGGTGAGTGCTGGTACTTAACCCTGGTCTCCTGTGTACACAGTCTGAGACCTCATCCCATTAGTCAGCGCCTCCCACGTTCAGGGTGGGTTTTCCTGCTCTGTTAAACCTTTCTGGAAGCCCTCTCAGAGATGCATCCAGACATTCGTTTCCATGGTGATTCTAAATCCTACTAGGTTGACAAGATTAACTGTCCCAGTAACCTAAATCCCACCATAAAAGGTTTAATCTCTCGGGTTTTGGAGGCAGCTGATCTTCACGCATCTTTCTTGGTCAGGGAGAAATGGAAAACATTGAACTTGTACTGATGGGTGTGACATTCTCTTCCTCTTCTCAATTCCTTTCTCACATCGACCCTGTGTATGTGGGTGATGTCATCTCTCTATGCGGTGATGTTATCTCTCTCGTTACGTGAAAGTAGGACAGTTGCAGAGAAATTCAGTAATATGTCCAGGGTCACTCACTCCACAGGCTAAATCTAGCTCCAGGCCTGGGTGTGTCTGACTTCCATGCCTACCTTCATCCTGACGTGCCAAACTACCATCTTACCACCCAAAAGGCTAGCCTCACGGTTCATAGGATAAATTTTCCTATAGAATTGTCTTGCCATTTGTATATTGGTAGAAGGTTTGTGTGCAAATGCATTCTATACACACCCTGGTCTTTGACGCCATCTGAGTTTGTGTCTGGCCTTATGTGGTTTGGTTTGTTTGAAACTATTTTGTTTTTAAGGAAAAGAGAGAGTAGAGCCCTTGGGTGGGGAGAAGTGAAGGGCATTATGGTTTCTAGAGCGGAGAGGAGCTGGTGCCAAGGTCAGAAATGGCAAAGAGCCAGACCCTATTTACAATGATGTCCTGGATTAATTTGGCCACTGTGCCCCACTGTTGGCGGAGTTTAGCCTGCCTGTCCGTGGAAGGCTTGTCTGGAGGATAGGGATAAGTCTGTGCTCACAGAAAGCATTCTAAATTATTTTTTTCTAGATCATGGTAAAGAAAATCATCAGTGGGATTCCCAACTACATAACTTGGACTAATTTTGACCCCAGCAGCTGGGAAGAGACTCAAAGTACTTGCTTAGCCCTGTATCTTTGGAAGTATCATATCCACGCTTGCTCTACGGATGAGCAGCATACAGTTCTTTAAAGCCACCGATGCTCTCCTCCGGAAATTAAATTTTATGACTGATTCTCATAAATCCTTTTGTTGGATTTGTGAAGCTTATGCATTTGAGGAAGTGACAGGTTAGAAGGTGTCTGTGTAGGCGCTGATTGACAGTTTTGTTTATGCTAATGTGTAACACCAATGAAACAAAGAAGACATTTACCGGGATTTTGTTTGGGGGATGGGTGTGTGCTCTCTGATGAACTGCACAGTTGTTAGAATACTGGAAGGGCATCTCATCGTTTCTCGATCCATGTTATGGTTAAACACATCACAGTTTTAAGTTCTCCTTTCCCCCCTTGAAGTAGGGTCTGGGTATGTGGCTGAGGCGAGCCTTGTACAGAAGCTGTACCACCACCCCTGCATTCACACACCTTTAAATGTAACCCGAGGTGGTCGGATTTCCTCTCCTTACATTAGACAGAAGGTCCTTAAGTTGCAGGTCAGACCGCACATGGGGTAGTGTGTAACTGAAGGCGGGAGGGTCATTTACTATTTAGCAACAACGACAGGTTTTCAAAAGTGCTGCAGCTAAAAGTTAATTCAAAATCAAACGTGTGATGTGTCCAGGCTGTTTCTGGCAATGCGTGGCCATATTGTATTATGTGACTTCACTGTAGCCTGGAACGGGAACAGTGTGGGCCCTACACCACACCTGCTGTCACCGCCTGCAGTGCCCACCAAGGCATCTCGAAACACCTCAGCCAAGAGCTGCAACAACCGTGTGCTATCAACTGCGATCTTTACACTGCTTGCAACGCTTTCTGCTATTAGAAGAACACAAAGTCTTCGTTAGAGGAAAACGATGCCTTTCTACCATTTTGCAGAATGTTAAGTACTGAATTATTTTAGCTTGGGCTTGCATTGTGTTAGACAAATAGGCACGCCCATCTTGTCAGAGTGCAAAATTGCTTTGTCCTTTAGTTACTCGTAAAATACATATTTTCCAAAGAACTTTTAATATTTTCTTCAAAAATAATTTTCTATCCATAAGTGTTTGATTTGTACACCTATTTCATATACCTATATACCCAGGGCTGTGTACAAACTTGTCAGATGAAGTCATGGGTAGAAAGGCTCAGAAGTCCTGATCTAGGTGGTCTGGAAAACAAGTCAGATCCTGACTCCGAACACTTGCTGATTCCCATGGGGACCGTCCCCTTCTCCCCTGTCAATCATGAGCTGCCTCAGGACATCACCATTACACACCGACAACACTCACCAGTGACCTCAAGAACAGCCAATGGCAAGATCCAGCAAGGCAACCAGGAAGTTAGAAGTTCTGACTATTTACTACCTTTGGTTGTAATTTGTTTAATTCTAAGTACAACAATTTAACTTTGGAAAAATGTGTGGGTATTCTGTCTGCATGTTTGCCTGTGTACCATGTATGTCCATCCTCAAATTGATTAAGATCCCTGATAGGATATTGCTTGCTGTTTAGGCAAACAGCTGCTATCATACTCTTAGCAAGAAACCCAAACCCCCACTACGATAAATATCTCCGATTAACGAGAAGAGAAGCTTCAGAGTCTCGTTCCACGCTTCCCCACCCCCAACCAGGTTGAACATTACCTAGGTGCGCTACAGATCTGAAATCAGAGGAATAGACTTGCTCTCTCAATCTGGCCTTCAGCAGCATTAGACAGAGAATGGGGAAGAGATATTTGGAACATCCGGAAAAGTGATTTCATTGTATAGAAAACCAAGACTAAAACCCTTGAGACACAGGCAGGATTTGAAACTGTAAGGACGGCTTCACAGAAGCTCAGTGTGGAGAATCTGTGTGGGAAACACACCGGAGGACTGCAAACTTCGAAGCCGGTTCCAGAGCCTGGGAGGTGTGGCTTAGCTGCTCGCTGTTTTGTGATTTGAGGCATGCCAAGAGTTTTCTAGACCTTTCTGTCGTCCAACAGCATCATCTGGTAAGCTTTGGAAACCACAGATACCTGGGCACCAGCTATAGGGATTTTTATTATGATGATTACTTGGGAGGCACAAATACCATTTCTTTTTCCTTTTGTCTACACTGGGAATCGAACCCGAGGCCTTAGCCATGCAATGGCAAGTGCTCTATGCTTGTGCTAGAACCCCAGCCCCTGGAATATCTCTCGAAGCATTCTGCAGTACTGGGGAATGCAGATTTTATTCTAACTGACAATGTACTTATTTAAAACTCAAGGTTTATTTAATGAGCTGGAAGGGAGGAATGGAACCTGGAGAATATTAGTTAGAATGAACTTATCTAATGAGCAAAGCTTTTTAATTCTCACTATGCATGTGTGTTTGCATACGGGCATGAGTCGACTGTGAGCACGTGTGGGTGTGTGCATGTGCATTGATTAGTGTGTGTGAGCATAAGTGTGTGTTGGGCATCAGACCCTGGGCCTCACCCATAAAGAGCCCATCTTACCACTGAGTTACACCTGCAGCCTTGCAGGGTACAAATATTTTTATCTTTGCCTCTTTACTGGAAGCTCCGGGGAGGCTTCTCATGTGGGGCTCTGAGGTAACACCTAATATGTGGTGGGCATTTAATCTATATTTGTTAAATAAAGCATGACCTTTATAGTACACTTCAGTCTTTTGCCAACTCCTAATTTCCTCCCCAAGCTTCCACTGCAACTCCCTGGAAGACACTCACTCAGAGCGAAGGCAAGGGTCTGCCTCCATGACTGAGAAAGACAAGTGAAGTAAGAACTCGACTCAGGGTCACGCATATTCATAAGCAAATGCCATCAGCCTCGAGCAGGGCGAAAGATGGGAAACAGCATTTCCCACTTAAAAACAACAAAAACAATCTTATAAACATGGGGCATTTTAGAGACAAGACAGCATGTCATAAACATTTCTGTTTCTTTAATCCGGGAAAGAGTCGGAACAAGGTCCAAAAATGGAGTCCTTCGAGGGAATTTCTGAGTGCTTGTGAGGAAATTCCAAGACATCAAGACAGGAGCCTTGCGACTTCAGTTTCTTCAAGGACACGGAACTGTTGTTGGATTATGATTTTGGGTCTCTCCCAGGTACAGCTGATAAGAGTGAGCTTACAGCTGACTCTTGTGTTAGTACGCTCTTCTCACGTGACTCAGCTCCACCTTCAGAGTATGGCCCGTCTGATGCCTTGAATAAAGTCGGCTGTAGCAAGAGACTTTAGCTGTCTTCAGACACACCAGAAGAGGGCATTAGATCCCATTACAGATGGTTGTGAGCCACCATGTGGTTGCTGGCAATTGAACTCAGGACCTCTGGGAGCCTCAGAGCTCCATCTCAGCCTTGCTAAATCAGGATTTCTCTTGGTAAACTCCAGAACGTGGCACGGCGTGCGATGTAAATGGGTACTCCCTGTAATTGTGTGTTCACGGCGTGTGAGAACCACTCCCAGACGATGCTCATGAGAGTAGCCTTACCACCCAGGGTGTGGGTGACCATGACTGAAAAACATTAGGAAATTATAATTCCTTCAGGCCTTCATTTAATTCTGATTTGTTTTATTTTGATCTCTGTGAGTCACCTCAGGGTATGTATGTGGTCACAGCTTTGAAGTTGGTCCTACTGCATGAAAGATAAAGGGGATAGCTTTGGGGACAGATCTCTAAAACAACCCCCCCCCTTTTTTTTTAGACAGGGTTTCTCTGTGTAGCCTTGGCTGTCCTGGAACTCAGTCTGTAGACCAGGCTGGCCCTGAACTCACACAGATGCCTCCACTTCTGCCAGGATTAAAGGCAGGCACCACCACCACAGATCAAAGCTGTCTTTAATATCGTGAGACAGTGCTATAAGAAATAAAGAAATCTAACACAGTTCAACCACCCAGAGTTCGTAACATGGAAACAAGGTTTAGAAATAATTCTCAAAGATTCTTAAAGATCTAACACGAATAGAAAGATGAAAATGAGAGAAATGCGATTACTGAGTGTGTTGGAGGGCTTTGCAGGGGTGTGGTAGCCATGAGAGGAAGTCCTCCACAGGGACCAGAGAAGAGCTCGCAGTCTAAACACCCCCTTTGACTGAATGTCTGCGTTTTTCCACGTGCTTTACTCATATTCAGCCAAGAAACAGGGCACCCATCAACACCAAGGGCATTTAACACATGTGACTTCCTCAGAGGATCAGTAACCCTAAACTCAGCCTTCCTCCTTCCAACTCAACTGACACATTTCCTAATCCCTTCGGCAGCAAAGATACTGCTGCCTGTGTGGTCAGGGGATCAGTAAACACGGCCGTGTGTGTGTGTGTGTGTGTGTGTGTGTGCGTGCGCGTGTGCGCATGCACACATGTACACACGAGTGTCACAGGGGCCAAGCTGGGATGAACTGGTGTTTCTCATGATGCAGGCGCTATACTTCTGATTACTTTTTAATCTTTTGCCAAATCAATTAGGACAAGAAGACAAACTGGAGGCAGGTAGAGGGGAAGATACACAGAGTGATTTCTTTTTGGAGGGGGAGGGGGATGGGCTGAGTTTGGATAAACGCAAACTGAAAAAAAGACAGAAAACAGTGAAGACAGAGACTCCACAGTTGGACCAACGCTGACCCCAGTTGCTGCCAATGGAAACAGAAGTGGAAGCCAGAGCTGCGAGTGTCTCACAGGCTTAGACGCTGGCCATCCTCCAGAACAGCTGTCCTCTGGACATGTCTGAGTACCACTTGGTTCCCAAAACACGAATCTAGGTCAGTGAAATGCAGCAACATATTTTGCCTAGTGACTTCTGATGGTTTGTGCCTTTGGAAGCCGTGGAGAACCAATTCAGAGGCACTGGGAAGGTCTGAAGTCTCCCTTATCCTCAAGGCCGGGGATAAGCTTACATTGATTGTACTACAGTAGGTAAGAAAAAAATAATAATTTCTGTGGCCTAGAGGACAATACCACATTAGGTGAGACAGTGGGCCTTCTTTGAAATAATCCTTACTGGTTGCTTTATTTACATGGATGCTATTTTGTCTTCGGTGGTTGCACACCCTCACATGTAATTTAGCTTAGCTGCACACTTAATTCATGGCGGTTACCTTGCCTGGCCATCATGGAGTTCCCAGAAGGAAAGAATGATGCTCTAATTTCCTAGCGAGGCTGATTCAACTTTTTTTTTTTTTTCCAAGAATAGACTGAGTACGGGACATGGGGTCACATGGGGAGAGCTGGAGGCACAGCCAGGATGACAATCCACGAATTTAAATGCTGGGTTTTCTGCTTTGCCCTCACAGCTGGCTTGACTCTGTGGGCAGTCATGTTCTTTTAGTAAAATCAACATAGGACCATCTAAATATTCTTCTTTTCTATCAGAGTGTCTTAAAAATGTTACTTTTCCCACAAAAACTTCGTACATCAAACTCAAGCCCTGATTTTAGGTAGTGTGTGTGAGTGTGCATGTGAGTGTGCGTGCGTGTTGTGTTTGGAGAGGGACACAGAAATATAGCCGTATGAGTCATGGGCGAGCTTCCTGTTCTCAGAAGATGATCCTATTCGTGAGTTTTGGTAAGACGGAATATTTTAAGAAGGAATGTCAGCATGTCAGATGGATTGAGAACTGGGATCTAAATAATTTCCCAGTCAGGTATTGTATTTTAAGTTCAGGTCATTTTGGATTTTAGGCAGCAATTAAGTTGAGGATTTCTAGACTCCGGTGACTTTCATTTGATGCTCTCTATTTTGTACCCACTTTGCCCATGGGAGCCATGAGGGACTGGCTTCTTCAGTTAAGAAAGTCAACAAAGAACTCCTTCATCTGGGATCCCAAGATAGATGCCCGGGAAGGGAAGTTGCTCAGATCCTTGAACCAAAAGTTCTTAACTTGGTCTTCTGTAGAGGCTGCTGGTATCTCCCCTAGACCTAAATGCCCAGAATTTTCTGAGACTGGCCAAAGCAATGTGTTTCAGAAAGGCCTTCAGGTGATCTGTAAGCCATCTCTCTTACTAGGAACTGCTATCTTGGGGGTAATTTTCGGACATTTTTGTGAGACTTGGATTACAAAGCTCTGTGTGAGGACATGTGCCTGACCACTGAGATTCCCCCCACAGTGTCCAGGAGAATCTGCACAGTGCTCCTGGTGTTCCATGGTATAACGGACATGCTGAACAGTACTTTAAACATCCCTTCTCCCCGCTCCCGACCCCCTGACATTTTCTTGAAAGCCCAGAAGAGGAATATGTCTTCCTCTTGCCTTGGCTGCTCTGCCCTCACAGCTTCACATTGTTTATTGCCTTATCTCGCCAAAGCATTTTATTTTGGTCACCCCAGCCTCGTTGGCACAGAGCACTGGGGATAACTGTCAGATAAAGTAGCCGCTGCCAAGTTGGCATAACCTTGGAGGCAGTTTGTTTGGAGTTTTAAGTTCTTAACACAGGCACGGCAGACTGAAAGCTAACTCCTGTTTGGTGGACATACCTGGAACAGACGCCCAGATGAGAGTCTCATTAAACCGTGATAGGCTTGTCAGCGTCTTAAGAGGAAGGCTGGTGGTTGGCTACCCTCTATAATGCTCTGGGACAAGCACAGAGACAGTGTCTTTACTTCTGTACTTCAATCTCTCTGTTAACACTACTGCATTTTCGCTTGTTCTTTGGCTTTGCTATTGTTGCAGTGTTATTAAAGGAAATTCCAGACGGCGGGGAAAAAATGTACCATCCAAACAGGTTCAGGGTTTTTCCACCTTCATTGTTTTTAAAATATGGCCACCTATAAAGCGACATGGACATTTTTGGACATGAAAATCAATGGTGGGTCTGAGTCAGAACAAGAGGAAACGTGGCTGAGTGACCTGCATTCTACAGTTCAGAGAGACACAGGCTGCGTGCGATGCAGTCAAATGAGCTTCAAAGCAGCCTTGTCTTCATTCTAGGAACCTTACACACGTGCGCTCTTATTCCAGGAG
Organism: Micromys minutus; assembly: GCF_963924665.1. Taxonomy (NCBI): domain Eukaryota; kingdom Metazoa; phylum Chordata; class Mammalia; order Rodentia; family Muridae; genus Micromys; species Micromys minutus. The sequence goes on along the minus strand of NC_137973.1, from coordinate 76,739,701 downwards.
GCACATCAGAAGCCGAAAAGACATTCCCGCTGAAACATTCCTGGATCGTTTAATTTAAAATTTCAAGCCTCTCAGAATGCCATTTACCCGTTTACGTGACAAAGATATGAAAAACGGAGAGGAGGTCTCATAATTCTTCGCACTTTAAAAATTATAATTCGGTATAACACAAAAGAACAAACGTTTCCATTTCTGTGGTTTTAGAGGCGGGGCTCAGGCTGACCTTGGACTTGAGATTCAAGAATCTATTTCCACACCTTGCTAAGGACAGAGTTATCAACAAAAAGGTGAAGAACTTTAAATGTCCACAGGAGGAGGTGACGGCTCTGTAGCTCAGACTGAGAGGCTGAGAACACTCCTTGAGCTGCCTGGCCGGCCGACGGCAGAACCCATCAACAGGGCTGCACGTCTTTTCTAGGTTGGATGATCACCTTCCTCACTGACTAGTTTCCAGAGACTTTAGCTAAAAGTCTAATGTGGTTTGAGCAAGAATGTCGTCCGTAGACTCAGATATTTGAACACCTGGTCTCCAGCTGGTGGCACACCTTGGGGAGGTTCCGGGGGTGCTTCCTGGCCGGGGGTAGTATGCGCCAGGGCACGCTTTGAGAGCTGAAACCTCCATCCACTTTCCACTTGTTTTCTCTACCTTGTGCTTACACATGACTCAGAACTGTTCCTGTCTAAAGGAAACACAGGGACAAAGAGTGGAGCAGAGGCTGAAGCAAAGGCCATCCAGAGACTGCCCCACCTGGGGATCCATCCCACATGTAGACACCACACCCAGACACTATTGCTGATGCCAAGAACTCCTTACTGACAGGAGCCTGGTATGGCTGTCTCCTGGGAGGCTCTACTAGAGCCTGACCCATACAGATGCGGATGCTTGAAGTCAACCATCAGGCTGAGCATGGGGACCGTAGTGGAAGAGTTAGGGCAAGGACTAAAGGAGCTGAAGGGGCTTTATTTGGTATCAATGGGAGGAGAGGCCCTTGGTCCAGTGAAGGCTTGATGCCCCAGTGTAGGGGAATGCCAGGGTGGTGAGGTAGGGGTGGGGAGGATCACCATCATAGAAACAGGGTAAGGGGGGAGGAGAAAGGGGGTTTGCAGTGGGGGAACTGGGAAAGGGGATAACATTTGAAATGTAAATAAATACAATAAGCAATTAAAAAAAAAGATATGAGTTCTCAGCTTCCTGCTCCAGCCAGGATGCCTGCTGCTTGCTTCTGTGCCTCTTCACCTGGGTGGACTCATATCCCTCTGCAACTGTGACCCCAAATACGCTATTGCCTCTAAGTTGTCTTGGCCACAGTATTTTATCACAGTAACACAAAAGTGACTGATACAGGTCCCCGCTTTGTCCATCCTCCCATCTGTGAGACCTCTCTCTCTCTCTCACTCTCTACCCCCTTTCTACAATTTTCTCTTTGTTCCCTTTTCTTTCCTCCTTTCCCAGCTGATGGGAGGACTGAATGCTACACCTAGGAGATTAAGTTAGAATTATTGCAAGTCTCTCCTGAGGGCAGATATTAAAAACTGTCCTCCTGTGACAGATAGCATGTAATTAATCCAGGCTCACGGAGAGGAAAGCGATTGGTTTTAGATGGAACTTAAGGGGGGAAAAACAGGGTAAGAGATGGCACAAAATTAATTTTTCTGTCTTTTTTTCACCAAAAACCAACAAGCTAGACGGTGGTGGGGGCACGGGGGTAGGGAAGGATGGGATCTAGCTATAGAGGTGGACCCAGAAGCTCACTTCCAATTACAGTATTTCTGTAACACACATTCAGACATCACTCTTGCTGAGAGTCAATACCTCAAGTCTGAGCCAACATGACTTCATTAGTCGCTTTCCTTGCAGCTGTGACCAAATGTTTGATAAAAAGCAACTTATTTAGAAGGATTTGTTTTGGCTCAAGGTTGAGAAGTCATACTGGCGTTTATGGTGTATGTGTGTGTGTGGGGGGGGGCTTGTGGCTAAGAACCCTTACTTACATCTTGGTAGGCAGAAGGCAGCGAGTGAAGCAAGAACAGCCAGGCTGTAAACTTTAAGCTCCTACCTCACCACAGCCCAAGTCTTCAGCCAGGCTTTATCTCCTGACATTTCTACAACCTCCAATAATAGCACCAGGAGTGAACAACCAAGGGTTCAGACAAAGCCCATGGGGATGCAATCAGCTTCTACCAGGAACTAAGTGCAGGACAAAAGCGCAGCATCTACAATGCCTTCTTGTGTTTGTCTGTCACTTTGAGTAATCCCTGTAGGTCAGCTTGCTACTTACTCATTCTTCCTACGGTAGAAGCCACACAAATCTCATTGTCTTAGCCTTGCAGCCATCTTGTATTGCAAGAGAAGAACCTCACACTTCCGGCCAACCCTCAGATGAGGGCAACTATCCATGAAGCTATGCGGGCTGTTTCTAGAATGGCGGTAACTATTTCCCAAGGACCGCTTTGTCTCCCACATCAAAGACTTGCTTGGAACATCTTGCTGAGATGGAGTTCAGACTCTCAACAAGCCCACACTTAGATTAACACTGCTGAACTCACTTAGATCAAGAAAGAGCATTACATATGCTTCCTACTCCCAATCCCCATTTAAGCCTAAATCTCACGTGGGTCCCCCATACGCGGACTTGGGGTCACTAGCTCCCTTTTACTGTTTTCTTTCCAGTGTGACCATGTCAACTAAATATGTTTCTTCTTATTATCATCTCTTTAAATGGCCTATCAGGATAGACCGCTTCATGAGGTGGACAGAGTGTTGGCTTTTGTCCTAAAACCTAAGTTACATTTTTCTTACGCTTTAAAGTTTCACATCAAATTGGGCCTCTAGACCATGACTTTTACCCACTCTGCAATCCAGCCACTGCTGCTGTTTGGCTTTTGCACGCATAAATAGAGGAGTGGCGTATGTGTTCTTTGGAGATGGCTCATTTTGCTCCACTCTGTGTGTGATCAGGAGTTGAGGACAGTGCAGGGAGTTCTCTGCTCAGTGGAAGGCAGACACTCTAGAAGGTACTAATAGGAGTTATGTCTGGCTGGCATTTAGCTGGTCCTACATCATTCCCTCCACAGTAAGAGAGTCACAGTGAAGGAGGAAGTTGGCCAAGGGCTAAAAGGAATGTCAAAACCATTGGAGAAAACTAGAGAAACTGGTTTCTGGAACCAGATTTGGTGTTGTAACTTTAAGAATTTATTCATATCAACCTAACTTCTAATAATACCTTGGGACAGACCAGTATAGGTTCAATAATGTGTTCTTAGTCCTTCCTTCTCCATGTTAGTTGCATAGTAAAAATATTTTGGGATTTTTAGCTGAGTTGCTAAGATCTTTCTACACCGATGATTTCACTTAAATATACAACACACACTATGAAGTTCGGTAGCGACTTAGATACAGTATGTTGGAAGCACACTGAGACCAGACCCCATTTCTTGAAGCAGTTTGCAAGCAGTCCCAGGAAGATAAGGGGAATCCAAATTAATACCATGGTGATGCCTTTTGGTGTTCCCAGCCAGTTAGGATCAGATTTTTTCTTATCTTCATGGTAGCAAGTTTTAACTTGGATTAACACAGCAGGATTTCCCATTTCTTTAGGCTTACAGCTTCCCTTGTACTTGCATGTCTTTGCTAGACTGTGGGATCTCTACTTTGGGGTCTAAATGCCTCAGATCTCTTATCCTTGCTCCACTTGTGTCTTAGGCACCTGTGCTAACCAAGCCCTGATAGCATTCTCGGGAGTGCCAATGTCCACACAGCCTCTTCCAGAGTCTATTTTGTTTTTGTTGTTGTTGTTAGAATAAGACCCAATTAGAGCATTCTCTTCCTTGGATTGTCTAACTTATTTTTTTTTTTTCTTGTTTGGTTCAGGCTTGAAGTTGATGCTAGTTTGCTTATCTTCTGTCACCATGACTTCTCCATAAAACCACCACTTTTTTTAGATCATACACTTATTTTGGGGACTCCAATATACTATCCTTCATTTTAGATTCCTGTGTCCAATGTAATGGCTTGTTGTTATTAACTTCTAAAATGCCCCCCTTTCCTATGACAAGGATATCACTATCAACATGTGGTAAGGGTACTATTTTTCTTTATTATATTGATGAGATGGTGGGTCCCTTTGTTTTTGAGGATTTTATTTTGCATGCTATACCAAATGGTACATAGCAGTTGTTTCACGGCCTGTAGGTGCTGATACATTTTGGCTAGGATTTTTGGTTCTTTCTTTTGTTTCTTCTCTGCCCTTAGCAAGATGTTCAGTTCAATTTCTCCAGTTCCTTACAGGAAGGAAGTTCATGCTCTATCTGGGAAGTGCATTAATACTTGTAGCAGGAAGCACAGAGAAACTTGAAAGAAGGCATACGGTCTCTCTTTGTCAGCCAAGGCAATTCTGAAATACTATACCTGCTTCCTAGGGTCCTCCACAAAGGGGTAAGCATGCCCCAATTTTTCACTGGCATTTTAGTAGCTCTCAAATGAAAAGAACACCTCCATGAACCCCCTGTATTCCTGCTCTTCCAGATGGGTGGCTGTCCTTCAGTTCCTTTCAAGTTCTCTCTCTGATGTATCATTCATAATTGGAACAAACCTGATCCCCAAACTTTAAAAAGACAAAGGTTTGGATTTATTATATGTTAAAAAAAACCCCACATGGTCACAATACAATTAGAGAGAAAGGAGACAGGTTAAAATTGAATTAACTTCAGCACTATTTAAAAACTCTTACTATCCTTTGACTAAATCTTGCTCACGTTCACTGCCCACGGCTCTCTCCCATTCCCTTCTTAGTCATGCTGAACCTCTTCTTCACAGCATGCTCCCTTCTTGTCTTCATGTCTTTTTGGGAGCCATCGAGGTCAATCAGGCTTGCTTGCATGAGCACGAATGGGAGTATCTACTGGAGCACAGGGCAACTTTAGAGTGGCTACATGACCATAGGAAATCATTCCTCATCCCGTAGCCACCACTGCCTGCCAACAGTCCCACAACTCGGGACCCAGTGAGCTCCTTCCCAAGCATGACAGAATGTTGAGGGGTGCCATCTTATTCAGGTAACCTCTCTGCTGTGAGTCCGTGAGCACAGTGGCCATGCCCTGTCCATAAGGCAGTGTTTTTCCACACTAATCTACAATTACATTTCTTTCATAATCAACTGCGTAGGAGCTTTATATAAATCTTTGCTTTACCACAAGACCTAGATTTATTCTAATCTTGTAAATTGGATACAAAGATAATGCCCTCATAAATAAGGCTGAATATTTAGACATCTTCTTTTGTCTGTTTGTTTTGGTTTGGTTTGATTTTGAGTCAGGGCTTCTCTGTCCTGGCAGTCCTGGAACTCATTCTGTAGACGAGGCTGGCCTCTAACTCAGACATCCACCTGCCTCTGCCTCCTGAGTGCTGGAATTAGAGTCATGTACCACCGCTGCCTGACATAAATAAGATTGAATAGGACTCAACTGAGAGATACTCTTCCCCCCTGGATAAGCGGGAAGAAATGAAGCCTTTACCAACATCCCCACCTACTGGAAATGCAGTGTACTTCCTGTACTCTGTATCCACATTCCTTTACTAATTAAATTATATGCAATTTCCTTTGCTTGGATGAGCCCCATCTAAGAACGTGATATACAATATAGACATGTTCATGCTCAATGACATTTCTCTATCCATGACCTCAAGCAGATCAAGCCTGATCTGGGTTGTTTCTTGGATAATCTTCAGAACTACGCTGAGGGGTTTTCGACATCTCTCCCAAATGTATGTGCTTCCTTGGAAGAATGCCAGTGTTACTATGGGCAGACCCAAGTGACTTTGAGAGAACCAGAATGACTCAACAGGATGACAACGCACACAATCGGTTTGTGGATTTACACAATCGGTTCCCAACGCCTCACAAGACTTGACCCCTAAGATGTAATTACACCATCTGGGATGGCATTTGATAGTACTGAAGCCAACCTGGCTCTTCCAACACCAAACACTAGAAAACAGGGCCTCCAGGACTAGCACACTACTGTGAACTTTGGATTCCTGGATATGGCCTAATATTACCCAAGATCTTTTGTGAATGAGCTTCAGCCCAGGTGAGGTACTGTATGGGTTCCCTTTTGTAATTACAGTTTTTGCTGGAGGGGAAGCTCAGATTTTAAGTCTAGCCTCTAGCTTCAGTACATTCCAACAGGCTATTAAAGAATAAAGATCATAGACACCACGTGACCTACCAAAAAACAAAACAAAACAACAACAACAACAACAACAAAACAGATGGGCCATTTCCCTAACGTAAGGATTGGTACAAATTACACTTTATAAAGAAGGCCAGCAAGACAAGAAATAGCCCTTCTTTGGATAAGGCCCTTTTCCAATACTGTTATCTTCTCCTACAGTGATCAAAGGTTGAGAAATTACCAACTGGCTTCATCTGTTTAAGTAACTTATATTCTCCTGTAATAATTGTCATCTCAGAGGCTTAGTACCTAATAACCTAGGCCTAGTTCTAGAGGCTTCTAGTCTCTGAACAATCTTATCTAGGCCTCATATTTTCTATCTGCAATATGGGAAACAAGCTGTCAATGACAGTTCTTCTGCTTGTGTATATGATATAGTGTTTCTCTCTCTCCTCCTGAATGCTCGTACCAGGATGTGCATCTCCATGTCAACAGTAGGACTTGTCCCTTCATTCATTGTATTGGCAGCTTTATACAGGAACAGAGTTGTGTTCAAGTAAGCGAGCATCTCGGGTCACCTGAAGGCGAATGTCACTGACCCCTGTGTCTGATCTCAAACCATCCTCAGTGGGGAAAGAGCTCATTATCCACCAGCCAAGTTTGTCATGCTCTCATGACAAAGTACAAGGACACTTTTTTGATGTTAGGAACAAGACAGATGGGCATTCACCAGTTCTACAGGCCCATGGTTTAGATAGTACATTTGCTGATGGAAAATATGATTCCACAGAACGCCCTTGGAGCTAGCGAGGGCTATTTATAGCTTCTGACACAGAAGGTTTCAGGTAGAGAATGGACATCATTGTTAATACCCAGACAAGCTCTGCAGGAAGGACTATGATGTCTCCACAGAACGTTCTAAGAACAGAACTTATCAACAGGAAGGGATGGTTAAAGGAAAATGGAACATGCACTAAGACATACAATGGGAATTGGGATGCGGACCCATTTTTTTTTTTTTTTTTTTGTGTTGTTTTGTTCTTCTATTTTTGCTAGCTTATCAGTGCTCCTCTTTTCTGGCCTTGAGGTCTTTGTCTTTCATTGAGAAAATGCAAATGATTAGCATTTTTGGTAAGAGGCTTGCTGGTCCAGGATCTCTGAAGGAAGAATCCTTCTATTCAGAAGCATATAGGTACTCAGACTCTCCACAGAGACATCCTCTTCTTCACTTTTGAATGGCAAGGAATCTCCTCATCAGTGTGTCAAGCAGGTCACATCTCATGAACATACTTTGTTCAGTTTCAGCTGACACTACGCCACTACCTGGGGCACTCTCTCAAGGAATCCCACCCCAACAAATGCTCATTGGTTTGGGCCTAACTCCAGTCCTATTTCTTTCAGAGTCTCTCTGATAGCCATGAGGGAGCTCTATGCTCTCCTTTGGCATTTTAGTGGCCATTAGAATCTTCTCCGTATAACTAGACAAATCACCTCACCTCTTACTTTGCTGTGTCAGTTTCTCAAGATGGAGTCAGCAGCCTCTAAGGCAGTGATCGCTATGCTGTTGGAATTAGGGACCTAATCTACTCAGAATGGCATAAAAGGCGACCCTTTTTTACTTTGTCTAGAAGGGGTTCTTTGTGTTCATTTGCACAAAGGCAGTGTATGAGCCAGCTTAAGTTCCCGTTCCCTTATAATCAATTCCAAACACGTGCAGACCAACTCGGCTGCTATGGACAGATACCATAGTTACTCCCCAGGGAGAAATACCATCTTCCTGGTCCCTGCACAGCACCGTTCATCAAATGCTTTCTTTCGAGACATTATCTTCCCTGTACACAGAAAGCTGACACAGTTTTTCAGATGAAGCGAAACAAAAGGCATACTCTAAAGGAAACCAGAGAAAGACACTCTAATACAAATCAAATTTGGGAGATAATTCAGCAACAACTGTTTAAAAGCCCCTTGATTCAATCGCCGTCAAAGATACAGTTAGAAAGAAAGAAAGGCTGAAGGAGCTGCAAATTCCACAGTGGGGAATCTGCTCCATCCTTAAGCTGCACCTGGGTTAGCTGAGGGAGAAGAGGGAAAGAATCAAAGGAAGACAGTAATACATGGTGTGTGCTGGGGCACACGGGCCACCGTGTCCTTGCTCTCTGCTTAACAGAAGTCTCTGGTTTTTGGTTTTTAGATAAGTCATGCATGAAGGGTCCCGTCAGGGAAAGGGGTTGCTGTACCAGACCATTTAGTGCCAGCACTGTGACTCGGCAAGGCACTCCATCTAGTTTATAAGACAGATGTAGACAATGCCACCCTACCCCTCACCATAAATATGTTCAAGCTCCACAAGTGGCCAGACAGAAATGAACCCTAACCTGAACTCTATTTTTCCAGAGCCTGCAGATACTCTCCCATGGTTGAAGCTACTGATATACTATCAAAGGGCACACATGGCGACAATACAGAGCCTTGTCGTCCATAACTTCCACACGAGGTCTAGCTCCATGACCTGGGAAAGCCATAATACTCCCGGGCTTTCTCTAGCTTCACCCAGAAAGGGAGGGCACTTCCTGTGCTAAAATTTATCATTCTAAATAAAAGCAAAGAAGGCAAGTTGTATGGGTTCTTCTGAATCACAACTCTCTAAACGTCCACTGTGAAGTAGTATACACACAACAGAAGGATGAGACCTTTCATTGTTCCAAGCTGTTAGTGTGCCAACTCACCTACGTAAGAGAGAGAAGACAATGCAGAGATCCCTGGCCAGTGGCAAAGTCTTTTATTCCCAGGGTGTAAAAAAAAAAATGAATTTGGTGTTTAAAGAATGGTTTGCCACTGAAGAGCTCTTCCCACACTTGAGAGTCTTGGCTCCTAATAAGTATCGGAGCACACAGAGCATATCACAGGCATCCCATGTGTCCACCCATCCTGCACTGGCCATTCTGCCTCGTGTCCAGCCTGTGACCGGGCACAGCTGCTCCCAAGAACACAGTTCAGTATTTACCTTGAGGGCCTTCTGTGCAGGTTCACTGGACCCTATCGCAATCAGGTTGGGCCCAGCCATGCTGCAGAAACTCTTTAAATGCAAAGAATCGGCCACAGGGACTGTGGAGACCGCGTAGTCCTATGCAGACAGACAGAAGAAAACACGAGCGGATAGTTACTACAGAATAATTCTCAAGACTGCCTGAAAAACTACCCGGATCATGCTTGCTCTTCTGAAGGCTGCCAGCTGCAGTGGGGGAAGCAGGGGAAGTGGGGGTCCTGACTCACAGGTCCTGGTGTTGCCAGACGCACCAAGACGGCTTCGTAAGAAGAAAGCGGTTTCCTTCAGTGTTGACCCTGTTACGAGCTCTGCCTGCCTGTGGGCCTGTGGAGTGACTCTGGGAGGCGTGTTTGAATCTCCCGTGGACACTGGAACAGCCAGAGCTTCACATTCTCATAGGGAACAGAGCTTCCTGAATGAGTGTGTGTGTGTGTGTGTGTGTGTGTGTGTGTGTGCCTGTGTGTCTGTGTGTATCCGTTACTAAGCAGTCTCATGGACCATTCTTTTCGTGACCTTTAAGGAAGGTATGCACACTGCTTCCACAGTTCCCAGTACACAGTAAGCACCCAGCAGAGAAGATTCCTCAGATTCTAACCTGAAAGTCGCATTTGTATTAGACACATCTAAGCCTCCAGACTTCATTTTTTTAAAAGGTGGTTTTTGTCAGAAACATGTACTGGTGTGATTGTATGATCATGCACTTGGAAAAGCAAGAAAGTGAACACACTAACTTTCTTGTTCCCAAGAGAGCTCAATGGATCCTAGTTATGGAGAAACGTGAATTTAATAGTCTTTAAAATGTCTAGTAAATGTACAGATACTAAGAATAATTTTGTAAAGCTGGCGAAATATAAACACAATTACTCACAACACATTGATTCAATGAGGCTGTGAATATTTATCAAGCAATTGTTCTGAGCCAGGCATAAACGACACTTCACCTACCTTAAAAGTATCAGCCAAGATTTCAGCACCTCGTTGATTCGTCCTTTTGGAGAGGCCCACAAAAAATTCTCTGCCTATAACAGACAGGATGGAACACAGTGAGTCAGTAGCCCTGGGGACTGGATACTGTTTCTTTATCTACAAATGATAAAGTATCACATGGTTCTCTCCTCTATTGGGAGAGTTCCAAAGAGACTCCTGCTTCCATTTCAAAAACGGGTTCAAAAGACGGCCCCTTAAACGATCCTCTCAGGTCCACAGATGAACTTGGCAGGGCAGTTGTTGGGAGCTGGGAGGAGGTGGAAATGGTGGCTGGGGAGCCGTGATGGAGTTTCAGGAAGATGAACAGTGTCTGGTGATGAGGGATGGCAGGTCCCCAGACATATGAGAGGGCTCATCGTCTCTTTTCTGCACCCTAAACATGGCTGTGAGTACTCAACCCCAAGCCTGTGTCTCAGGGAACATCTTGAAGATGGGACAGGAAAAGTTTAGGAGCCAGAGGAATGGGATGTCAGTTGAGAGTGACTTCTAGACATGACGGGAAAATTGAGACATGATTATTCAAATCTCAGCAATATGGCTCCAGGGAATCCAATGTCTTCTGGTCTCCATAGGCACCAGGCAAGCATGGGGTTCACAGGCATAGATGCAAACACCCATGTACATGAAATAGTGAATAATTAAATAATTCTGGGAGGACTCGGGGATGAGGAAAGGATATGATCAAAATATATTGTATGAAAAATGAAAGAAATAAAAAATGCAAAAAATAATAATCAAATCTCTTTTCCTATCTTAATTACTTGTGGGAGACAACAGGGTTTTCATCAAATTGATAATCCTATGTTCAAGATTTGGCTGATGGCTTCCTAATATCATGTAGCATTTCCAATGTTCCTTTACTCATTGTATTTTTAGTGAATTAATGGTTTCCTGGAGGTGGCTAACTAACTTTCCTCTTCTTCCAGTGTGGCCCGTATGTCCACTGCTTCACACAGACATGTGACCAATGTCACAAATATTTCAGTCTGATGTGACCTGAATGATCAAGTGTGTTCAGTGACGCCGGCCCAATTCCCCCATTAGGTTTTCCTATTAAGCTTCTGTACAGTGCTTTTTGTCTCCACTGGTGCTTGGACCCACTATTTTATTAGAGATCCACATTTCCATTTAGAATTCTAAGAAGAAAACATTGATCTACTTGAAATGTAATTCATGGAGGAAATATTGGGTAAATGCCTCCCTTCAATAACCACAGTAGGACCTGGTAGCCTCTGAACTTATAAGAATGACCACATTAAAAATAAATCCATTGTCATCTATTGATGCGCCAAAGATTAAATCATAACAGAAATTGAAAAGACATTTAGAACTCAAGGGTCTAAAAAATACTTGTATGAATAAGAGGTTACCCCTGGGTATGGAGGAGCAAGTCTATATAACTCCAGTACTGGGAGGCGGAGGCAGGAGGATCAGGAGGTCAAGCTCATCCTTAGTTACACAGTGAATCTGAAGCTAGCCTGGGCTACAAGAGACCTTGTTACAAAAAAGAAAAGACTTTTATTAAAGTATTTGGATGGAAATCGATACTTCATAAAAGTGTACGTTTCAAAATTGATACCAATTCATTGTGTAGGGAAAAAGGATAGAGTGTAAATAAAGAAATTTAAAAGAAGACAAAGAAAGATAAAGGAAACACTTAGGAGAAAGGGTTCACAAAAGCCAGTATTGGGGGGGGGGGCGGAGAGAGATCAGCTCACACAAGCATCACAAGGGAAAGGGAGGCTAGCTACAGTTGCTATGCAGTTTGGAGAGACACGAAGAATGATTCTGTAGCCAACATTCTGAAAGCTGAGCTAAAAGAGACAAGATCAGGAGACGGGACTCACCAGAACAGGCCCAGGGAAGCCTAAGCAGCCATATGAGCATTCAAGTAACCGAGGCAGGCTAAAATCTCCCACTGAGTGTGTGCCAGGAACTCAAAGGGGATACACAACATAGACTGTACTGGTTCCGGAGAATAGAAAGATACGAGGTATCCCCCAGCACATTATTATGAGGGCAATATAACAGTTTTACGAAAACCAGGTGAAGAAAAAAAGAAAGAAAAATAGAGCATGGAAACACAAGTTTTAGACATATTAGCAAACCAAATTCAACACTGTATATAGAAATGGATAATGATGGGTTGATTTTGTTCCTGATATTCAAGGCTGATCAGAAAGTTGAAATGAAGAAAAATCAGATAACCATCATACTGAAGCAGCAGAGTCTACCCAGAATTCATGTGTGAGCCCAGAAGACACACACAGGAACAGACATAGCAGCTTTGGAGGCAGTAACAGACAAAATCCAAGAAGCACTGCACTATCTGCCCGTCAGTAAAATAAATAAATCTTTGGTGGTATATTCTTTTCCACAGAACAATGGCCAACATAAAAACCTATTAGTTTTATCTACCAACTCAGGACAAAAGTAGAAAAATCACACAATAATTCATACTGTGGACACTACAGCAATCGGAACTTATAAGAAGAGCAACATTAAATACAAATACTGAGACAAACTTCAAAGAGAGACCAGGCAAGGATCAACAGGACAGTGAACAGACTGGCTTCCTGAGGCTGGAGTGGGGACCCCACCGGGGTTCCTGTGCTCCTGGCAGGGTTCAGTTTCACAAGCCGGGGGTAGGCACGCTTATTTTATTACTTGTCTTTAAACAGCATGTACACATTTATAGCTCAGTTATATAAGTCTGGATTTCACAAAATAAATAAATGAAGGGGTGAGTCGATGGTACCTATTTGGGGGAAATGAGATGGAAACAGGTCTTTGCCAGTAGCTGCTGGCGCGACGGACAGATTTTCCAGCAGGAAGTGGAACTGGAAGGCTGCGCTCCTTCAGTCTGTTTCTTGATAAATTAATAATGACGCTTTGACTCATGGGAAGAAGGAGGCAGAGAGCATGCTGGAAGTGCTTTGGCCTCTAACACTTACCCCGCGCTGCCGATCTAAAGACCGAGGGGCTAACTTGCATATGTTGCAAATGTAACTTATGGCTCATGGGTTTTATACTTTAAAATGTGAAAAATGGCAAATGTTATGTTTTCTCAAGGGAGAGATGGAGGGGGAGATGAGGGAGACAGTGGGGGCTCAAGTGTAGAACCCGGAGGACAACCTTGAACTATCTATCCACCTTGATCAGGGTCTCTTGGTCACCACTGTGCAAGCCAGGCCGGCCAGCCCCCACGCTGCTGGGAATTTTGTCTCCATTTCTCACTGTAGACAGACTGGGACTACAGACGTGTTTCTGGCTTTATGTGGGCTCTGGGGAATAGGGCTCGGTTCCTCAGCCTTGAGAGGCAAATGCTTCGCTCACTGGGTCAACCTCCCCAGGCCTCCACCTCAGCTTGTAATAGGATAAGTCTTAAGATATGAACTTATTGAACGAGTAAAGGAAGATTCAGACAGCATCAGGGCTTAGACTCCGTGTGCCATGAGGTAAAGACAACAGGCTTGGCGTGCCGTGGGAAGAACTTTGGTCGAAGGAACAGATGCCTGATGTATGGTGTGGTCCACACTGAGAGACTATCAGGGTTAGTGCAGGTGAGCTGTTCAGATCTAATATTAACTCGCTGTAAACAGACCACCTTGATTAAACCGTGGTTGAAAGAATATTTGAGCCTGTTCCCCATACGTTATATTACTGTAGACATACGTTCTGGTATAAAATGCGCTACGTTGGAAGGGAGTGTGGCTCACACTGCTAGTTCTCACAGAAGCCCATTTTCTAAGGGAAAACCGGCGCTGCTCTGCTCTGTCATAAAGAGTGTCAGTACTGTGCACAGGAGGCATGGAGACCATTCTGAGGGGCTTCTGGGAAGATACAGAGAACGGCTGAGTCAGCTCAGGCACAACCTGAGTTACGGATATATGGTCAGTTCCCCTGATACCCTTATGCTGTATGCTGAGGGCTCAAGGTACATGTAACCCAAATCCAGAGACAGGGTGCTACCCTGTGACAGACAGCCTCAGCACTATTGGGTGCTGTTCACAAGAGCCATGGTTTGAATACTGACCCTTAGAAATGGGCAATAAAATGGCTCCAGCCATAGCCACAGGACATCAAACAAGAAGGTGCTGAAGTGTCACAGATTAAAGCTGCCTCTTTCTCCTCTCTGTCCTTTGCCACCACGAATATTATTAAACCATAATGTTAATAAATCAAGGCATTTAAAAATAACACAGGCCAATATATATGGTATTCATCTGCTAGACTCTCAGACTTACTCCCAAGAAGCCTGGTGCTTGTAGGTCTCATAAGACTACTTTCTTTATTCCTCTAGAGCCAATGTCTGTATTTGGACTACACTGGTGAAAATCTTTGACATTTAGGGCAAACAAACTCTCACTATAAATTAGAGCCAGAATGTGTCCAAGGGTGGAGATTTTATGTAATAATGCATTGTCATAAAGAAGTGGAGAGGTTAAATGCTATAATTATTGTTTCTTTAGTAGCCATCATATATGGATTCTGGTTAGACCAGTAACCATATTAACATTTATAGTTCATTGAGTTATGCTAGCACAAAGACAACTCAATTTGCATAGAAATTTATTTGAATTCATCTTGCCATCTGGAAAGAAATTATTTGTCTGTGATGCTAATTTTAAATTAAGAACCCTGTGTGGTGGATTGGATATGCTTGTCCCAGGGAGTGGCATTATTAGGAGGGTGTGGCCTTGTTGGAGGAAGTGTGTCACTGTAGGAGTGGGGTTTGAGACCCTCCTCCTAGCTGCCAGTACATCAGTCTTCTCCTGGAGGCCTTCTAATCAGGATGTAGAACTCTCAGCTTCCTCTGCATCATGCCTGCCTGGATGTTACCATGTTTCCTGTCTTGATGACAATGGACCGAACCTCTGAACCTGTAAGCCAGCCCCAATCAAACGTTCTTTGTAAGAGTTGCCTTGGTCATGGTGTCTCTTTACAGCAATGGAAACCCAAACTAAGACACCTGGTGTGTGGCTACACAAGGGAAATACTGTGCAACATATAAATCCAATTGTAGAAAACCATGTTACATATTAATTTTATTCCTGTAAAGGATAACAAATTATGCAATGTGAATGTACTGGTGAAAAACAGCTGTACTGCAAGGAAGCATGAAATGTACCTAGGTATCACACATTGCTTCTGAACAGAAGGCCAATCTTCTTCACTGTGAGTTCCTGCATGATTAGTATCTCTGCGCTTAGTACTCATTTGATGGCTGAAGAAGCAGGTTAATGACTCAAGTAATTACGGGCTGGGTATTAGAGCAGAGGAGCAAGAAGACACCCACCACCGGGCATTAGAGTTGAAGATGGATGTGTGCATACCTGTGAATAGGACGTCCCCACCGTCTAAGGTTGCATTTTCGTCCTTCATCTCCACTATGTTGAGCTGAAGTTTTTCCAAAGCCTCTTTCATCATGTCAACCTGTTGAAAACCAAACAGTTCGTATTAATACCAGCCACTTCCCAGTGTGAAAAACCAGCTCCCCATGACTGCTCAGCTCTCCCCCCCCCCAACGCTCCCTCTCTCCCTCTCTGTCTGTCTCTGTTTCTCTGTCTCCGTCTGTTTCCTCTCTCTCTCTCTCTCTCTCTCTCTCTCTCTCTCTCTCTCTCTCTCTCACCTTGTCTGTCTCTGTCTCTCTCTCTCTCTCTCTCTCACACACACACACATGCACACACACTCTCATCCTTGTGGATACAGGTGGGTATATAGTATAGATAACAGTAGAGATCAGGATCCGTCACAGTCGTTCCTAACAGGAGAAATTTTTTTTTGCTAGAAAGCACCTCTTTATAAAGAGTTGGGTATGGTGGCTCATACCTCTAGCCCTAGAACTCTGGAGGCTAACTGGGATGGGGTGGGGGCGAGGAGGAGCATTGCTGTGAGGTCAGCCTGGTCTATAGAATGATACACTGTCTTAAAAACAAAACAAAATCTCTTTGGTTTTCCGTCTGGCACAGTGGTTCTAAACCTTCCTGATGTTGTGACCCCTAAGTAAACAGTTCCTTATGTGACTCCAACCATAAAATTATTCTTGTGGCTACTTCCTAACTGTAATTTAGCGACTGTTACAAATCATAATGTAAATATCTGATATGCAAGATATTTGATGCATGACCTCTGTTGAAAGGGTTGTTTGACCCACAGGTTGAAAATCACTGCTCTAGTGTAACACTGACTCAATACCATAGTCTTGTGTTGTCTAAGAAGGTTGACTAGTTGGGGCTCTGTTGTGTTGGGGCCTGACTAGTTAGACCACTGAGAGGCAGGAGCCCTACCACCCAGTGTTCTTGTCCTTGTAAGAAAGTATAAGAATTAATTTTAGGTCCAAGTGAGATGGTCGAAATCACAAACACGAGGCATACTAGTGAACAGTGACGATCACTCGGTGCTTCAGGCGGCATGGAGGATAGCCATTGGTTTCTTAGAAAATACTTTCTAAAAATGCTATGTACTCACAGCTTCTTAACCATTCTGCTGTTAAAATTCATATTCATGTGTTTTTAAAACTTAGTTCCCTAGAGGTTATTAACAAATACAGTAACTGGAAAACAAGAATTCTGGGAAGTGAAGCTGAGGAACTCTGAGTCCGGGTTTATCCATCATGGAGACACTCTGAACTGAATTAGAAAGTGATATGACTGAGGCTTATTCATTTTTATACATTTTTAAAAATTACAGCTTGTCACCAACTACCGCAGGCTGTGCAACCTTTAAAATAGTAAGTATCTATTAAGAAGACATGAACAGGGCTAACAGAAAAACAAGAGGTCACACCCCGGTGGGCATCCCTGCCAAATGCCCACTACACAGGGCAGATTGTCACTGAAGAGGCATCACTACATAATCTGCTTCTAAACTAATAAAAATATGGAAATACTTTGACAATACGGACATTCATGCATTTAAAACATTAAAGAAAGACAAACACACCACCTCGTCCTTGTCTGGAACTCATGCTACATTTCCACACACCAGAGTGACTCAGGACAATAAAAGGAATTTCCACAGACAAAATGGTCTTTATATAGTAAATGCATTCAGTGTCTGCTTTAACAGGAAGGGGGATTGTCCTATCATACAAGCAGGAGCAAAACAGCATTTGCCAGGATTTGGGAGACTTTGAACTCTCTCTCTCTCTCTCTCTCTCTCTCTCTCTCTCTCTCTCTCATACACACACACACACACACACACACACACACACACACACACACACTTGCTCCTGTTGTCAGTTTTAATGTCTATAGAAAATTCACGGAGTGTAAGGAGAGAGGTCCTGAGGACTGGGCTATGGAAGTTCATATTTCAGTAACTGGGAATCCGGCAGAAACACAGACGCTGTCTGGAAAAGCTGCAACTACACATTATCTCAACTGAGAACCTTCGTTCCAACTCTTTGGAGTTAAAGACAAGAAAAAGATGGACGCTGTCACTGAGCAGTGTCTCTGAAAACCTCCTTCCATCTTTCAAGCTTCTTTCAAATATTGAAGGTTTATTTTCTCCTGGTTTTGAAAAGCGATCAGTCAGAATCATGTAACCAGACATCCCACCCCCCCCCCCCCACGCCTTTGGAAACTTTGAGGGCGTGTGCACAGTTAAGAATCCGTTGGACACTTCTGATAAAATTATTCTAAAGGGAAAACGATTTTCAAGTATAAAATACTGTGGTTTCCTAGCTGTGAAACCATGTATACCGACACTACGTTACATCTGTATTATGTGCTATCCAGATGTAATTATATCTGTCACTGCTCCATTGTCAGGTGTTGGGATAGGTCTGCACCATACATGTGGATGGTACTAGATTACTTTCAGAGTCAATGTCTGAATAAGAGTTTAGAAAACTTAAACATGAAGTAGACAGCTGTGAGAGGTTCAGGGCTGCGCAGCATCAGGCTGGGCATGCTAACCCCAGGGAGATGTCTAAGAAAACGGGAGAACATAGCCCAGCAGGCTGCCCCACTGAATCCTCCTGGTACAGACTTCCAGGGAAGCACACAAAGTCTCCTACAGTAGGCCTGGCACTACCCTGACACACCAGACTGGAGCCAGCCAGCCACTGGGCCAGTTGAACGGTAAATGAAATGACAGAAGGAGGAACATAACAGGAACAGATGCAGCCATGAACCGACAGTCACGCTGATTTCATTTACATCCAGGAGAAACACCGAAGGACCCAACACTCCACCTTTCGCAGACCCCGGCGCCGCAGTGGAAATTCCAAATCCCTCAGAGAAACCATCAGAGCAAATAGTATTGATTCTGCAGGCTGAGCTGAATGGGTGCCGCTAACACATAGATCAGAAATTAAAAGAAGAAATCGGAGACGCCTCAGCTGATGACCCAACTCTATTCTAAAGACTGACGTGCTCTGAGCTACATCTCTCTTGCCTGGGTCAGTGGGCAGACTGCACCCCAGCCTGCTCATCTTTAAAGGGAGTATTTATGCTACCACCAACTTCTTAAGCTCCTTCTGACCACTAAACTCATGTAGAGCTCATAACACACAGAACTGTAAGTGCACAAAAATATCAGATACAACTTTTGTTATCTGAAACAACAGACTGTGCATATGGCAACAGATTCTTCGGCTGCAAATATGACCCACAAGCAAAAAAAAACCTGCTGCTTTTTCTCACATTTAGACAAGTTTCTGTGTTTTACGACTGTGCGACAGATTCCATCTGGGTTCCCACAAAATAAAACGCAGTCTTTCCCACAAAGCCAATTCAGAGTGAGAGCGGTTTGACCAGAGCAAGTGCGTGTTCAAATCCTGCTGGTTCTATTTACTCCTGGCTCCAGGAGGCTGTTGTGTTGAGACACATTCCTTATAATCTCTCCTTTGAACTAACCTGAAGCAGGTACTGCACCTAGAAAGAGGTATGCCTGTCTGGTAAGATGCCCCACAGGACTCAAAAGTCGAAGGCTGGGTGTCATGCCTCTTGCCTTTTGTCCTAGCACTGGAGGCAAAGAGGACTGTGAGTTTGAGGTCAGTTTAAACTACCTGTGAAGTTCTGAGCCAGCAACGGTTCCATAGAGAGATTCCCCTGACTGAAAACCAACCCACCAATCAACAAAAAAGAGACCCAACACCAAAACAAATCAATCACCACCACAGAAAGAACCCAAGACCGTAAACCACCAATACCAATAAGAAAAACAACCGCAGGCAACAATAGTCTTTTTGTAGCCTTTCCTGTTGCTGTGATGTAACATCTCTCAAAGAACAGGCTAAGGGAGAACGGGCTTGTTCTGAACACAGTTGGAGGTGACAGCTCACCACAAAGGAAGCCACAGCAGCAGGGCACAGGAGACACTGGTGCTATTAATCTCATACTTTTGTCCAGCCCTGGATGATCCTGCCCACTTTCAGTGGGTCTTCCCACTTCAGCTAATCTAGTCAGCACAGTCCCTTACAGCATATGCCCCAAGCTTGTCACTTGTATGATTCCTGATAGTGTCTAAGACAGTTAACACTATCCATCACGCAATCCCACAAAAGGGTATCAGTCATGACAACTCAAGCTGTGTAGGTTATGAGCCCTTTAGCCTGTAGGATTCCTTTTCTCTCTCAGTGCCTGGCTTCCTTTCTCACCTGTCTCATTCCCTCTCCTTCCTTCTCACTCCGTCCCCTCTTCAAGTCTATGGAGCTCTCACGGACAGCACCAGGAATTTGAATACTGCTAAGGAGTGATACAGTTTGTGGTTTCCTCATCTGTAAAGGGGTACTATTTTCTCTGCCATGGGGATTATGTGACTCACAAACAGGATCCTGTACAGGAAGCACCTAGCTCAGTGCCTGGCACATTGAGCTCAAAACCCACAGTCTATGGCGTTGCCATTTTACTCTGAAGTAACTTATCTATTGGTTTCAATTCAGGTTACATTTCAAACATAAAGAAAAATATACAAACACAGATTTTCATCACTATGCAAAACCTTTTAGATTTCCTTTTTTCCCTTAATATAAACAAAAATCAAACCCAAACATGTTCCCAAATGTAAGGTAACTACAAATTAGACACAAACCCTCACAGCATTGTCTTGGGAAGTTGCATTCAGAGTAATTCTCTGTATGTCTTAGTCAGGGTTTGTATTCTTGCACAAAACACCATGACCAGGAAGCAAGTTGGAGAGGAAAGGGTTTATTCAGCTTCCACTTCCACATTGCTGTTCATCACCAAAGGAAGTCAGGACAGGAACTCATACAGGCAGGAACTTGAAAGCAGGAGCTGATGCAGACGTCATAGAAAGGTGCTGCTTACTGAATTCTCCCCTGGCTTGCTCAGCTTCCTTTCTTATAGAACCCAGGACTACCAGTCCAGGGATGGTACCACCTATGATGGGCCCTCCCCCCTTGATCACTAATTGAGAAAATGCCCTACAGCTGGATCTCATGGAACATTTCCTCAAGGGAGGCTCCTTTCTCTGTGATAACTCTAGCTTGTGTCAAGCTGACACACAAAACTAGCCAGTACACTGTACTGCCACAATTGACTGCGTGGGTTTTATTAACATTGGTATTTTCCAGCAGATGCTATCTATAGCTGACCACTGGGCCGCCTCAATACCACTATTTAGGTTTCGCTTCTTCACTCTGGACGTCATGAACGGGTTTGCAAAACCTGGTGGACACATCTGTGCTGTAATCTCATTCACAATATACAGCAGCCTGTCTGCAAAGCCACCCTCTCCTTTATCCGCTTCCGTGTGATGGACAGGCAGGTGGCACGACTGTAGATGAGCTGACCTGTCTGTGGCTGGCACGTCTACCCCGCCCTCAGATCTGTCATGTGCTGTCAGCAGCAGCTGCACTTCTTTGTTATACTTTAGATGTGAGGTAGGGCTAGGGAAGCCACTAGGGAAGCTAATGTCATGCTGTTAGTGTGTCAGAGCACAGTTGGCTGGGAACCTGCTGATGCCTCAAAGCCACACAATGTCATCTGTGGCAACAAGTGGCATTCTTATTTCCTTACGCCACTTCACTACTCTTCGATCATCAGCACATCTGTGGCCACTTGGTCTGGTACATTTGACTACTTTTACGTCAATGCTTATTGTCCATGTCATGGTTTCCTATAGTGTCTCATGTAATCCACGAGTAGACACCAACTTGCTTTTTCCAAACTGCAGACTTTCCTTTTCAAAGTCCATGCTCTGAAAGTTGAAATTTTAGTGGGGCAAATGCAATGACAATAAAATGGAATTATTCTGTGATGCTTGTAATAATGGTTGGTATTAGGACACCTATTTCATGCATGAGTCACCTGAGGCTGAGGGAGACTGACCGACACCCGGGTCAAATCTTGTGAGCCTAATCCCAGTGTACATTGTGAGACCGAGTCCCTAGAGTCAGTTTAGCCCATGTTAGCATTCGAACAGAGAATCTCTTGAACTCTACATTTAAGCGAACTTAGTATTATGGGACCATATGCCAAGGGGTTTTAGGTTCTGTGATGGTCTTCATACCAGAGATCGATGGGGGTTTCTGCATATTTGAGCTGCGGGACGTTAGGTTACAGAGTGATTGAGAGCATTAAGTAACACAAGCGGAATGTACAAACCACACCAAGAACACTGACTGAGGGCAATCCACATATTAACCACCACCCTTCAATCTTGGGATGCCTTGGATTTGTTCAGTGGTTGATTTCTTGGATTTTTCCACATATGTTCATTAAATTACTGAAACCAAAATTATTAAAAACAAAAGATCAAAGAGAGGTTTAACTCAGAATCCATTTCTAATTGAAGCCATACCAAAATCCTCTTCCATCTTCTGCTTTCAGGAGGAAATCAGTAATGTTAATTGCAAACACACATCTCATCCCCCATACTTCCCATACTTCTGGCACCCTAAGAAGAACGCATACTGAATTCAGAAGGTGCCGACAGTCTGACTAAGCATGCCCAAGCATTCTTCCTGTTCCACTGGAGAGGGAACAGAGTGAAGCAGACAGCCTGACCATGTCACATATCAAATAAGCAAGAGAGGTTCACACAGAAACTTCTAGATGCTCTGATGCTTGTGTCACTGACAAAAAGTGATCAGGACATTGACAAAACCAAAGCATCGAGGGCTGGTGAGGCTCTAAGCATGCTCAGAAATGGGGTGTCTTTACTATTATTTATTTTAAAGGAATGTGAACTCAGGCAATTTGAAGGCCAGTTGACAGTGGTCAAAACCTGGGGATGGTTTTTAAAGATTTTGAATTTTGCTTTGCTAAACACTGCACCAACTAAACCTAGGGAATTTGGGGGGGCTACTCCTTCAGTTACCAAATTGCTTGTAGTTCTCTGTGCAAAAAAGTTTTTAAGTAAGTGATCAACTATGTGTTTTCAAACACAATGAAGTTACAAAGAAAAAAAAAAAAGAACACTCAGATATGCTCTGTAAACATCTCCAAAAGAGTAGAATAAGTTCCAAATGATGAGAAGGGTCTTTGTAATCATGGGAAGAGGCTGGTGCTTTTGTATCTTTAATCATCCTGCATAAACTTTTCCTCTGAGAGTGGAAAGGGCAACATACAGTGCAGGCCCACCACTCCCATGACACGTTTGCACTGCACAGAACAAGAGAAGATATTTTGAGGGTGTAATTCAGTTGACCGAACAGTTGATTTAAGCTAGTCAAGAGGGAGATTAGCCTGAGTGGCCCTGACCTAATCTGGGGCTCTTAAAAGAGCTTTTCACGATTAGAGAGAAGTCAGGAAAATGTGATGCTCTCTTTTAAAAAAAAAAAAAAAAAAAAAAAGCAAGACGCTATTTTTAGTTGCCCTACCATTGCTGGGATGAAATCCCGGACAAAGTAACTTAAGGAGGAAGGGTTTGTTTTGCCCCAAAGTTAATTTGCTCCAGAACCTAGCACATGGGACGATGTGGCCCTCAGTTAGGGTGGGTCTCCCCACCTTAAGTAACTTAATGTGGAAGCTCCTTCACAGGCTCAGAGGTTCCTTTCCATAGTGATGCTAAATCCCAAGGTTGACCAGATAGACCATCAACTCGCGGCAGTAGTGAGACCACCCATGGAAGAAGGGTCTAAGGTGGCCTCTAGGAAGAGAAAACAATTGCTGGCTAATAGCCCACCAAAACAAAAAGAAAACTGAAAACAACCAAAATCAAACATCCAAAACAGGTTGTTAGTCCTAGAACTACAAAGAAACTAAATGCTGTTGACAGTCTGAGTCAGTTCAGAAGAGGAACAATCTCTCCATCAGAAAGAATATTGTCTAGATAACACCTGGACTGTGGCCTTATGTGACCTTGAACAACAACAAAAACGACCACCCCAAGATACACCATGTTCAAACCTGTGACCTGCAAAAACAGATAACAGATACATATGTCTATGCTTATGTAGCAATAAAGAAAGAGAATACAGCAAACTCCAAGTTTAAACAGGTTTTAGTTAAGCCTGTATTTGGAAAGTTCTTGGTTAGAAACAAAAAAGAAAATTATACAATTATTTCCAAATTGTTTCCTTAGAATATGGTACACAACTCATAAGACTTTCCTAATAAAGTCTCAAGAATATCATTTTAAATGCTCAGGGTGAAGGCACTCTGGCCAGCCTGAGCACAGAGAACATGGCTCTAGCAGGCCTCGCCTTTCCCCCTAATTACCTATGCTTTCCTAACAACCAGGAGACCACATTCCTGAAGCTAGCCTCCAAGGTCTGTCCCCTTATTTGGCCACTTCCTTTTCCTGAGGCTGAGTGTCATGGTCAAGCTATCACAGTTTTGAAGTCGAGCAATCAAAAGCCCCCTTTAGGTCACCTAATTAGCATGACCAATTAAAATTTAAGACCCCACCCTAATGTGTAGGGTTGGGGAAGGGTGGGTTTCCCCTTTACCTTTATAAACCACGTTCCTATTGGTCACCTCTGTCTTTTCTCTATTCAGGGGCAGCCCTTTGTTTCTTCAGGACAAATACCCTATGCCTTCCCTTCCCCCTCATCCTCTAATCCCCTTTGTGCGGAAATTTGGTCTTGGTGGTCCTGAACTGACAATGATTTTTTTGCCTAGGGGTCCTAGACACACAAAAAAAAATTATTTTCTTTTAAAGATTTATTTGTTTCATGTCACTTTATTCAGACACCCCAGAAGAAGGCATCAGATCCCATTATAGATGGTTGTGAGCCACCATGTGATTACTGGGAATTGAACTCAGAAGGACCTCTGGAAAAGTAGTCAGTGCTCTTAACCACTGAGCTTCGAAACAAAAATTTCTTAATCTATAACTCATTGAAATACAGTCAAATTAAAAAATGCCTAAAACAGATACCCAAATAAATGAAAGTAACAAAAGTGTGAATGTGTTTGCTTGTGTATGTATCGCCAAAGCTGTATCTTGGCTCACCCCAATCTATTCTAACTCATTCAGTTAAACAATTATCAATGTTTATTGAGAGCTAAACATCACGATAGATTGTGATCGGTGGCCATAAAAATAGGCATGGCACCCCCTTTAAGGTTCAGAGAACACAGATTGTCAGAGTGGGGGATAGGGTGCTTTGACAAGCAGACTTCTGAACATGTCATAACTGTTGTGCTTGTGAACTCACAGCAGCTGTGGGACCTGCACCAAGTCTGGCCCCTCAGAATTCCACACAAATGGGGTCTCAGGAGAGCACTGGGCAGCTAATAGCTGCTGAGGGGAGAGAGCCATTTTCTTCAGTGCTGGGGACACTCTTAGTTACACATGGCAGTAACAAAGACCCTGTCTATGCTCATGCAAGTCACCTCAGTCAAGTTCAGTGAGTGACAAGCTGCCCCCAACAAATGAGACAAAAAGGAGGCATAAAAGTAGGTGCACAAGCTGTGGGGAAGATTCAGCGGGTGAGAGAGGGTAATGGTGCAGAAGATGATTAAGTTACAATGCATGCATGTGCCGAATTGTCAAGATTAATAATCCTTTCCAGTAATTTAGTTATTCATTTTACATCCTGACTGCAGCCCCCCTTCTCCTCTGAGGAGGGGGAGGCCCCTGGGTACCAACCCAGACTGGCACATCAAGTCACTGCGGGACTAGACACATTTCCTCCCACTGAAGCCAGCCCAGTTAGGAGAAGAGGATCTACTGCAGGCAAGAGTCAGGGACAGCCCCTGTTCCAGTTGTTGGAAGACCCACATGAAGAACAAGCTATACTTCTGCTCTATATGTGCAGGGTTGGGGGAGGGGCTAGATCCAGCCCACATATGCTCTTTGGTTGGTGGTTCAGTCTCTGGGAGCCCCCAGGGGTCCTGGTTAATAATTTTTCATTTAGTAAAAATAGGTATGGCCCCTGTCTCAGTCATAGAAATGTTTGCATATATACATATTTGTATGTACATTTATTATGCATATGGTGCCTTTGTGGTTTTAAAAAATCAAACCATGTAAGTCATATATAGTTTGTTATAATATGTTTGAGAAAAGGCAAGCACGTTATTTAGACAAGGACTCTTTGAGGAGGTGACATTTAAGTTAAATAAAAATGTTTACACTAGTTATTAGCCCTGCTGCTCGGCTACCTATACTTAGAGACAAAAGGAGCTTCTTAGATGATCTACAGACTCTAAGCAGCTGACCCAAGCCTCCAATAAATCAATGAAGGAGTTATTAGAAAATTAGAAAAATGGCTTGTATAACTGGAAACATTTAATCACTGAACATTCAAGTTATCAGGCAGAGTTAAGTAAATGCCATTTAATCTTCTGATTACTCTGGGAACTTCTCATACTTATAGAATGGCCAATATGTACAATTGTTATTTATATAAACAGTTCATTTTCCCTCTTACTGAATCTTTAAAAAGAACATTTCATGAATAAGATCTCTAAAAACATTTCTCACAGACTGAGATATCTGTTGCATCTTTCCTCCACAGAGTTCCTGGACTTGTAAACTTACTGATTTATCTCCAGTGACAAGCACTAAAAGTCAGTCGGGATTCTGTGTCTTCTTATCTATATTTGTAATATGAGTGGGCCACAGGTTAAGATGAGGTCATTTCCTGTTCTAGATTCTAAGAGCTGTACTCTCAAAACTGTTTTTTTGGCAGTCGCAAGTGTGTGATTGCGTTTTCCTCCCACCGAGTTTACTGAAAAACACCCCAGATGGTTATTCATGAGGCAAGTATTCTGGTATTTAAGCAAATTCAATCAGAAGCAAGAGGCTGGGTCCAGGGATGAGGAACATGGGATTAAAACCAAAAGCGAAGTTTAAAATCCCAGCCGAATGGGTGCCCTCAGAGGTGAACAGGAGAGCTCTGCTGAGCAAATTAGACAGAAAAGGTGTGTGAATAGTGACCTGACATTAACTGATAATCATATTTAATTTTGGCATTGACCGTCACAGTGTTTTTATGCCTGTGAGCCACTGGCTGGCGGGTGTTCTGTGGAACATAAGGGAGTCCTGTCACTTGTCAAGCTCTGTGCATTCTCGTGTGTCCACACGCCACACAGGTCTCACCAACACTGGGCTCATTCCCTACCCATTCCTCAGGGCCAACCTTCCCATCGATGGAGGATTTAAGCAGCTCCATCCAGTACTCACACACCCAGGATCAAGTGATCTTTCCTGCTCAGTCCTCCTTCAGATTATAATCCTGGGTACCACTGCGGCTCTTGTCCCGGGAGTTCCGCACCAATAAAGCCCAGTGCCTCCCCATATTGAGAGTCCTGCTTTGTGCTCCCCTAGGGGAATGGAACCTTTGTCCTGTGGCACAGCTGCAGGCTGGCTTCTTTGTCATTCCATCATCTCAGCAACTCAGACTCTAGGTCGACAGGAAGAGGAACCTATCCATCAACAGTGAACAACCTGGGCTCTTTACTGGTTTTAATAGCGCAGATGCTCCATTGGCAATTGCATGCAAAATCTTATTAAGCTTGGTTTCTAAGTGCCAACTTTGTTTAAAGATCTGACACTTCATGTGCCATTCAGTTACCATCATATCCCTACAGGGACAAGTCAAGGATGTCAGTTAAATCTCTTTTCCAAGTGGCCCAGTCTTGGCCAGGATCAGGAAATCTGTTTTGCAGTTCCCATAGCCATAGGAGGAGACAACCTCTTCACCTTCCTTTGGATGCTGTGTATGAATGTGGTGCCTGGAACTGGTGCAATCCCCAAGCTGCAAGTGAGTAGAGAGATGGAGAGAATCTGCTGCCCCTGACATGGCTGAAGGGATGAATCTAGCAGCCTGGGGATTTATATGAGTGTTTATTTCCTAAGCAATTTGATTTGCATTTTCCATGAGTTGCAGCTAAGTGCAAAAACTCATTCACTTATGTGATGGATATTGATTCATCCAAAGAGTAAAATCCAAAGAGTCAGTAATAGATCACCATCTAACTAAGGGATACTGACCCTGGGGACAGAAATAATTACTACTAACAAGAGACGTTGTTCTGTCTGTACGTACAGGGTTAGTTACACACCTTGATGTCACACAGACCATATACAGTGTAAGGTGTGATTTTTCAACTGATAACATCTGTTCTGATAGCTGATATGTGTGTGGATCAAAGGGTATGTCTAACAACCCCAGAGTAGGACTGACCTGCTTACAGAAAGTAGTAGCTTACGAACAGTAATCTGAAAAACTAAACGAGCCTTAGAAAGGTTTCCACCTTCTCAGTTCTGTAGATGAAGCAAAGCTGATGCAGTTCTGCATGTCAGAGTGTCCGGCTGAGATTCTAGTACTCACCTGCACAGCAGGGCACAGATCTGCAGGACCCGAGACTTCAAGGAAAGGTAGACAGAAACACAGGAGGAAAACCACTGGGGCTAGAGTACATGGAAGCAACAAAAACCCACTCTGATAAAACAGACAGATACTCCCTCCCTGTTGGGAGAAACAAGGACAAAGTCCCAGAGACTCCAAAGCCTTTCCATAAAGATGTCATGCTGAGACTGTCTCCAGGGAGAAGGCTCAAAGTGACAATCAGCTTTTCGGATGAAAAGCAAAGAGGACTCCATTGGTCTTGACAGCTCTCCTGACATATACTGTTTACATTCCAGTGTCCCTGTTCCACGCTGAAGATCATGACAATGCATGTACTGAGTACTAAGAGTCACTGCCACTCAGCCTGCAGAGGACAGAAAACAGTGCTCTACAGCCAAAGGCCAGATGAAAATGAGTGTCAGCTGCAAAATTCAGCAGGGTAGAAACCAGAAAAATGACAGACATCTACATTTTAAGCTAATTTTCCGGAAATCCAAGAACCATAAAAGTTTTCTGTGCAAGCCATCCAAAACAAGCAATAGATACAGCACTCAGAATGCCATGTCTTCCTGGGAAAAGTTGCCCGCTGCCATTCACAACACAAAAGTAAATAGATCTAACATATGGGAAATATTTTGAATTTCAATGCAGAATTAATACATTACAGGTCTTGAGTCACCCTGGAAAACCCCCACCCAGTTTTTTTTTAATTGGATATATTTTATTTACATTTCAAATGTTATCCCACCACCCCTTCCCCTGCTTCTATGAGGGTGTTTGTTCACCCACCCATCCACCCCCTCCTATCTCCCTGCCCTGGCATTCCCCTACACTGTGGCATTGAGCCTTGGCAGGACCAAGGGCTTCTTCTCCCACTGATGCCCAACAAGGCCATCCTCTGTTACATGTGCAGTTGGAGACATGGGTCTGTCTTTGGATAGTGGTTTAATCCCTGGGAGCTCTGGTAGGTTGATACTGTTTTTCTTATGGGGTTGCAAACCCCCTCGGTTCCTTCAATCCTTTCTCTAACTCCTCCATTGGGCACCTTCTTCTTAGTCTGATGGTTGGGTGTAAGCATCTGCTTATCTATCAGCAAGGTTTTGGCAGAGCCTCTCAGAAGACAGCTATATCAGGCTCCTGTCAGCATGCACTTCTTGGCATCAGCAATATTGTTTGAGTTTGGTAAAATGACTGTTTCTTTAAAGATTTATTTATTTATTTTATGTATGTGAGTACACTGTAGCTGTCAGACACACCAGAAGACCGTATGGATCCCATTACAGATGGTTGTGAGCCACCATGTAGTTACTAGGAATTGAACTCAGGACCTCTGCAAGAGCAGTCAGTGCTCCCAACCTCTGAGCCATCTCTCCAGCCCCCACTCAGGTTTTAAATATTAAGTTTTTCTTTGAGGGGAGTGGTGAGTGTGTGCAGGTCAGAGGACAACTTTTGGGTGCCGCTTTACTTTGTCTACTATGTGGGTGCCAGGACCTGAACTTGGGTCAGTCTGTCCTTAAACTCATGGTAATTCTTTCGTCTCAGACTCCTTTCTATATTCCAGCATGCCCCAATTATAGATCCTAGTCATGGTAGATACTCTTCCTGTGTTTTCTTCCATCGCCTAGAAAATTTTGCCTGCATAATAAAAGGCTTTGGCCAGCTTTCTGTATATGTTTATTGAGCAAACAGCTGAACAACTTTGTGAGCTAAACATCATTTTCAGAAATGGTGATAAAACAACCCTCATGCACAAGATACAACTATGCACTTGTATTTAGCGATGGTGGCGATACAGAGCAGTGTGACGTGTAAACAGCCTTGAACCTGTCAAGGTGAGTACATTTATTCTACTTGTAAATACTTCCCAGTGAGAAAGTATCTTTCATTTGTTTCAACAATGACAAACCCACCGCTTTTCTCCAACTCAGTTATCCTGTGATTCTATAGTTACTGACTCATTATTTCACCAATAGGACAAATACTTGGTCTTATTATCAGGCAAAGAATATTAACGAAAAAGAAGAACACTGTGTCTATTTTGATGGGGAAAGAGGGGACAGGAAATAAATAATAAACCAAAAAAAAAAAAACCTGATAGTAGTAAGTGCTGGACAGAGATTTGATCCAGGCGATTTATAAAATGAGAGTGAGGTTAGGAGAAGCCTTTCTGAAAATGTGGCATCTGCGTCAAAGCCAGGATAACCAGAAAGGTCAAGCCTGCTGCCAGTTGGTAGGCCAACAGGAGTCATGGCAGAAGCTCTCAGGCAGAAACAAGCTTAACTTGTTTAGGGTAAAGAAAGGTAGGCAGTATGTGGCTGAATCAGGAGAGCGAGTGTTACGTGCGGGCCGTGTCCCTGCCAAGTTCACATGGTGAAAACTCCCAGAACTTCTGAATGTGGCTGTATTTAGATAGAGTCTCTACAAGGGTAATTAGTTTAAAATATAGCCGTAAGTATGGGCCCTACTAAAATGAGGCCATTATAGTGGGACCCCACCCCACTGACTGCTGTCCTACAAGCAAAGGCATTTAGAACACAGTCACACAGGAACCAGACCCCCCAAGGACGGCAGATCCATTTGCAAGACAAAGTGAGGCACCTCAGAAGACACCAACCTTGGACGGTCGAGATGGCTCAGCAGGTAAGATAGCTGCCACCAAGTCTGTTTGTGAAGTGAGTTTAATTTCTAGGACCCACAAGGTAGTGGAGAAAACTCACTCCTGTAAGTCATTTGGACACATAAGTGTGTGCACAGACACAAAGAAAGTAAATAAACGTTAAGTGAAGAGGAGGAGGAGAAGGAGGAGGAGGAGGAGAAAACAAGAAAGGAAAAAGAGACAAAAAAGAAACCCAGCAGCCCTTTTGGACAGACACCTTTATTTCAGACTTCTGGTCTCCAGACCTGTAAGGAAATAATTCCGTGCTTCTAAAGACTCCCTTAATGTGGAAGGGCCCGTCCCATGTGGATACCTTCTTCTGTCTGTTCTAGAAGATTAGGAGTGTGACAAGGGGTTGCAGTGAGCCAGCAGACAGGGCTGGAATCATAAGAGTCTAGGGAGCCACTGCAGAGTCTGAGAGTGACAATGGCCATTTTACAAAGGCAATTCTGGAGAGCTGTTTTGTAGAAAGGGGACAGGAAGACACGCATGGCAGCAGGAAAGTCAGGGAAGAGGCAGCAGCCATGTCTAAGAGGGAGATGCCTGTGCTGAGGTTGTAAAGCCATGGGGACAGTGGAGATGAGTAAACATGCCTGAACAAGGCTTGTGTTCTCAAGGGAGAGCTGGCAAAATTGGTGGACTAGATGTGGGGAAGGGAGGGGAGTGACCAGGATGACTTTAGGCATTTGCTATGAACGACTGACTTGAAAGGGCATCACATTTTCATGTAGAAGGGCAGGGAGTTAGTGTTACTATTGTAAGATGGAACATCATGCCCAAAATGACCTGGGTCAGAAAGGCTTCATCATCACTGTTCAACATTGAGGGAAGTAAGGACAGGAACTCAACCAGGGCAGGAACCTGGAGGCAGGAGCTGATGAAGAGGCCATGGAGGGCTGCTGCTTACAGGTTTGCTCAGCTTGCTTTCTCGTAGAACCCAGGACCATGAGCCCAAGATGGCCCCACCCACAATGGGGTGGGCCTCCCACATCAATCACTGATAACAAAATGCCCCATACAGGCTTGCTTACACCCCAATTGAGAAATGCTAAAGAGGCATTTCTCAATTGAGATTCTCTCCTGTCCAGGTGACTCTCGCTTGTGTCAAGCAAACACAAAACCAGTCAGCACAGTAAGGGCCAAGTAAACACAAAACCAGTCAGCACAGTAAGGGTGGAGAGATGTAGAAGTTCAAACGGAAAAATGTCAACAAATCCGAATGTGTCAGTCTGGGCTTCTGCAAGGGTAATGGTCAGCATGCACTGACAACCAAGAGATTGTCGGAGGCTAGATTGTGAGTTGCAGGAAGGGTGTACGAAACTTGCTTTATCTACGCCTTTCAATAGTTAAGTTCTAGAGATGAGACTCTTGCAGGCCTTGCTCATTTGTTGCCTGTGGGGGGTGGTGCTGTTGGCAGGGAAGCATGGAGAACCCCCTCTTTGGCAGGAAGGTCTACTCCATGCATACTCACGGTGACTGTGCAGATGACATCTACATCAGTGGTTTTCAACCTGTGGGTCGTGACCCTTTTTCTGGGGGTGGGGTGAATGACCCTTTCATAGGGGTCGCCCAAGACCATTGGAAAACACAGACGTATACATTTACAATTCATGACAGTAGAAAATCACAGTTATGAAGTAACAACGAAAATAATTTTATGAATGGGGAGGTCACTGCAACATGAAGAATTGTATTAAAGGGTCGCAGCATTAGGAAGGTTGGGAACCACTGATCTAGACGAAAGTTCTCAAAACCAATAAATGGACAGTACTAAACTTTGTAGCAACCCCCACCCCCAGGTATCTGAAGGCCTGAAGTACCGCTTGCCAATTGTCTAGACACTTTCTTGTTAAACTCGGTCCTGTAGGTGCTGTGTAACTGTAACAGAAACACAAAGCTTTATTCCCTCAGAAGTCATGAATCTTGTAATCATCTGAGCAGGACGCAAGATGAAGTCGACTAAACAAATCAATTGGGTAGGCAAGACGCAGGATGTGAAGCTTCCTAACACATTCTGGGTCAATCGGCTCAAATTCTATTTACACTATATGGCAACCCAGGAGGAGATAAATGCTTGCAGGCTAATTAAGAAACATTATTTCAAAAGCATTCATTCATTCATTCATTGTGTATGTGTGTGACTACATACATGTATGTCTGTGCACCCTGTGCATGCATGCATGTAGTGCCCACAGAAGCCAGTAAAAATGTCAGATCCCCTAGAATTGGAGTTAGAGACTGTTGTAAGCTACCATGTGGGTGCTAAGAATTGGTTCCTGGCCCTCAAAAAGAGCAGCCAGAGCTAGAATATTCTCTGCGACTGCTGTCTATATTTAAAAGGGAGGATGAGGCTCTATATAAATATTTAAGCAATTCTGTGCTTATTGCTTTTCTACACTCTGAAACAAACCTTCACAATGGCCAGAGCTGATGCTTTGTCTATCTGCAGGATGGTGGGACTGTTTTAGAAGGTGGGACTGTTCACTTATTTGCTTTTAGATTACTGGTGCTTACGTTTTGTTTTCTTCCTAATCTTCCTTGTGAGCTGCTGCTGGAGCCTTCACTAGTGGAGCTGCGGAGGCTGTCAGAGTTTGTGGACTGCGCACTAACTGATTCTGAGAAGCTGCCATCCTAGTCCAGGCTGCAGCACAGCTAACGGTTTCATGAATTCTCATTCTTAATCATATATTCGTAGCTTTCTTCAAAACGAGTTGACCAAGCTTTATGGATAATATTAAAACTTTATTTTTAACTCCAGTTGTACAAAGTGGTTAGCTTTGAAGCCTAGGGCAAATGGTGGTACAGTATTTGCCCTTTGTGCATAAGGCCCTTGGCTTGATGCCCAGAAACACACACACACACACACACAATATTCATATAAATACCATATTCACATATACCATATACCACACACACACATACCCCACATATCTTACACACACATACCACACCACACACACACATGACAATCATACACATGTATACATACATGTCACATACACAAGATTCACACATACATGATACTCTCACACACCATATATACATGATACTCGTATACACACATCACATACATGACACTTACTCTCACACGCACATACACACACATGCCACATAAACACATGAGATTCACACATACATGACACTCACATACATCACGTACCACACATACACACCATACACCACATGTACACGAGACAAACACACACACACACCAGATAGCACACACACGCCACATACACATGCCACTCACACACATATGCCACTCACACTATATATTGTGCACACCACACACACACACACACACACACACACACACACACACACACACACACACCACATATCACAAGTGCACATACCCCCCACCCAGATTCAAGAAACTGTCTTTGAAGGCTGTCCATGTTCTAACATGGTAGTAACAAAAACATGGGATAATTTCTCTTCTCTGTTATCAGATATGGGCATCCTCAGCTGGACTGAAAATGGAAAAATTCAGTAATATTTTCCTAACAGAAACATTCCAGTCAATGTTTTAGCAAGGACAGATAATTATTGTTGAGCTAATGAGTTTTGCCTTTCCCTAATTACTTTTGAAAAAATATGATAAGCGTCTTGCCTTTGTAGTGTTTCTTCCCCTTTGGAAAGAGAAAATCCTCCCTCTCCACTTCCAGCTTATCACTAATAGTGATTTTAAATCAAACATGGTTGGAGGAAGAGCCACTTAGGTACCACACAGAAGGGACTTTGTATCTGGTTCTAAGTGATTCTCAGTGCACCGTGACTTCAACACCATCAAGATACCCTTCTGATGAGGCAGAACAGCGTTGAAAATGATTCCCATAAATGTCACTGCCCTATTTATTGTCTTTTTCCCTGAACCAGCACTGCACTGGCTGAACTCCATTGTCTGTCAAGCAGATTTATTACAGCTCAGATGCATTCCAGTTCACAATAGGAATGTGCTCATTAGAAAACAATGCTTCTCTGGTCTGCAAAGCAGACGCTCTGCTGGCAGAACTCACCTGAATAGTGGTTACAATCTGTGAAGTTTTCTGATGTTTCTTAACTAAATGTAATGGCATACAAGTTGATCTTAAGTCCTGAGATGAATTCTCAATGGACAGATGTATTTGTACCTCTCAAAACTAAGTGCCCTTTAGTAGTCTACAAGGACGTGACTTAAGGACCTCTTCTTGACTGACATTACAGAGTTAGGCAGATTTTCTTGTTGCTTCAGAGTCTCTTGCACAGAAACTCAGAAATCCTAGAATGTAGATGAACTCTTTCTAGCCTACAGGGCACACTCTAAGACACAGCCGTCTTAGTAGCGGAAGCCAGTGGGAAACTGTGCAGGAACTGAGGGGGATCCTGACAAATACCCAAGGGTGAAGAATGCGAAAGCTTAAGAATCAGGAGAAAGATCAACCATGATACAAAAAGTTCACTGAATGAAGAAAATGTACAAAACCAAACAGAGCAAAGGTTGCCTAGCAGATAAAAGCCAAAGCGGGTGGAGAGCTGTCTGGGACCAATGGCCTGCCTGCACACTGAAAACTACAACTATACAACTATACAAATGACCACCTGTTCCCAGGCAGAGCACACACCTTGTCAATGCAGACTTCTCTTATCCTAACATCCACACTCACGTGATTCCAGATTTGAGACAGTGGACCGCCTGAAGCTATATTACACACATCGTTTTTGCTTAGATAATTGGCTCATTCCACCTCGGCTGTTGTAACTGGTCCTATGTATTCCTGTGTATCGTAGGCTGGGTTGGCACAGCCTTAGAAACCATTGCTGTCACAATATGCCAGCGTACATACCATTCAG
Organism: Micromys minutus; assembly: GCF_963924665.1. Lineage (NCBI taxonomy): Eukaryota > Metazoa > Chordata > Mammalia > Rodentia > Muridae > Micromys > Micromys minutus. Next base: position 76,704,289 of record NC_137973.1, on the reverse strand, counting down.
TTATGCCACTGCCACAAAGGTTTATAGACATTTCTTCTAAGTATGCTCACGGCACATTTTTTGGTAACACTGCTATTAAATTAGACCCAACATACAAATGAAACACAGAGGAGGAACTGACCTGACGTGAGCTCACCAACCAACATGGAAACAGTGGTAGACTGGTGCTGAGGACAGAGCAGCTACCACTGCTCAGGGACCCTGTTATCACCGAGGCATCCTTCCTCTGCTCTGATCTGCAGCCAGGGCTGGGTTTCAAACATCTTTAAATGGAGCACATGGGAGCACTGCCAGCCTAGCCAACAGCTCCTTTACTGCTGGATCTCTAGGATATTACTATCAAACCAGGTATGTTCTCAGCTACTTAGGACGCCCCTCCCTGTAAAAGCAACACAGTCCTGCACCCCAGAGGGATCCCATTTCTGTTCAGATATAGAACCTGTGAGACAGCTCAGTGGGGGAAAGGTGCTTGCTGTGCTAACCTGACCTCGTAACTTCCACGAGATGTCCTCTAACCTGTACACTGGACCATGGTGCGTGTAATCATGTGTGCTAACACAAACACATATCTATACGTTCACACAACTATGAAGATGACAACCATGACAATGACAACAATCACAACAACAACAACAATTAAATTAGTTGAAAATAGGGAATTAATATAGTAATAATAGAAATGATAAAGTAATTTAAAAAATAAGCCCATATGATTTAATCTGGGATTAATTAAGGTTTTCTGAAAAATTATCTTAGAAAACTATTTTGTTTTGAGGTTATGTCAAGTGTGATCAACCTCCCCACTTCATTTTAGAATCATTTGAGAGTTAACCTAAGTCAGATTCAGACTTTTATTGTAGTAATACATTTTGAGAACAACTTTATAAAATATTCAAATATTTACGGAATACTTGAGGACTCATGTAGGATATATGTTAAAAGTCTGAGAACTCAAAGCTATGTCCAAATTCATAGATACCTTGTACTATAAATGTACATGAATCATCGAGAGAGAGAGAGAGAGAGAGAGAGAGAGAGAGAGAGAGAGAGAGAGAGAGAAGAAATGTTAAGCTGCTAAAGAAAACTGCTGCCTTGAGACATTGGAAGGTGTCCTGACACAGATTTAAGTCTTAGGTCAGAAGTATGACAGCCAAATGATTTGCTGGACATTCGGGACAGACCCAGAATGCACCTGGCCAAGCTGAATCCTCATTATCTTGAGGACACCTGATATCCTGTGCATTCAGCTCCTAGTCCACGCTGATTACGTGCCGTCTACCCCATTCTATATCTAAAGAGGACTTAAAATTCATGAGGCTGGTTGAAGTCTCAGGCATCACATTCTTCTCATTCCAAAGTGTATGGGAAAAAGAACAGAACAGACTTTTCAGCCAAGGCCATTATTGTGTCTGAATAACCATATTCTATTAAATTGCTAATAAACCTGCTTGGAGCTGTTGATGCTGCCAGCCTATAGCTGCATTCCACCCTTTTCTCCTGGCTTGCCCGATGTCATTCTGGGCAGTATTACTTTCTCTATGCCCTTTATTCCAAGGTTGCTAGAATTCAAAGCTCTTATTCAGCGAGGTTGTAATCCAGTTTAGTATGCTATTAATGGAGTTCTTTAGGGCAGATCATGGAAAAAGAAAATCACACTTATTCTGGGGTCAGTGATCAATTTTAAGGGAAACATATACTCAGCCAGTCTGAAGGAAAAGGTCGGGACCCATGAGGTAGGTATTAAGAAAACAAAGAAAAGTAAAAAACACATTTATTTCCACAAGTTTCCAATATCCCTTAAATAAAAACAAGCCTATGTTTGGGGTGGTGGGATCCTGGACTCCAAATAAATGATTCCAGGCACGGTTGTTCATGGAAGTTAGGAAACGAAAACTTCCCTCCACACCACAGAAGCCTTGCCTTCCCTTCCCCTCATTCACACCCATGCACACACCCATGAATGTACACACACACATACACACAAACACCCACACATACACACCCATGCATACACACACACACACACACACATACACATACACACCCATGCATACACACACACACACACACACACATACACACCCATGCATACACACACACACACACATACACATACACACCCATGCATACACACACACACATACACACACATACACACACACACATACACATACACACCCATGCATACACACACACACACACACACACACACACACACACACACTAATCTCACAAATCTTGATAGCACCTGAGAGAGAATGCAGTATAGAATGGATTCAAGGCTCTGAAGTGTGCTTTTCACTCGCATGGCCAGATTTCTGTCCGTGCCATAAACTTCAAAGTAAGCCCTGCTTTTTCTAGAGCTTTAGGTCCTGAAAGCCCATGACACAGAGTGGATGCCCCGTGGAACGAGTTACTTACACCGTCTGGTGACTCTACTGGTTTACTCTACTGGTGACTCTACTGGTGACTCTACTGGTCATTTAATAATTAACTGAAAGTGTAAGGTTAAAAACAAAATACACTAAAGTTAAGGGGATAAATGTCCTTATTTTAAAACAAAATAAGGGCATCAAATGGCAATTAGTTCTTTTTTTCTTTTCCTGTCTTAAGGTTTTAGAAAAAAGACCTTCCCAAAGTCTGGGCGGCTACCAAATACCTATCTCTCCATGGCAGCTTCCAGTGAATAGAACCAGAGTGCTTTTTCTTCTATGGAATAACTGGATTGGAAAAAAAAACCTGTCAATGTACCCCAAAGAGTTATTTATCAGCAAAATCGGACTGAATGAAAGTCCTATGTAGGCCTTGGCAGTGAGATGGCTGGTCCAGGTGCCTGCCAGGAAGCTTAAAGAGTTGAATTCCACCCACAGAACCCAGGCTACAAGGGAGACCTGACATCCACAGGATGTCCTCTGACCTGAGCAAACATACCACAACATGGACACAGTGACACACATGCACCCACACATTAAAAAATGTAATTAAAATACATTATAAACTAGAATGTACCTCCTCAATTACTTTATGATGAGAAAGATATGTGGATCAATTTTTTTTTTTTTAGAATGACCAAGATTAGGTATAGTTTCTTCTCTAAAGTCCCTTAGTGAGGGCAGAGAAAAACCAACTGTAAACGAATCAAGCTTTATCAGAGGGGAAGGAAATGTTAAAGCAACAATAATGTGATTCAATAAAAATAAAAAGTGAGCAATGGTTTCAATATCAAAAGGCATGGAATTTACAGTAATTTCATAACTTTTCAGAAACACAAAACTACCATTCATTGCTTTGACAAGTGTTTATTAATGTGCCAAGCATCCAAGCTAGATGCAGATATGTGTGTAGTAAATTTCTCAACCAGAGAATTAAATAAAAACACCGGAGCAGGACACAGTAAGCTTGAAGAATTGTGAAATGGGACTAACAGAACAATGAAGCCGAGGGCTCACACAAAGTCCCAGCTCGCTCTAACGAACAGTCTTCTATCACAACAACAGCAGAACTAGAACACATGTCCCCTTTCTTGTGTGACACAGTTCCTAATGAACTAGAAATGCAGTTGAGATGAAAAGTCAAGGTTAAGACTACTAACAAGAAATGGGTTCCACTCAGAACATTTGGAAATGGTTAATTAGTTATAAGTTATGCATGAACACACATGTAAGTTGTCTCCTGAAGTTTCTCCATTGCCTGAGATCTCATCTGCTTCTGATCCCCGAGGAGGAACCACCTATCGTGGCTTGGCATATGAAGACATAAGGGAAGTTCATGGCCCACCAGGACATGTTCCAAGCAAGGTCATTTTTAGAAGTTTCCACAGAATGCAGAATTAATGGTTTAGGTGTTTTCCAACTGCTCTTGATAAGAAATCTTAAAAACAACACTATTTACAACATCGTCAAGATTTTCAATAAAAAGACTCTTAGGAAGAAACATATTTCTTTTTTCTTTTCTTGAGTTTCTCTCTTTAACACACACACACACACACACATGCACACACGCACAAATACATTGCACACCCTGCCACTTGGAGTATGACTTTTAGTTCTACTTGAGGACTGAGAATTTGGTTTCTTGGCTAAGCTGAAAAGCTGTCTTTTCACTAGCATTTTACAGCTTGTCTACCTGATGCCTTGGGAAATGCACATACAGTGACACAGTTTATATTTGGTGCATATTTTCTGACCATGGATCCACAGTGAAAATGGACTTAACATTCCGTGTTAGAAACTCATGCTAGTTTCATAAAGCAACCATTTGACTTTTTGCAGTCGACTTACTGGATGTCGTTCCACAGCTCCCAATGGTATTTTACCATCTTAGCATTTAGGAAAGATGCAAATGAAAGATAATCTCACTCAGTACGTGCCACTGCGTGTAAGATCCCAAAGAGCAGAAAGTGATAAAAGAACTTAATGAGGGTGAATGAAAATCTGTTCTAAAAAGGCAACGCTTCCAAGCAGATAAATGGTATTTTAGTGAGGAGAATATTTTAATCCTCTCAAAGCTTCTTCCCAAATATATCCAATAGAAACCCCGTGTGTGCACTTAGCATCCTTCATTAACAACAAACTCTAGTGACTAAAGAACTGAACTCCACAATACTAGCAGTAAATCAGCCTGTCTATGGAGAATGCCCCTCCCCCCAATGGAAATCCCGGAAGGTCCAATGTTCTATTGCTGCACAAGAAGTAGGTGTTCTCACATGTATTCTGTACCATCACTAAGCCAAGCACAGCCGAAGACAGATAAGGTGGTGGCATTTATCTGAAACCCTGCAGGGTCTGCACTAGGACAGGTGGAATGTGAGGCCTGGTTGGAAATGCAAATTAAACAACTCTCCAAGGCAAAACTCAAAGAGCTTACTGCTCTGGCAGTCCTAATCTCATTTTAACTGCAAAAACAATGTCTTAGGCCTGCTGTCATCCATGTGACAAAATACCAGAACTAAATTTAATGGAGGCAGAGAGTTTATTTTCTCATATTTGGAGAGGATAGTCCATGCTTGCAGGGAATTTATAGGCAGCTGCTTATACTGTGTTTACAGTCAGACAGAACACAGGCAGCTGGACACACTGTGTCCACAGTCAGGCAGAAACACAGGCAGCTGGACACACACTGTGTCCACAGTCAGGCAGAAACAGAGGCAGCTGGACACACTGTGTCCACAGTCAGGCAGAAACAGAAGCAGCTGGGCACACACTGTGTCCACAGTCAGAACACAGGCAGCTGGACACACTGTGTCCACAGTCAGACAGGAACACAGGCAGCTGGGCACACACTGTGTCCACAGTCAGGCAGAAACACAGGCAGCTGGGCACACACTGTGTCCACAGTCAGACAGGAACACAGGCAGCTGGACACACACTGTGTCCACAGTCAGGCAGAAACACAGGCAGCTGGACACACACTGTGTCCACAGTCAGGCAGAAACACAGGCAGCTGAGCACACACTGTGTCCACAGTCAGGCAGAAACAGAGGCAGCTGGGCACACACTGTGTCCACAGTCAGGCAGAAACACAGGCAGCTGGGCACACACTGTGTCCACAGTCAGGCAGAAACACAGGCAGCTGGACACACACTGTGTCCACAGTCGGGCAGAAACACAGGCAGCTGGGCACACACTGTGTCCACAGTCAGGCAGAAACACAGGTAGCTGGACACACTGTGTCCACAGTCAGGCAGAAACACAGGCAGCTGGGCACACACTGTGTCCACAGTCAGGCAGGAACACAGGCAGCTGGACACAGAATTTTGGAGAGGTGAGAGAGATAGTAGAGAAGGCGAATAAACCAAGATGGAGAAAGAGAAGACAACCTGGATCTGTATGGTTTATAAATAGCCACAGGAAGCTATGAATACCTTGTAAGGGATGGATAATTACAGGACAATTTGTCTTATCTAGGTGGGCAGTTTATATCAACGTCAATTGGCTCTGAGTTTATTGTGTTGACATTTTGTGGGGTGAACATTTACTGATATAAATCTGATTGATAAATTACAAGCCTCTAGAGTTTTGATTTTACTGGGTAACAGGGAATTGTGACAATAACCACAGGGGGTGGATGCTGAGTATGTGAGCAGAGTCTACAGCAAGAGAGCCAGGAGATAGGCGGCCACTGCATGGGGCTAGCCATGGAGGCAGAGAGACCACCAGGGACATAGAGTAGCCAGCGGTAGCATGGCATAATGTTTGATTACATTAAAAAAAAAAAATTACCACTACATGCCTGCTGGAGTTCAGCTCGGTTTCTCCTTTATATTCTATCTAGAGTCCTAGACCACAGACAGCTTTACCTCAGTTAGTCCAATTTAGATAATCGCTCACAGGCTTACCTAGAGGCTAGCCTCATCTAGATAATCTCTCACAGGCATACCTAGACGTTTATCTCCTAGGATGATTCTAGCTCCTGACAATCTCACAATCAACATAAACCATCACAGTCTGAAATGCTGATATTTGCAGTGTGCTGAGGTTAACTGATCTTTCCACTATCAGTGGATAAGTAAATTCCATCATGGCCTCTCTGCACTGAGCTTGAGGGAAGTGTATAATCATTGAGAACTGGCTGGAAGACACTCTGAGAGAATTTTTCAGTCTCTTGCTTCACATATAAGCAAACTCGAGGCTCAGCTTAACCTCTTGCTCAAAGTCACAAGCTAGTTGTATTTCGGAGCTGACTTCCTCCATCCAGAGCATGTGACATGCCAGGATTATCGCTTATTAGAAGCAGTCCCAGGAGCTGAGTGTGGCGGTACACTTCTGTAATCCGAGAATTTGGGAGGTGGGGACAGGAGAATGAGCAGTTGAAGCTCACCCCTGTCTATGTAGAAAGTGTGAGACCATTGTAGGCTACAAGAGACTGTGTTTCTACAAATTCCACCAATGAATCTCTAACCAAGGATCCCAGGCTCTGGCCTGGCCGCTCACTTACTGCCACTCTCTGCTTTCAACAGCACCGTAATCCTCTTCCCATCATGTTCCAGAAACTTCTGTAATCAAGACAAACAAGGGGATGGTGTTCACTCCATTCTACCCATAGCAACTGTCCTTCACCAGCACCAGCCGCTGCCAGCTACACGTGCTAATGACGTCATTCTAGACCTTCCTCCTAGATGACCCCATCAAAATTCAAGCTCTATCATAAAGCCATGGATTCTGTGCTGATTTTCTTTGTATTTATGTGTATGTGCGCATCTATGTGCGAATGTCTGCCACGTGTGTGCAGGTACCCATGGAAGCCAGAAGAGGGCAGCAGATGTGCCGGCGCTGGTGCTAAGAGCCACATGAGGTAGGTCTGGGGAATTTAACTTGGGCTCCTTCGAGACTGGCAAACTGTCTCTCCAGCCCCTATCTTCAGTACTCTACAGAAGAGGAAACAGAGGCACCCAGCAGGGCACTGCACATCTTGCGCAGGAGTCACAGCACACACCCATTTGTGACCATGACAACATTACCGACTTCCTCAGTTTGTCCACCCGTTTGCTGCCCCTGTACTGACATGCTTTCAGCTTCGTGCCTCTCTTCCCTAAGCTGCTGCTCAGTCTTTCCAGCTCAGTCACATGTCAGCACCGTATTAGTCACTGACCCAGGAAACACGGTATCATCTTTGCCTCTTCCCTGACTGTCACTTTCTCTATGCCTCTGTCCTGGGAAGGTCTCACTCTGTTCCATCCTCTCCCTGCAGTGGCCAGGAAGCTGCCACCTCACGGTCACTTCAGTTTTCCTTTTCTCACGGGCTGCAGCCCTGTTTCCTGGTATACACTGTCAATGAATATATTTGGCCTGGTTTTATAATTGTTTACAGCAAAGGGGAAATTCCTTTGGCTGTTAATCTTTCATGCACAGATGTTAATTGTTCAAGTCTGAACAGTGTATATATACACTGTCATGTTGCCTCCCTGACAACCTCTGTGACAACATTATGTAATTTCTCATAATTTAAGTGAATATTCTTTCTGGTTACAACAATGTGAACCAGCATGTTCTTCCCCCTTTTCCCCCCTGAAAAAAACCCCCGAAAACCAAGCAACCAAACAAAAAACCCAAATAAACAGTCTCGCAATTACTTCTGTCAGAACAAGGGATGGATCAGCAAATGAGACATTTGTGTAAATGTTAGTTAAACCGCTACGTTCTGATATGGCTGTCCACTCTAACAGAAGATGAGAGACCCTAATTAAGGAGACATTTGTCACCTTGTGGCTTCTGTGTATGGACTCTTAGGAGTGGGGGGGTTTACCTATGATAGCAAGGCGATTGATGAACAAATTTAACTGTTGTATTAAAATTAAGAAAGTCAGAAATGCAATGTATGAGCGAGTTCTATCCTGTTCCCTCTCCTCTGCACTACTGATTTAAGCTCCTGAAACAGAAAGGCTGCCAGACAGCCTTTGTGGGCAGGATTCAGAACCATCACATAAAGCAAAGCAGCTGAGGCAAATCACACCATAGCTGGGGCTCTGGTTGAAGCAAAACCAAACCTAGAATGTCTTGGGGGTGGGGGGAGAAGTATCCCATTTGCCTCTGGAGAAGAAAGCCAGAGTCATACTCGAAGAGAGTAAAGGATTAGTCAAAGCAGGCACTAAGCCACAGCCCTGGTCAATAACCATGTTCTTCAACAGCTTGGTTTGCGGGGAGCTCCGTGATGTGAAATATATTTTAAAATAATACCATCAGGTTGGAAGGTTGCTAGCCTTTTTAAAAATAAGTTTTCCTAGAAAACCTACATGGTTAGAGCATGGGATGTCCCCTCTTACCTGGTACAGGCTACTCTACGGTCAGGCCAGTCAAGTAGGGAGGGGGGCCAAGACAGCAGCTGAGCTCGTACTTTTATTTTTCTTCTTGTAATGGCAGCATGAGACCCAGCACCCTGCATATGTTAGGTAAGTGCTCTAGCACTGAGCTCTACTCCCAGCTGGGTCCCACAGCTATAAAACATAGAGAAGCTGCACCTTGATTGTCAGCCTTCGAAATACAAAGTAAAGAGAGTGACAGAATATTTACATAAAATTGCAGAGTAAATGCCATAAGCTGCGAGGTTACAGAAATAATACACATATCTGAACAACATATATTTTAGAAGTTAATTTTGGAGTTAGCAAGATATCTCAGAGGGGAAAGCACGCTTGCTATCAAGGTTTTTCACTGGTGTCTCAGGGACTCCCATGAGGGAAGGAGAAAATCAGATTCTGAAAGCTGACTTTTGACCTCTGCAATGTCCCATGGAACACAGCCACTAAAGAAATAAGTAAAATGTAATGAAAAAAAAAAATGAAATCCTGCTTTAAGCTAAGGCCACAGCTTTTCCTGAGAACTGGCCCGGAAACTTGGGTGTCAGGTGCCTGCTTCCTCTTCCAATGGAACCTCAGCCTCAGCCCAGATCCACTATCCGGCATCAGTAGACCTGTGATCAGGATAAGGTTACATTTTACAGAACTTCACAGGAAGAAGCCACAGATGTCTCCTCTTGAAGTACTTGGAAACACCCCGCCACAGTGACCTTTCTAAGATAAGCCGCTGCTCTCTGAGATAGGAGAAAATAAGGTGTCACCGTTGTTGTCTCCATGATGCTGTGACCGTTAATGTAGCATGTCTGGGCCTAATACAGAGTCTCACTGGCCCAGGCATCATGAACGGGAGACGACTCCCTGGATATCATGCAGCCAAATGGTTGGATTTGTGTGTTCTGGAATTGAACGACTTAGTTCAAGTCTTTCGTCTGATTTCCTAGCTGACCATGCGACCTACTTATACCCAGAGCCTGTTTCCCCGACTGTAGGGCCCACATTAAAAATGGAGATGGCAAACGCAGTGTGTGTAAGGCGCTCAGAGGCTGGGGATGTAGCTTGGTGACAGCTCGGTGACAGAGCAGTATCCCTGATTCCTGTTCAGCAAGTGTTCTGTACACATCCATTACTAATTATTAAATTCGTCTTTAACTAGGAGTCTCAGAAAGCCCATACAAAACTTCAGGACATGGAATGTGTGTTGCCTTCATCTGCTGGTTGACTCACTCACTCAGTAGATGCGGGCTGATGGCTGGTGCCGTGTGGGCCTCTGTGTTGGATGCTTTAATCACCTACATGAAACCCTCTTCTTGGAACCATCTTTACTATAGACTGTGGCTCAGTGCTCAGACCATTGGCTCCATCTCATTGGCTACCCTACCATTTAATATACAGGCTTGGCCCCGTGTGTGCAAAATAGAAGATGCTAACATGCCTGCATGGAGTGAATAGATGCGGCCAGGAGTGAGTGATGAGTTCCCTGAGCTCACACTGTAGGTGAATCAGCCGCACTCCCGCACAAGGATTGGAAGTGGGAGGGAAATTCAGGCAGTGGGATGACAATTAGTAAAATATCCCAAACTGCTTTACAATGATGACATTATAATTCAGTGATAGTGGAGGGAACGTGCAGTCAAACTTGACACTTCGAGAAGCCCTCTGTTTTTAAAATGATTATATTTAGGGTCTGGCACTGACTGCTCTTCCAGAGGTTCTGAGTTCAAGTCCCAGCAACCACATGCACCAGGAGCTGACAGAATTAAGAAATTCCCTTAGCCTGAGTAACGCCATTTTACATAGATATCAGCCTAGATTTCTATTTCCCACAGTAAAGACCTTTTCCCAGAAATTAAGTGATCTCACTTTGGTCAGGTAGCTAGCCGAATAGAACGTCACCCAGGCAACAGATCCTGCTTGGCAGAACATTCTCTCCTGCACCTGGGCAGTACCCCTCCCCATGTAATTCTCCACAAAGGGTATTGTGAAAAGTCCTTTAGCTGGAAAGTTCCCTTAGTTCCATGCCTTACTTTCCCATGCCTCATTTCCTTCTTCTACCTGTATAAGACTAGCATGTGAGAAATAAAAATTTGTCAGCTTGATCAGACCCTTTGACTTTCTGTCCGTTCTTTGCGTCTCTTATTTCCCCCATTCTCCCCTAGGTGATCCTGGGTTCCTGATGACTGTCCCACAGGTCCGGGTACATATGCTCACATATATATCTGTACATGGGCATTGGATCCCCTGGAACTGGAGTTATAGACATTTTGGAACTACCATGTGGGTGCTGAAAATTGAACCAGGTTCTCTGAAAGAGCAGCGAGTGAATCATCTCTCTAGCAACCTAGACGACCACTTAAGAACATTTCTATAACCTACAGAAGAAACTCAAGTTGATTTTATATGAATTCTACAGAAAGAAAGGACCATGTCCTCCTCACATCTCCTTACCTCTCGTCAGCAACTGTCCCAAGATGGAGAAATGTCAAGGTCTACTTCTCCAGCACAGTCTAATCTTCAAGCATGGGGAGCTGACTTAGCGACCCAATGACACCTTCCTCTGTTCAATTCTGTCACAAGGCATTCCACGGGGTAGTGGGAAGCAGACAGACAGAGGATGGATGCTCTGATGAGCAGAGACAACAACGAAGTCTTGTTTCCTACTTGTGAAGGGAAGCTGCCTGCCAACCTCCTCCAATGTGTATATGGCTGACCACAATGTTGGACATCTCTCTGCACAAAGGACTGGAGAGATGGGGCCCCTGCCTCCCATATTATGTGAATGTGGAGTTTTTGTTGTTGTTGTTGTTTTGGTTTTTCTGTTTTTGTTTTTAGGGGAAAGAAAAGGAAGACATAAAAGAATATGAAGACTTGACCGATTCTGGTTTTGCTTCTTCTCAACTTGCTTCTAATTGATCCTGGGCCGCTTTTGGATTCAAGTGATGTGTTATTTTCTGCAACGGGGAGCACAAAGCCCAGCAGCCTTTTTTTACAATGTGTTTTTTTAAGCTGGTCTTTGCCTCCAGTGGCTGGCACCGAGCTCACGAGGACCTTGGGATTTCCTGAGCGATAAGCTTGTCTGTTGTTATTCATAACAAGTCTCCTTCCATAGCACTGGGATTTATAATGGGTAGAATGGGGCCCTAGACAGCTTCCAAATGCAGCTGGTCAGAAGACCAAAGGACTGTAGGCTCGGAATGCGGAGACTCACCCAGCGATGTCCAGGAAAGGGTGGTGGTGGCTACAGATTATGTTCCGTAACAAACGTTCAGCGATAAGATTTGGAGAGTTTCTGGGTTAGTAAACAGACTGAGGTAAGGGAGGGAGGTATCTCAGGGAAAACATGGAGGTTCTGTCTCACCTCCATATACTGGTCTACACGTCAGTTTTTCCCTAGCTATTCCTAAGTTCTATCCTTGTTCATAAACAAATTAGTTTCAGCACACAGTTTTCGGGGGAGCTTGTGATTTAGTCTAACAAATTATCGATTGCAAGTAGTGGTCCCAGAAACCATGTCAGAAGTGCCAACCTACGACCAACATGTGAAGTGGGGGAGACCTGAGGGATGGCACCCTCTGCTACGGAGTCTGAAGCTCACCCCAGGCTGTCTTGAGGGAGCATGCGGGTGGAAATGACCAGTATAAGGAGGCCTTCCGTGTCCTGTACTGCCACTGGAGTTTCAGGGCTCAGGGAGTCTCAGAGACCAGAGTGGTGGCAGAAAGTAGGAGAGGAGATGGAGTGACATGGGGCACGGTGTGGCACAGTGAGAACAGGAATTGCATGGTGGGGCCCAGTGACTCAAGTCCATCTTCAAGGAACTGACATGAGATTCGGGCTGCGTTAAGAACCGGGACAGGGCAAGAACTGTGTGTAACTGGACAGTCTCGGTCACTGGAGTCCTTCCCATCCTGGTTCTTCAATGCAGATCAAAGAGATCACATGGCCCCAGGAGAGAGTGACTCTGCTCCAGGGGATAGTCTAACCACTACAGACTTTGAGGAGGGACCCATCTGCTTCCTGACGTTTGAGGGGTCGGGGCAGGTAGGGCTGGCTCCTTGTCAGAAAGGTGTTTATTGGTCCAACCTGCCATTCCTAGACTCCAAGGTGACTGCAGGTTTAGGACTGTAACTGGAGAGCTTCGGGTGACATTTGGGGGCCTGGAACAGGACACTGTAAAAAGTGCTGATGAGTTAGAGAAAGAGAGACAGTAAAGGCAGAGGTGCCCAGCTTCTGCCCTCTTTTCACTTACTTTGCTGGCCTAGGGGAAAGAGCCAATGCTTGGTAGCTAAAGCAGTTTTCCAGTGTGCGTTACAGAATTCACTATAACAGATATGGAATCTCTAACTAGGAATGGAGACAAACTTACAAGCTGACATTGACCAAGAAGGAGAGGGGGCTTCATTTAAAATATCCTAAGATCAGTGCTGGGTGTGATGTTGTTTCATGCCTTTAATTCAGCACCACTCTGGGGGTTGAGACAGGTGAATTTCTGTGAGTTCAATGCTAAACTGGTCTACATAGTTAGTTCTAGGGCAGCAAAGGCTATGTAGAGAGACTCAGTCTCAATAAAATAAATAATCCTAAATCAAAGCTGTTCTATTATCTGTTAGTTCCATAGGTGAAACTAAGCCAGTTTAGTGCCTTGGCATAGCATTTATGGAGCATTCTCCTTGGAGACAAAACCAGTGGCCGCTGCCTCATCTCAGCGGCTGTATGACCAAGGCCAGGTCCATTGAGACTGTCACCATGCCAATCTGTTAAATGGGACAGTCAGGCCATGGTGGCCTACTTTTATCTCTGTGTGTGCTGAAGTGGATTCAAAGGACTCCCCCAATCCTGAACATTGGAAAACTTTGGCCTTGTTTTGTTGTATCTCAGTCACTTCAAAATAAAACCTTAAGTTTACTCAAACTATCAAAATAAACAGCTCAGAAAGACTGTTAGAAAAACACAGTCTACTCTTCTATAAATTATAAAATGTACACCTGAGTTCAGAGGGCTCACGAGCAGTAATCTTGAATTCAGAGAACCGCTTCTAGAATAAAAACGCACGAGGTCCTCTTGCTTACGGTGGCATGCACTGTCCTTGTGAGTCTGCGGGAAGAGATGTCACTCAAGTTTGTGTTGAGCTCCCTCTCCTCAGTAATGTTCCCCCTGCAACATCACCTGACCCATGTCGAGATGGCCTAAAGTTAGGGACACCTCCCGTGAAACACCTCCCCAGACAAGAAGCACAGCAGAGACCAGAGGACGTAGGGGAATGTGGTGTGTACTGGGAAGAGCATGGTGGGTGAACCAGAGCAGGACAATGAACTAGTCAGCTCAAGTCTGTTTGGTGAGGGAGGCTTTCACTGAGGCAGGCATAAAAGCCCGGCTGGGGATTTAGGTGGAAAGCTTGCCTGGCGTGGACAAAGCCCTGGGTTCAAGCCCTAGTACCAAGTAAACTGGATATGATGGTACATATCTGAACTCCCGGCACTCTGGAGAGAGAAGTAAGAGAATCGGAAAACCAAGGACACCCTCGGCTTCATAGCAGGTTTGAGGCCAGCCTGGCTATGTGAGACTCTGCCTCAGAAAACATTATCAAGTAACTGGATGGCCCAGAGCCCCCAACCAAAGAGCACTCATGGAGGGAGCCATGACATCCGATTATAAATGTAGCAGAGGATGGCCTTATCTGGCGTCAGTGGGAGGGGAGGGAGTCTTGATGTCCTAGTCTAGGGGGATGCTGGAGGGGTAAGGGGGGCATGGGTGAATGGATGGAGGAACTTCCTCATAGAGGAAAAGGGGTGGGAGATGGGGGAATGAGATGGGGGTTTGTGGAGGGGTAACCAGGAAAGGGGATATAATTTGAAATGTAAATGAATGAAATGATTAATAAAAAACAAACCAAACAAAAAAACTCCTCTGGGTTTGACTCCAGAAGCAAGAGCCTCAGGCAAACACTATACTCCTTTTCTTAGAGCCAACACAAGAAGAAGCCAGAACCTCACCCTGTCAGTGCGCGTTTACTTCACTGTCAGTTAAGGAAGGTCTGTAGGGCTCCAAACCTCACAACAGGTAAGCCAGACATGAGACATCCCTGAACCAGGAACTCATCACCCTACACTCTGCTTTTAGCCTCTGCCAGCTTTGGGCAGGAAGGAGGCTCTCTGCAGTCAGAGCATCCTTGAGCTTTGCCGCCACTTCTGAGCCCTGTCGCTGGCTCACGTCTAACATCATACTTCCAAGTTCCAAGCTGCTCTTCTAGTTTATTTTGAACTACACAGGACAGACAGTTCAAGTATTGCTTTAAGAGAAGCTAAGGCCTTGAAAGTATTTAGCTCCTTTCTCAAGAAGCTTCCCAACCGACTCCCTGCTTACCCCAATAGTAACTGATATGCTTATAGTCTGGGTCTGCTGGCCCACCCAGGACAGCTCTATATGCCACTGGAAGCCTGAGTAGAGTCTGCGATGCTTCTACGTTAGTGTTTGGGATCTACACGCTATTAGCCGCGTTCCTGGCTCTAGCTGATGACAATTATTATCTTCTTTCTTTGTCCATCTTTGTGACTGAGCCACTCTTAGATTTTACATATCCTTTCTGATGATCGTGCATAAATGTAAAACATAAGAAAACCTAACCAGAGACTTGATTTAGACCCACAAGCATGATGTGATTTCAAAGATGCGATGGGCAGATTCTGGGTTACTTCAACTTTACAAAATGCAGCACAGTGGACTAAAAATGCGAACGCTTCTAAGTAGTTAATGAACACCGATCCTCATTAGATTTTGGTGCTCCTAGAAGCAGCACCTAAGAGCATATGAGGGTGCACTGTGTTGATATAATCCAACACCAAATGTGAGAAGCATTTCCTCCCTCCAGGAGCCCAGAGCTCCCTAAAGAAGAAAGCCTACTGCGGACTATCTGTCTTCCGTTATTGACATGGTTTTCTTTCTTCATTTACCTAGATTTATCCATTTCCTGGGAGTATTGGAGCATGACCAAACAGGTAAGATAAAGACTAAACTGTGTGTGCACACTATAATAGCTGTGTGTGCACACTAGCATAGCTGGCAGTTACCTCAAGTTGCACAGAGCTGGAAAATAATTTCCCCCCAAATTTCAAAAGCAGCAGCTCTATGGTGACGTAAAAGACGTGGCATTCAGCTGCACACTTAGTGTGCAAACACTTAGTGACTTGCTGATTTTTTAAGGGCACTATTCGGGGCTAGCAAGAAGGCTTATCGGCCAAGAGCACCCACTACTCCTGTACAAAACCAAGTTTACTCCCTAAGCTCATGTCAGGTAGCACAGCTGCATATAAATCCACCCCAGGGATCAGATGCCTTCTTCTGGCTTCTGCAGGTACCAGAATTCACACGCATGTACCAAAGTTGCTTTCTTTTCTTTTTTTTAAATTGTACCATTACTGTTTTACCTGGAAGAAAATAGTTTTCAAAAGCTGTTCAGCACATTTTTAACGTGTCTTGGATGTACAGGTTTTCAGGCCATCTCTTATTTCTTTCTTGCCACTAGGGGAATAATATGATCTTTCTCCCTCCTATGAAGAGCTTGTAGCCACTATCAAGATGACCTTCCCCCTAAGATAACTAAAAAACTGCTTTCTGGTGTATTATCTTTTTAAAGGAAACACATTTTCTCAAAGACAGTATGTATGCTCTTTCTATACTCTTTTAGCTGCAGATTAAATTCTTGTGGTTTTTGGACTCTCATTCCAATTACAAATAATAAATCTGCTTTGTGGATTTCTGATGAAATTCACACAACCTGAAATTTCACTTCTGTAAAACACAACTAATAAAAATAATCTCAGAACTCTCCCCACTTTGCTCCAATAACATCATCTTAACCCCAAAAGATAGCCATCCTTGTAAGAGAGCTCTTTACATACCCATGATTCAGTGTCTGCCCCTAGCGATAAGCAGGATGTGTGTGTGCGTGTGTGTGCATGTGTGTGTGTGTATGTGTGTATATGTGTGTATGTGTATATGTGTGTGTATGTGTATGTGTGTATGTGTGTGTATGTGTGTGTATGTGTGTGTGCATGTGTGTGTATGTGTGCTTGTATGTGTGTATGTGTGTATGTGTGTGTATGTGTATGTGTGTATGTGTGTGTATGTGTATGTGTGTGTATGTGTCTGTATGTGTGGGTGTGTATGTGTATGTGTGTATGTGTGTATAGGTGTTTGTGTGTGTATGTGTGTATGTGTGTGTATGTGTGTGTGCATGTGTGTGTATGTGTGTGCATGTGTGTATGTGTGTATGTGTGTATGTGTGTGTGCATGTGTGTGTGCATGTGTGTGTATGTGTGCATGTATGTGTGTGTATGTGTCTGTATGTGTGGGTGTGTATGTGTATGTGTGTATGTGTGTGTATATGTGTGTTTATGTGTGTGTATGTGTGTATGTGTGTGTATGTGTATATGTGTGTGTATGTGTGTGTATATGTGTGTGTTGGCTGTGGTCTGGGAGCCCCTCTGTCCCCTGTTAGGGTCTGCTGGTGTTTGATCTGGTGAGTAATAAGTCTGAAGAATTTTTTCCTGTGGGCATGTTAAACACTTACGTTTACCAAGCCAAATTACAAGGATTTGGGGAAATGAAATTCAAGTTGGGTCCAAGAAATGTCTGAGAAGAGTCATTGAGACATGCAAGACATTCTGTGCCTAACATGTACTGAAGGCTTGTTCCTGTGAGGCCCACCTCAGCATCTCTGAGCTTGGCTCTTCAGGAATCTCATTTCAGGACTCTCTCCAGGCACGGTGGCCTGCCGATTTCAGTTTGTTGACTGAAACTCTTAGCACTCTAGTTTAAAAATCTTCTCGTCAGAAACTGAAATATGAATCTATTTTTCAATTCCCAAGTTGCTCCTTAGTCAATACAGCATTAAACAGTTCTGAACAAAGAGTTCTCCAGGCTGGCTGTGGTTAGGGCCAGTCTTACAGTTATTAATAGGGAAGTAAGTTAGCCTCAAAAGAAAAGAATCATGTCTATAGTCAGCTGGCAAAAGATCTGCTTTCCTCCCTCATGCTGAATTATGTATTAAATCAGTTTCTATTTTATTTTGGGCCGTTAATCTGTAATTCAGCATAGCTATTAAAAAATCAATGAATGTTTCACTCTCTCTTGTATCGTTGTTTACCACAAAAACAATTCACACAGTGGAAGGATGTGAAACATAGTTTCTCTGTGTGACTGCTCACAAATGGATAAACAGTGTCCGACTGGCAAGATTGTAGCAGTGCATCTGCTGACAACCCACACGTACTGATACAAAGCCATTTCCCTATCTCAAAACCCATAGCCCTCTCCTCCTTCTGCTGCTCTTCACACGGTTAGAACCCATTCTACAACTAGTGGTCCTTTTTTTTTTTAACATTTGACAAATATTTGAAGCACACACATGCACAGGTTTGACAGAATTTCCTCTTAACACATTACAATTCACACACACACACACACACACACACACACACACACACAATTCAGATCAGTGTCAGAACCCACACTCACTAAGCACCCATTGACATCTATTTTAGAATTCACTTAGAGGATACCACCATGGCTCCCAATGAGCCTCTGTAGATGAACTTTGCCTATAACCACAGGTGACAGGAGGGCTTCAATTGTCCTTACCAGAGCTCACTGCCATCAAACTGACATCCAAATATGCCTGGGGGAAGCGGTCCCTCTGCAATCTTTTCAACAGACTCTGTTGGAGCCTCCGCTGTGGCTGCAGAACACTGACCCAGAGTGAGCCATGAAGCTCATACTAACACCAACTGTACCTCCAGACAGAAAAAAAAAAAAGCAGTCAACTTTCCAGACACTTGTGGGAATATAAGAGTATGTCTGCGGAAACAGAATCCAAGAGTCCGATGACTCTGTAGACTCAAGTATTTCTTTATACTCTATGTAATGGCTTTTCCGTTCTTGGTGTTTTATAACACATTTCTGAGCCATGATTTAGAAAGGAGGGAAATCTCCTCACCCTCTTCCTGTCTGTTTCTCAGTCACTCCATTGAGCACTCTCGAATCCTCGTACCACAATCAAGTTACTTTTTGCTGATTTTCTTTACTTTTTGCTGATCTTCTTTACTTAGGGAAACAACATTCTTCAGCTACTAAAGCCAAATGTCTTTGTTTTGGATTCTCTATTGTTTCATTTTTCCCAGAGACAAGCTGACTCTATGTCCACCCG
Organism: Micromys minutus; assembly: GCF_963924665.1. Taxonomy (NCBI): domain Eukaryota; kingdom Metazoa; phylum Chordata; class Mammalia; order Rodentia; family Muridae; genus Micromys; species Micromys minutus. The sequence continues at coordinate 76,685,297 of NC_137973.1, read as the reverse complement.
AGGATAGCTTGGCAGAGGTAAAACACATTAGCCAGCACACAAGAATGCCCACCTCTTAAACTGTAACTACACCACTCTATTGATATCTTTAGTAAGTTAACCACACCTTCCAATGAGTCAGGCTTGACAGTACCAGAGGGATGAAAGTTCAAGGTCTCTCTACACTACAGAGTGAGTTCAAAGTAAGCCTGGGCAAGAGTAAAAATGTAGGACCCCGTTAAAGAAAGTTAAATGAGGCTGGGGATGTAGCTCAGTGACAAAGTGCTTACCTAACATAAGCAAGACCCTGGGTTCTACTCCTAGTACTAGAAAAAAAAAATTGCCAGTTAGAACTAGATGTTATGATTCACTTGTAAAGTTAATGGGGATAATTCAACCAACATTAACACTCACCAACACCATGTCCTTGCTGTGGTTCTCTTCCCCTCTTGACAGTGTGCATACGACCTTCCTTTTTCTATGTGGAGGCTACTAGGTTCTGTGTCATGCCTAGCTAATGCCTCCTTGGTGTTATTCTGAGAGCAAATATGCTAGCAGTTCCCTTCAGTTTAATGTGGTAGTCCAGGTAGATGTGGTTCCACTCAATCTGCTGTCTAGAATAAGAAAAACTACAAAAGAGAAGCAGGGTTTGGGCTGGAGAGACGGCTCAGCGGTTAATGGCACTGGCTGCTCTTCCAGAGGTCCTGCATTCAGTTCCCAGCATCCTAACAACAGACAACTAACCAGCATAGGAAGCTTACATCATCATTAGGTCTAAATCCACTAAACTGTGTGAGTCGTGGTGTGTGTGTGTGTGTGTGTTTGTGTGTGTGTGTGTGTGTGTGTGTGTGTGTGTGTGTGTGTGTGTGTGTGTGTTGCCATCTGCTAGGCAAGTGTTCTACCACTGAACCATAAGACCATGTCTCAAACATCATGCTTACAAGTTAGGTCACTGTACTGAATCTCTATTTTTAATTTATGTTCTCAATTATCCCTTCCAAGCCATCAAAATAAAACTTGGGCTTCGGGGACCTAGAAAGGCAAACTCAACACTATGAAATCATTACCAAGTTCACAAAGAAGATCAACAGGACAGCTACTAAGCATTTATCAACATGCATAAAGATTACACAGAATACAATTAACTTTATATCTTAAGACTTACTTTTTTACAAGCTGAGAAGTAGAAATTACATTTATGAGCAATGACATGCATATATATGGATATATGGATATATGGATATATGGATATGTGTATATGTATATATGTGTAGATCTGTATATGTGTATAAGTGTATGTATGTGTTTATGTGTATATATGTACATATGTATATACACACACTCACATACATACATACATAATTTATGGAGTGGCTAAACCAAGCTAGTTGGCATGTGTCACCTTACCTACTTGCCATTTATTTGTAGCAAGTAGACTTAAAAATGTACTCTTAGCAATTAATAAAGAACCAGTTGGAAAACATTCTTACATTAGCGTTTTTTTCTTCACTCCCCCAAACTGAATATAATATACAAAATTTCAAAGAAAGTCTATAGATGGAGAGAGACTCATCGAACCATGTTTGATAAAAATTAAGGCAAATCTTCATTTGAAATGTAACTGCAAATACATTGTATTTCTTTAAGGGTTTAGATCCTTGCTGAGCGTTTCTATGTCTGTGTCCACTTCTTAGACGCTCCAATTTTCTCTACACGTGTGCTTTTCTTTCCTTCCCCCAAGGTGTTATGGGAAAGCCATTTTCTTGTTTTTTTTTTTTTTTTTTTTTTTTCCTCAAGCAAAATCCTCCTGTGGTGGGTAGACTTTCCACTCCTCCCAATGAACTCTCTGGGCAAAGTTTTAATTACTAATTTAAGAAAGATGAGACTCTTTAAGGTTTAATACATTTTGCCCTTCCTCTGGACCACATCGAATAAAAACCTTAGTATGCTTGAACAGTTTCTTAGCAAATGAGAGCTGGACTGGCCCACAATACTTGATTCATTGATTCGGCCTGACTGTGCGGGAATGTCTGCCAAGCAGTCTGGATAAACTCGCATTGCTAGACGCTATGGTAAAACATATCCTGACCTCTTTCAAACCCTAGCAGGGTGCAGAGCTCATCCTCCTGCTCCCTAGCAATTCTCCGGCATCTGCAAAGATGCTTGGATGATAAACATCTTGCTTTTTACAGCAAATGATAGTCTTTCTTAGATGGCTGCTTTCACCTAATTAGACAACAGCAGCTGGAAATGAATGTTGTCCAAGGGCACCACTGTGCTTTTAAGTAATAAAAAAAAAATGTTGTCTATTCCATTTAAATCTGAAAGGAGGCCTTTTGAAATAAAAATCTCTAAGAACCAGTTTCGAGGGGCTTTTGGTTTGTTTGTTTCTTTTTTAAAATATTGACTGAGGGATTTTTGTAAGATTAACCTAAATAATAATTTGCCCATTTAAATTGATGAACATTATGTAAGGTGCACACACTGTTTTTCCTGTGTCTATACACAGATAGCATACCAGGACATACCATACCGTATTTATGTAAAGCTGAGAAGAGACCGGCCATTTTACTTACATGTGTCTCCTGCCTCCTTTGGCCTCCTTTTCACTGGCAGGTCTCACATATTCTGCTTTAGAAACTGAAAAACCAGGCACATGAAATTTTAAACGGTTACCTTAAAGTCATAGGTGTCCTAAGGTAGGACCAGGTTGCAATATGATTTCTTTTATCTAGTTTAAAATAGGGTGTTAGATGCTTTTCAATACTGTTCACAACTTTAACAGCTGTAAATTTTTAAAAACTCATTTGTGAAACCTAGTCCTCTGTCCCCAGTGTTAGACAAAGGCACCCTGCTGTCTTCTGCCCTGGAGGAATGTTTTTTTCTGACTCAAAAGGGGCCTTGTTTTTGGTTGCTTTGCAGATGGTGAAGGACATTTAATTTCTTATTTACTTACATCCTGATAATTCTATGTACCACTGGCAGTGGGAGCGATCAGCAGGCTTGTTACACTGGATAAGCAGGCAGGTGGACAGGAGGAGACAGAGCCTTATGCCCCCGTCCTCTGGAGCTAACAGCTAAGCACCCCACGTGCATCCTTTACTCTGTTCTCACAGTCACACTTGGTCTTTTCTGGTGTGAATGGCTGCAGGACACAACTTCATTACGTCCTTGAGTCCGGCATCTCGATCTTCCCGACAACAAGAAAGTTATCGCCAAAGCCCAAGAGCCCAAACTCTGCAGCCCAAACAAATAACCTTCACTGTCTTTCTTTAAATGGGACAAACCACAGCCACTCCACTCCAGCGTCCACGGCTCGCTTCCCGGTTTCTCTCCTTTAACTTTTAGTTAAAGTTCTAGTTACATCCAGTGCCTTCCTGCTTAGTGGAGATTCTGTATACTTTAACCTTGTTTTCCCAAGAAAACAGCCTCACCATTTTCCAAGTGGGTCTCCTACATGTGCTCACAGACCTGGTCAAACATGGTCTCCTCTGTGAAGGCTACCTCATCCCTCAGCAGGGGCTCGGCTCTAAAGCAGGTGGCCCTGGCTTTTCCTGTAGCATCTAAAGCTGTTTGCTCTCATTCAGAAATACCCCTTTCTGCTGGGCCTAGCAAGTTTGGGAACAGGAGCCAACAAAGAGCATGGCTCTGCCGCAGGCTGTGAGAAGTTACTATTTCTGCAGCATGTGGCACATTCTTTAGGGAGCAGGAGCTGTCATTCATTTCTTTGTCCCTGTACCCCAACAGTCCATCCACAGGCCAGTCATTGTACATCTGTCTGGACCCAGAAGCTAAAAGAGCACACATTCAGTTCTGTTACATCTTAATAGCAGAGAATTAAATATGTCTTTGAAAGCCAACTTAAAACATCCATAAGCTTTTGTTTTAAGGTCTTGAGTAGAATTTACTGCAATTCAACTTGGTCTGGCAGCACAGGTTTGTTGAGTGAGGATGACGTCCACTAGCTACACTACCCGTTCCAATATTGTTTGTTTGTGATACAAACAAACAGAGAAATGGCCTGCTGTTGGACTCACTGGATCCTACCTAGTGGGGAGTTGATTGCTTGCCTGATTAGACCCTCAAAAGTAACAAATCACAGTGGCTTCTCCCTCCAACCAGGTGTGGCACCGCAGGTTTGCAAAAGCTCAGCATGTAGAAAGTGGAGCGGGGAGAACCAGGGATTCAAGATCATCCTTGATTACAAAGCAACTCTGAAGCCAGCCTGAGACCTGTTTCAAAGAAGGCAAAACCAAAGCTGAGAGTATAACACCCCTCCACTCAGAGAAATACAGTCTTTCTGAGATGTATTTTTTATACACCTTATCATGATCATCTCTACCTTTGTCTGGTTATTTCCTCAGCAGAAAACTCTTGTGTATGTCCAGCAAGTGCTACAACTCAGCTGTCCCCCACCCCCCAGTCCTCTCTTCCTGCCCTCAGCAAGTTGAGATGATCCTTCCTTCTCTCCATCCTTGGAAGAGTATCCGTTTCCTAGGCAACAATGGAACCTCTCAAGAAATGTGTGAACAGTATGTGCACAATGTTTCGATGAGAGGTTATTTTATTAGGGTATCTGAGGAGTCATGCTATAACTGGAGTAAAATGTAAAATAAAAGCAGCATCTTGAAACACTGGGAGAAGGATTGACAAAAAGAAAGCAAGGCATGGTGACACTTGCAGTCTCAGACCATAAGAGACTGAGGTGGGAAGACTGATCACAGGTCAAGGCCAGCCTGGGGCTACACAGTGAGAGTCTGTCAAAAACAAAATGACTATTAAAATAAAAAAATACATAAAACTAGAAATTCTCATCCGTAATTTCTTACAGTAGAACTCAAGTGCTAGCTTATCGAATTCCAATGAGTCCTTAGGGAATCAAGGATCGCATACACGGTTAACATTTGACCTGAGTCTTTGGCGAGGTGGGAGGAAAGGTAACTTGCTTATAGTTTTACCATACAAGGACACTGCATCCCAGTCCCGTGAACCTGGCCTTTCCCACATATTTTCTGCAGCTGTCCATCCAGTTCTGAGCCAAAGTTGTGCTTTGAAAAATCTGGATTCCTGTGTGTTGTGATAATAGGCCAGAGCTTGGAAATGCCGTGGAAAATCCAACACTCTGGCAGTTTAACAAGGCTTCTGAAAAAACAATTTAACATCTGGATGCAAGCGTTCTGTGGAAGTCCAAGACCAACAGAGCAAGGAACATTTCTTTCGGTAATAGTTAAAATTTAGCACTTCCCTCTCTCCCATCAAATAAATGGGCTTCTTTGATAAAGCGACCGGGATGGGGGTTATAATAAGTAGACTACTCGTATATTACAGTGTAGAAAATGGGCCTTCTAGACAGGTATCACTGCATGTATTTTCTAGATATGTTTCTTCCGATTTCAGCATAACTCTCTTCCAAGACTCAGCTCTGAAACACAAACGTTCAAGCAAAGCCTTTTTTCCTAAATCTTTCTAGAAATATGGAGCAAGACCAAACCTGTGGTATCATTTCTACCCATGAGCTTCTGGGGAAGGCATGGTTGGGAAGGTTGTTCATCTCTCTGCCATCAAAATAAAAACTAGGTTAGTGAGAGGGGTGTGTGAAAAAACTTCTTCCATCCACGTTCTCGATGGCACGGTGCTATCAGGACAGAAGACTCAAAGAACAAGGGAAAACTTTTCTGTCTAGATGGAGTGAAGTTAGACCACTGTGTCAAATGCAATTGGGCAAAGGCTATGGTTTTGGATGAAGAGGGATTGAGTGTGGCTATTTTGTGCAGCCTCTTCTTGGATTCTCTGGGTACCACTCCTTCTTCATGGGATGGAGAGAGAACACTGTGATGACACAGTCTTCGAGGGTGAGTGGAAAAAGGGACTGTGCTAAGGTTTACTGCTTATTCTTGGAATGAGTGGAATTCTAGTTCCCATGACTCATCTAGAGAAAGAAAAATGTACTTCCTTAGGCGAGAAGCAGGTTGTAGGGACAGGAGGAAGTGGAAGGTTACAGAGACTTCATCTCAGAGGCCTCCCAATATGCTTTAGTTCAAATTTAGTTCAAATCACATATGCTAATGCACTGTTTGCTGAACCCCAATATAAGCAAAGATAAAGGCTGAATAGGTGCACTTATTAAACCTCTAAACAACCACAGCAACGCAAATCAAATGCGAAAACTGGGTCTTTTTTTTTTACCTGAATGTTTATTAACTTTCTACAAAACTTTCTGCATTAAAATGTATACTTCACTCAGATAATAACAGATGATTATTTACCATGTGTCAGGCTCTGTGAGTTTAACTGTGAAAATGATTATTATCCATTTCTTCTTATAAGTAACTGATATACCGGCACACTGGTGTAGAGAAACCGACACAGAGGTAAACAGAACTCAGAAACAGATGCACACATGTAGGATATTATAGGGGCCAATGCTGAGCTCATAGCTCAGGACTGAGAAAGCTTTGTAGATAAGCAGGCCAAAGACAGGGTATTCAAATGGTGCTGGGAACTCAGTTCTCCACATGGGAAAAAGAAGAAATTGGACCCCTCGTTTACACAATATGCAAGAATATATTTCAAGTGAAAGCAAGGTCTTAAATGTGCAGGCTTGAAGTCCAAAGTGCTAACAGTCATGGTAAAAAAAAACAAAAACAAAAAAACAAAAAAATGGCATGCCTACAAAGTAAGACAGCAAGCCCTAAACTCAGAGGTGACCACTGCAATGTGTGCACTGAGGGACGTTTCCAGAACACACCAAGAACTCCTTCAAAGAAGAAAACCAGCCCAATATCCAGGCACTGCACAGATCCAGGAGTTTCAAACAAGTGGAGACTCAGAGCTCATGGCATGTGGGGAGGACTCAAAGGTGCTCCACTCAGAAGCAGAATGAATGAAAATCCCAAACAGCCCTAAGCGCACAATTAGATCACAGATTAGACATAAGCAGGAAAGCCACAGTGGGAGGACATTTCATGTTGGCTACACCGAAGACACCAAATCACAAAAGGATTTGAAGTCTCAGGAGGATGTGGTCCACAAGCACTTTGGCCTCTGCCTGTGGGAATGCCAGTGAGGCAGCCATTTATGAAGGTGTTTCAGTCCGATTTAATATATACGGAAAGTCTACAACCCAGCTCTGCTCCTAGGAATCCGTCTGAGAGAATCATCTATATACATGGCCCAAGACACGTCTATTGATCGCAGGGTCAGCCTCACCAGCAAGAACATAGAAACAACTCCAATGTAAATCAGCAAGAGAGGAAGTCACACTGTCACCTAGGCACAAGTTACAGTAAGTTCAGTGGGACTAAATATTATTACTTGGGGGTGACACATAGGTCATCGATTGTAGTGAATAGTAAGGGCAGGTGCACATCAAATCCAGAGGAACGTGGGAAGGAATGCACTTTAGGGGAGGGTCCGGGTGCCTTCCAGGGTTTAGTTACTTTCATATAGGTACTAAGTACACAGGTGCTGATTTTATTGCTTCTTTAAAAAGCTAGTTACAGTTTTAAGACTTCTGAACATATTAAGCACTTGCCTTTTTCTTCCCCTTTTCCCCTTTATTTCCTTCCATCTGTCCTCCATCCCTGCCTTCTTCCCTCTCCCGCCCTGCTCTCTTGCCCCTCCTCCCAACCATCCATTAGCATACAGCTAGGGAAGTGATGCATACCTATCCCATCATTCCACAACCCCTCGTGTGTGTGTGTGTGTGTGTGTGTGTGTGTGTGCGCACACACGTTCATGTACATGCATGCAGGTATGCATACATATAGAGTGGAGGTCAGGTCAATGTGGGGTATCTCCCTTTATTGCTCCCATCTTATATTTTGCTAGTCTCTCATAGAACCTAGAGTTCACTGGATTGGCTGGTCTGCCAACAAGCTCCTGGGCTCTGGCTGTCTAGGCCTCCCCAGTGTAGAGACGATGGGTGTGTACCACTTGTCTGGGGCTCGTTGCTGGGGAGTCTAAAGTCTTGCCCATAAGCTTGCCGAGTGAGCACTTTACCAAGACATCTCCCCAACTCCTAGTTAGTTGTGCAGTGACTAACTTTCGTTTTATATATACAATAAACAAGTATCTCCAGTTTCTGCAGAGGGATTCAGAATCCTGAGGTCAGCTCTGCAGTAGGTGGGACAGAAAGGCCTGTAAGAAAGAAAAAGGCTAGACAGCTGGTGAGAACGTAGAATCTGGGGACAACTCTAGAGCAGGATGAACAGCCTGTAAGAATGAAGAATCCAGGGGTCAAATCTGGAGGCTGGACAGCCAGTGAGAATACAGAACTCTGGGGCCAGCTCTGAAGTAGGCTGGTCTGCTGTTGTTTTCTAATCACGTTCTTGAAGAGTTTTCAGTGGGTGGTGTAAGTCTGCATGGAACTTCATGGAAGACCACGTTGGAATTTAATTAACAATACAATCTTTGTGGCTGAAACCCCCCAACTATGAAACAATCAAATTACTAAGATGGTGGGGAAAATGTGATCTCAGTGATGAGACACTCCTGGCATTTTGAGATGAAATTTAAGCTTCCAAGCTCTTTGTCTGCATGCAGCCAGGAGCTGGAATGGACCAAGGACAACCACCTCCTGATGGGGTGACAACAGTGGTCAGAAGAGAACTCTGGCCAGCCATGGTCAGGAGATCCATTCAGAGAGACAGCAGCGCTCAAAGGGCGTGCATTCTAAGGGGTTTGATCCCCAGTCTCTGACCCCTTCCCAGGGCTGACAGGTCACTTCCTCAGCTCTGCTGACTGTGCAGTTCAGTCATGTTTTCTGAGGATGCACACAATGGGTTCTTTGCAGAAAACCACAGTTGGTCTGTGAATCCATCTCACTCTAGGGAAATCTGGATGCTCTAGAACATCTTTTTTTATCAGTGTCCCTTTGTGTTCTTCCTGTAGTCACTGCTGTCTTCCTACACAAAGAGAAGAACATCCCTAAGTGTCATCTCTCTGTCCCAGGAGGCACTGGTTTCCTTGATCCTTGGTAAAAGCCACACTTTTCAGAAACTGTTAGCTTCAGGTAAGGGACTGGAAAATAATTGCAAAATATTCCAATTTTGAGTTTAAGCTGATTTTTTTAAGTGTAGTCTTAAGGGATGCCCCTGGCCTTTTTATTTATTTACTTATTTATTTTGGCAGTACTGGTGATTGAAAGTAGTCAAGGCAACATTACGCAGCTAAGATATACCCCCAGCTTTCTAAGTATGTCGTAGAAATGTGAAGCATTAGACACTTTCACACAGCACATTCCACTCTCCTAATGATTACAAACGATTCTTGCTCTGGGGCCAGGCAGGAGGAAATGGAGGCAGGTGATAAGTACTCCAAGAGCTGGAGTAAGGATGGACATAATGACAAAATCTATGGTGCTCTTGGCAAACATTCCGGTGAGAGACACAGGCTGCATCTCTTTGAACCTTTATTTGTTAGGAAGCTGATGTTACTGCTGCAGGGAGATAAGATCCAAGACCAAACAGGAACGTGTAGGCTTGCTACCGCACGAGGCTTATCTCAGCAGCTGGCCCTCCTGTGTTTAAAAAATTGGCCCAAAAAAGCATTTCCCCTGAAAATTCATGCTCTCCTGGCATTGCAACAAAGGGGGAAAGGGAAAAAAAAAAGGTTATTTTTCTTCTCTCCCATTAAGACCAAGAAACCCCTGTAAAATGAGAAAATTACTAAATTCTTTAAAATACAAATTTCTTTTTATATGGTTTTCATTACATAATTTGACACATCTGGGGCTTATAATTTATAAAAACAGAAAGCAAAAGACCATTAATTTGGCCTGGAATGGGGTAATTTTACAGCCTAAAGCTCTGGTGGGATGTAATTTATGGACCCAATACTAAGAGGAGGCCTCACGGCCTATGGGGTTTAATATCTCATTTGCATATCTAAGTGTAAGTACCCGAGGCTTCAGAAAACCCAGCAAAACGTTTTGTCCTTTGGGCTCTTGCTCAAGCAGTCCTGAGCGTGGAACATCTCTTTGGTCATTGGGACCTTCCCTCTCCGGGCTCTAGAGAGACACTGAGGTCTCCTCTCGAGCTATGTCCATGTACAGGGTCCTCTCTGTCCTGCTGCTGGGAGCAGAGACAGTAGGACTGCTGTTCATGTTACGCTGAGGTACCTGTCTCTGTCTGAGGTCACTGTAAAGGCAAGGCATACAGATCACAGCCAGGAGTAGCCTGTCATATGTCCCTTGCCAGACTCCATCTTTGGCTTCCTCTGTGTGGAGGAAAGAAGAGGCTAAGTGCCTTATGTGTTGTATTTATCATTTTCCCGTCGATGTGACCAAACACCCAACAGAAAACAACAGAAAAAGGTTGACTGACCTGACTGACCCAGTTACAAGCATGTGCTAAGAGGTTTCTCGGGCACTGTGAAGTGCTGGGGTAATTACAAACACGTGCTGTCACAGTAGCCACAGCAAAAACACACTGAGCAGTTTTGTTTCACCCAGTCATTGTACACCCTATCGCTGACCCTCTTGTGTTGCTGTGGTTGTGGGTCTCCCAAGGTGTCCTAGAGAAGGAATCGTACAGCATCTAGCTATGCTGAAGATCGGCTTTGTGTCTTACACCAGCTGCTGCTTGTTTCTTATTGCTAAATAATTTCCCTTCTATGAACGTGCCACAGTTAGTTTATTCCTTTACTTAAAGGAGATCTTGCTTCCAGGTTTGGGGGGATTATGTAGATGCTACCGTATAGAAGCAAATGCTAGCATTTGTGTGAGCATACAATTTCAGTTTATTTGAGTGAATGCCCAAGGGCATAGCTGCTGGGCTGTATGGTAAGACTATTCTGGCTTTGAGGAAAGTTTCCACAGTGGCTGTGCCATTTACATATGAGCAGTAAGAATTTCTCCTTTGGTATTCTTGCCAAGCAGCTGAGAGTGATCATTTTCCCCCACCATCTTATTAGGCAAGTTATGTCCCCCCCCCCATTTTAATTTATAATTTATTCACAACACATGACATCAAATGTTTTATTTATAGAGAAACTGATTTATTAATCATGCTATTATTGTTGAGCTTTGGGTTTTTGTGGTGGTGGTGGTATTTTTGTTGTTGTGTGTCTGGTTTTGGCTTTTTTTTTTTTTTTTTGCTTTTTGAGATAAGACGGAACCCTGGCTCTCATGGAACTTGCTATGTGGACTGGGCTGGCCTTGAACTCACAGAGATCTGCCTTCTTTACTTTCCAAGTGCCAGGATTAAAGGTATCTGTGCACCCCACCCCACCACCTTTACTTTTGAGTCTTAAGAATTCTTTAAATATTTTTTAAAGACCCCCCAATACCAGGTATGCGTTCTACAAATACTTTAACTCAGTAGGTAGCTTTTATTCACTTAACAGATTTCAGCCACTTCAACACCTTTATCTCAAACATACATACAGCCTTTTGGGTCTGTGAATTTCTCCCATTGTTTAACCTTCAAAGTTTTGGGGTTTGTTAAGGACAGTCTGAGAAGACTAATGAGGTTTTTTTTTTTTCCTTTTAAACCTTGTCAAAGATCAGTTAACACACCTGTATGATTATATTTTTACATGATTTTTCCAGTTTAAAAGTCCCAGTCTTCACTGCTGGTACAGAGTGCTGACTTAGTATATAAATATTTTGCCCCCAAACTTTGCTATATTTCTTAGTTCTTAAAAATGTGTGTGTGTGTGTGTGTGTGTGTGTGTGTGTGTGTGTGTGTGTGAATATCAATCTTTTGAAATTTTCTCATGTAGAAAATCATGTCATTTAAGACAAAGGGAACTTTAGTTTTCTTCCTTCTTAATATATACATAGCTTTTATTTTATTTTCTTGTGTTATTACACTAGCTAAGACTTGCAGGGCCTGTTCCTAATCTTCAAGAATAAACATTTAGCTTGTTGCCCTTAGGTACATATTAACTGTAGGGCTTTGGCATGTGTTCTTTTCTGAGGAGTTCTATCATATTTTATTACTTTTACCGTGCTCAGGGGTGGGTGGGTGGTATGCCTGCCACAGTGGGCGTGAGAGGTCAGAGGACAAGCTCCAAGTGTCGGTTCTCCCCTTCTACCGTGTGAGTCCCAGGGGATCAAATCCAGGTTTGCAGCAGCCTTTACCCTCTCGGCCATCTTGCTGGCCCCTTGGTGGAAGTTCTAGTTAAGGATGTTCCTCCGTCTGTGGCTTGCTGAGAGCTTACACTTAGGCTGTTGTTTGTTTTTGTAACTGGGAATGGGCGTTTCTTCAGATAGTCTTCTTCTGAGCTTACTGATATGAATGTACGATTTTTCTTTTTCCCTACTCATTTGGAAGATTGTGTTGATATTCAGGTGCTGGGTTAGCCTTGTGTCCCTAGAATAAATGCTACTAGTCATGGTATGTACTTGGTTTATGCACTGTTGTTATATAACAGTATTCCTTAGTATTTTGAGGGCTTTAAAAATTGCTTATTTTATTACACACTTGTGTGAACTAGATGTATGCAGGTACCTGAGGTGGTCTGAAGAGAGCATCAGATCCTCTAGAGCTGGAGTTATGGGCAGTTGTGAGCTGCCTTATGAGGGGTGGGAACTGAACACAGGTCCTCTGTAAGAACAGCAAGGGCTCTTAGCCACAGAGCCACCATTCCAGCCATGACGTTATGTCTAAAGTCAATGTTCATGTGAAGTATCAGCCTTAGGCTTTTTTTACACTGTCTCTATCTGCTTGGTATCAGGATAGTAATGGCTTTGTAGAACAAATTAACATGTATTCTCTCTGCTTCTGATTTATTGACAAGATCATGGAGAACTGTATCTCTTCTCTCTTTCAATGTTTGGTAGAATCTACCAGTAAAAACAATTTGGCTTGATGCTTTTCACTCTAAGATTATTAATTATATAGTAGCATATAATTATATATAATTATATAGTAGCAGGGACGGCTCAAGGCCTACAGAACTGGGGTGGAGTATGGAATTTGCAACCTTGCATAGCTTTGTTTTTTATATAAACAAAGATGTTACTGATCAACACATGATGTAGGAAAAGGATTCTTGGTGGGTGCTTAAGAAAACATTCACTTACTTTCTTCCCTTAGCCAGCATCTCTGTCTTCTCAAGCATAAAGTGGATACTGTTATCAGCTTACATTTTAGTTCATGAAAATGTGTGATGACCAAGTATCATTTCAGCTTTCTGAGTTCCTAAAAGATCTCATAAAGGGAAATGTGAACCCTCTCTAACAGAAATATTGAAGCTTTGAGATTATAAATTAAAATTTTTCATCTTCAAATTTTCTCCAGTGATTATGTACTGATTATTTTTATCACCATACAAAATTAGAGAAGAATTACTATTGGATTTCCTTTCTATATATCACAAGGAGAAACTATAAACACAGAGAATATTAGTTATGTAAACAATTGAAATGATCACCCATTAGCCTAGTGTCACGGGCTGCAGGGGAGAAGAGATAGCACTCACGCTGAAATATTTATGTGTGCCATAGGAAGAGGCTTTGGGGGGGGGGTTATCACTGAGGTCACACAGTACCGTCTTTAAATTACAACCTCCTTTGCGGTTCATTTTCAGGTGAGATGTCACCTTGTATCAGCTGCTGGGGTAATCAGGTGCTGCATTTCACACCAAATCTCACTTCGGGATTGTAGATTCAGATTTTCACCCTTCAAAGACGATCTGCCACTTTTTAAACCCTGTCACCCTCTCTGTGCAGAGAGAATGTGCAGCTTCTTAGTAATGTGGGCATCAGGATAAGTCTCCAAAACGAGAAAAACAAAAAGGAAGGAGAGAGGTGGGGGGAAGAGGTGTTGAAGAAAAAGGAGGAGAAAAGGAAGAGAGGGAGAGTCAGGGAGAAGGAGGATAAAGGAGAGGAAGAGAGAGTAGGAGAGAGAAAATGAATGTGCTTTCTCTCTTCCAAGCCCCAGCCCCCAGCTCCATGGTTAGAGTACCTCTCAGACATTCATAATTATTTGGTGGGTGAATGGAGTTATATTTTCCCAGTTTATAATGAAACTGGCAAAGAAAAGTCCACAAACTGCCAGACATGTGTTTGTGTGTGTGCGAGTGCCTGGTATGTGTGTATGTGATATATGCACATGTGTATGCAGGCATGCAGTCCCTTATCCACGCCTGTGTATACAGAGCCGGGGAGGGTATCACTCTCCAGCTGCTCCACTGAGGATCTCAAGGACCTGGAGCTAAGCTGACGACTAACATCCACAGAGATCCTCTCTCTGCCCACAACAGTGCCGGGCTATGTGGTTGCCAGGATCTGAGCTCAGCAGAGCGAGGACTCTTAACCAATTTACAGAATATGTTTTAAACTAGACAACTTAAGAGCATTCATTCCATTAAGCAATCATTTTCTGAGCCTGGTCACCATCAATATGTAAGATTCAATATCCCATGGAGTGCTTTCTATCCGTTCAATGTTTCTTTGCAAGAATCTAGATCCAGGGTCGGGAAAATGTGTGCTCGCTCTTCTGTAGCTTAGAATTTCCCTTCACCTCACATCACCTGAGATCCTCTTTCGTAACGCATGTCCACTCCTCGAATTCAGGCCTTCCACACCCCCAATATTTGTTGTTTCTTGTTCTCTTTCTTATAAGTGACCCTGTGTCCACATGTAAATGTCTCCCTAGTTCTAACTCTATCACAGGCGTTTTGGTTTTGGTGCTGGATAAGTGCATAAAAATATATTTGATAATGAAAATGTAAGGTTGGTATGAACACCACAGCTCCAAAACGGCCGTTCTAACTGCTCATCGACACGTGTAGACTTTGGGTCTGATTAATTTCAGTGGGTGATGCTTTCTATTTGCAAATTTTTAATGGTAAATTTATTTCCCTTTATTTATTGATTCAGGGTGCTAAAATTGCTGGCCTCTATTACCATACCCAGTTATCTGAGACCCTAAAAGTCTTAAAATACTATATTTTCCTGGCACGCTAACTTAGACCAAAACTTCTAAATTTCCTTATTAAGTCAAGGTTGAGCTTCATTTAAATTCCTTGTTTTATAATGGTATCAAATAAGGCTTGGAGAGGTGCAGCAAGCTCCCTGGGAGAATCAGCACCTGGTGCTGTTTCCCCCTTAATCCAATACAAGAAAGCATATCTCACACAGAAGAGGTCCTAGATCCCAACCGAAATCTAACCTAGCTCCACAGTTTATAAATATTTTATATGTCCTTCGGTGGGGTCTTTTATGTTATGCCAGCAAATAAGCTTAAGGGAAGAGGTGCAGGGAAGGGGGAGGGGAGAAGAAGCTGGAGAAGAGGACATTCTTGTCAAGGCATGTTTAAAACTGTTCATTTTCTGGAAACACAAACTTTGCCTGTGGACCGCTTTACACTGCTGCCCAAGAGCCTGCTTGGAAGGAACAGGCTAGTCCCTGAACTTTGTTTAGGGTTTTTGTGCCAACTGGTTCATATGGTAACTTGGATTCAAGCAAGACTTTACAGCTCTGGGCTCTGTATATAGACACAGCATGTGCAAAATGCTTGCGCGTTGCCAGTCCGTGCGGAGCCAGCTCAGAGGGACAGACATCTCTCCTCTGGCTTGATCACTAAACTGGATGTGTTTACAGGACTGTCAACTGCTTCGGAAAAACACATAAACACGGTGTAAATATTGTGTCATACCGTGAGAAAGAGCAGAAGTGTAAGATATCACAACGGGGCCTGGGCTAGCTGAGCACACTTTCTCACCCGTTCCACCAAGTAAACAACCATGTGCTTCTAATGAGCTGTACTGAGAAATATCACAAGCTGGGGAGGGGACTGCACATGGGGGAGAGAGAGAGAGAGACATCGTGGCACATTTATAACACCCACCCATATCTCCCAGTCATGCCCGTTAGACATAGAAATAGGTTACAGTGCTGACCAGCTGAGTCATGGCTAATTATAGATCAAGTCATCTGTTTTTATTAGAACCTATGCCGTTACTGTCACTCAGAGTCTTATGGGCTGCCCATCCAAAGCTCAGGAGAGGGATACTGTTGTGTGTGCAGAGTTCTGATTGGACACCAATGCTATTTAAGCATAAGGTTGTGGCCAAGGTCAGCGAACTGATACCTGAGAAGGCGGTGGGAATGACCTGTTCTTCACCAGCTTCCTGCACCAGAGTCAAGATATGGAGCCCCAGACAGCACAGAGAGCCAGCAGGACGTCTGCTTACCCCTGCTTGTCTGGAGCGTAGGGAGACTGGAGCTTTCACTCAGGATGATCAACCATTAAGGCTCCAGAGAACCAGAGCTCTGCTGGGCTGCACTTTTCCTGTGAAACCTTCTCCTGTTGAGCACGGAGGGTAAAAAAGGGGATGGTGGCCATATGGGTAAAGACAGCTATACGGTGAATGGAAGGCAAGGGTTGGAAGCCACCTACTGTAGGCAAGATGGCTAGGAAATGGGACTGGGGTACTGACAACAGGAAGCTTTTCAGACCTAGTAGGGACAGCAAAGATCTCAGTACAAAGCAGTCTACCGGGCGAGCATTTACTTCCTTGTGTGACCATGAGCAGATAAAAGCCACAGGCATTGAGGGAAAAAAAGCTATTTCTTAAGAACAACCAAGTCTATCCCTTGCTCTCTTGCTCCTTCCTTGAACCCCATTTTAATTTCATTTCTTTTGCGGTGACAAAGACTCTGACAGAAGCAACTTAGGGAAGGAAGAGACTTATTTATGTGGCTTTGATTTCAGGATACAGTTCATTGTGTGGAGGAGTCACAGTGGTAAGAATTTATAAACATCATATCCACAGTAAAGAGCAGAAAAATACCCCGAAACAAACAAACACACAAACAAACCGTGCTTCCTGCTTGCTCAGACCCAGTCAGCCCTTTAAGGTCTAGGGTCCAAACAGGGAATGGTGCTACCCACAGTGATCTGAGCCATTTTATCTATCAACAAGCAAGATGACCACCAAGACATAGCCCCAGGCCAATCTTATCCAGCTAGTTCCTCAGCTACTCTCTTGCTAGGAGAGTCTAAGCTGTGTCCGTTGACAGTTAAAACTAACCAGCATACTCCTATGAGGTATTAGAAATACCCTATAAGTTCTCCCTTGAGCAAGGATACCCTTTACCCCTTGAGATCTGTTGCTCCATGTGTTATAAATGTTCTATGTTTAGGCAATAGTTCTTGAATGCATTTGTCAATGGGAAAAGAGCTCAGTCAAACTGGTTGGGGCACCAGTTTCTCCCCCTTTTCTTGGGTTTGCCTTGGGCGTCCATGGGAAGAAGCTCTTAGAGCAGGGCACATTGTCCCAGAACCTTTGGCATTTATGTAATGGACTCTAGCAGACAGTACACACGTTGGCTCAAAAGTGATGTGCTTTACAGTTTAAGATTTTAGTTAGACGTTCCATTAAGTGTACCCACAGAAGAGCCTCGGAAAATTCGAGTTGACACAGTTAGCATACGTGTATAAACATGTATGTGGGATGTGACCTCCTACACGCGACCTCTTCTTAAAGAGGCCACATAACTGAATATAAGGGTCATGAAAGGTTTGGCAGCAGAAAAATGTTCCCGAGTGCTAAAACATCCAAATTAATGTAAAATCTGGCAAGAAAGAATCGGGGTGTTTCTGTCAGCATTCATCCTTGTTGCATCCAACAACTCGACTGCAGCCTCGGTTGAAAAGACTCAGTCATCAGGAAAACGCAAATCAAATGACTCTGAGATTCCACTTCATACCAGTTAGAATGCCTAAGATCAAAAACTCAGGTGACAGCAGATGCTGGCGAGGATGTTGAGAAAGAGGAACACTCCTCCATTGCTGGTGGGGTTGCAAGCTGGTACAACTCTGGAAATCAGTCTGGGTTCCTCAAAAAACCACTCCTGGGCATATACCCAAAAGATACTCCAATATGTATTAAGATCACATGCTCCACTATGTTCATAGCAGCCTTATTTATAATAGCCAGAAACCGAAATCAACCCAGACCCTTCAACAGAGGGATGGATACAGAAAATGTGGTACATTTACACAACAGAATACTACTCAACTATTAAAAACAATGACTTCATGAAATTCTTAGGTAAATGGATGGAACTAGAAAATATTATCCTGAGTGAGGTAACCCAGTCACAAAAGAACACACATGGTATGTACTCACTGATAGGCGGATATTAGCCCAAAAGCTCAGAATGCCCAAGAAACAATCCACAGACCACATGTAGCTCAAGAAGAAGGAAGACCAAAGTGTGGGTGCTTCAGTCCTTAGAAGGGGGAACAAAATCCAGGAGGAAATACAGAGACAAAGTGTGGAACAGAGACCCTCTTGGCTTGACTTGGAATCAAGACTATTACACATTATGAACTGAGGTGCGTTTATTGAGCATACAAGGTTTTCTGCTCTTACAGAAGTCTAACCGTTAATCTGCAGGAAACTTTGATTCTTTCTTACTGCCATTCTCAGTATGTGAGCAGCAGTGTGTCTCACTGCGAACTGTACTACATTAGAACGCTTGGTTTTAAAAATTGCTGTTTGAATTTCACAGAATTTCCAAAAACTTAGTTAAGAGCCTTAAACATAGTTATGTCATTGTGTGCATGAACCCATGTGGTCTCAGAATTGTTGATTGTAAAAATCAAACATCAGTCAGCCTGTAAAACCCCGAATACGCTTTGCCCCGCAGTGTGAAACATTCCACCAAGATTTATGTCTTTATGTAAAATCAACAAGCGAAACTATTTCATTAGTATGCAAACTTGCTTTCCTCTTTCACAAATAGTAAAATTACATGTAGACCAAAGACTTGTTTGAAAATGAATGTGTGTGTGATGTGTACACCCGCGTGTACCAGTGTACTCACTTCTTGGAGATGTGGAGGTAGAGACAGATCCCAGCTGTCTCCATCACTCTCTGCTTCCTTTTTTTTTTTTTTTTTTTTTTTTTTTGAGACAGGGTCTCTCACTGACCCTAAATCTTGCTGTTTGGACTAGGCTGATTGGCCAGGGAGCCCCAAGGTCTGAATCTTTCTGTGCCCCCAGGGCTTTAGTTACAGGGTCCCATGCCTGTGCCCAGTGTTCAAGTCCTTAGGCTTCTGTAGCAGGCATGGGTAACAACTGGCCCAGCTTACACCAAACCAGCTATTCTTGGGCCTCAGTGGGAATGGTGCCTGCTGCCAGGGCTGATGCCCCGAGTTTGACCCTTGAGACCCACATGGCAGAGGAGAGAACTGATTTCCACAAGTTGTCCTCCGCCCTCCGCATGCTGTATGGCTGTCACATGCCCACACAGATACACACGCAAGATAAATGATAAATAATGCAATAACATCATTTTTTAAATGATTTAAAAAAAAATACTTCTCCTTCCTGGAACCGTGATTCGGAGATGTCTAAAGCAACAGGGCAGAGTAAACTCAGAGCCTGCTCTTCTAGGTGCTTCTGAATGTGATTCAATCTACTTGACTTTTGTGTGGATTATTCATGGCCAGTTTTTATTCAGAATAGATTCTGTGCTGTCTGAGATGAAGGAACATTACATTCCTTAATGGCACAATTCAACTGCAGTCAGGAAATGCAGTTACTTTAATATCTCTGAAAAACCAAACACAATTAAAATGTGATCTTCCCAGCAAAACATCGCATGACATATTCCAGAAAGAAATCTAAATGCCTTTTAGTTGAGCTTATGATTTGGCTTATTTACCTCCAAATATTTAATGGGTTACTGTTAACTCAACTGTTATTAATAAATAAATAAGTGTATAACATGTAACATTTAGACAATTAACTGGGTTTTCACATTTATTTTGAAATTTTATTATTCTTTCTTGTTTTTGTTTTGTTGTTGTTTTAAAAGAATCTCACTACTTAGCTCTGGCTGTCCTAAAACTCACATGTAGATCAGCCTGGCCTTGAACTCAGAGAGATCTGCCTGTCTCTACCTCCTGAATGCAGGGATTAAAGGCATGTAACACTGCACCTGGTTTATTTTAGCATCCTGAAGAGATGTGGTGAAAGACAAAGGGATTGGGGCTCATCCTGACACTTAGAAATCCACAGCACCGAAACAAAACATACCCTGGTTCTGATCCCTCTTGTTTAAAAATATATACATATGTACAGAATATTCCGTTTTTAAGGTCCTCTTTGTGACACTCAGTGATTTCTCATACAGAGAAGCTGTAATGAGACGGTTAACATCATGAGACTGGCAAGCAGACACACGCCCGCAGCCCCAGAAAAGGGGAGCTGCATAAAAGGAGGGGGTTTAGCTGAATGGGGGCGTGGCTTGCTGAGGCTTAGCTGGGTGGGGGCGTGGCTCGCTGGGTCTTAGCTGGCTGGGGGCGTGGCTCGCTGGGGCGAAGCTAGGTGAGGTGGTGGCTCTGTGGGGAGACCCTCTTTATCCTGGGTATGGAATCTACCCTCTCTCAGAGACTTCTAGAAAACGTATCACCTCGTTCACTTTATAGAAATTCCTGCTTTAACTCTAAGCAACAATGACCACTTCAATCTTACATCAAACACAGTGTCTGGGGACATTTCTAGGGAAAGCTCACTAACATTCCGTTTTTAAGGAATCTGTAGGTACCTCCATCAGTCTAACTAAGAAAATAAAATATATATGAAAGTTTCATCTTAAAAATTGAGCAAGTATATTAAAATCTTATATTTTATATCCTGTATCATTCTTTTATAAGAATGCTAGAACCACTTTTCCTCTTTCATTAAAAAAAATGTCAACTACAAATTAATAACCACTCAGTGTAATGGAAACAAATGTTCTATCTGCAGCCCAAGCTACATTAATTACAAAGAGGCCTACTATAAAAACTTGAAAAACATGACAAAGAAAATACTTCATTCATTACTTCTAATTTGGCTACTTAGAAATCCACATGTGTAAACTATTTTTGACATTTGATTTTGCGGAAAAGAAACACTTAAGTATAGTCATTCAGGTCCATGACAGCATTTAACAAAATGATAAATCACTTTATATGCCTTTTATTAATTAAGCTTCTACCACATTTATGAAGTAACAGCAGGGTTACACTGGAGGGTCACCTTTCTACTGTGATTTCTCTCCCTGACCTTTGTACTGTATCCTAAGAACACATCTTTCACGGTTGACTGTTCTGCTATGATCTTTTCATGTGACATGCAGATATTCCAATCATACTATTTAGGGAGAAATAAAGACAATGTAACTCCATGTAGCCGGGCATAGTAGCACCTGCTCACAACCCTGGCGCCTCAGAGGCCGAGAGGCAGGAAGATACTGCCAAGTCTGAGGCTAGCTTGGACTGCTTATAAGATATTATCTCAAAACCCAAAGCTGTTTAAACAAACAGTGCGAAGAAATTGGACACCCACAGGCAGAAAAAAAAGGAAGGAGAGAGCGAGGGAAGTAGGGGTAGAAGGGGACACAAGTTGGCCTTGGCTTAAATCTTACACTTTATACAAAAGGACCCAAAGTAATTCACAAACTAGGTACCAACGTTAAAGACTCTACTTTGTAAAAGATGCCTGGAGAGGCCGAAGAGCTAAGCTAAGCTTCTCCTAGGCCCTCACTGCCCTGAGACCATGTGAAGGCGAAAGGAGAGATCCACATCTGCGACAGTGTCCTCTGACCTAGGCACACTCGCTGGCTATGTCTGCCCGCTCTCAGAAACACATGCAATCACAATAATTCCCACAAACTCAATGGAAGCAGGAATCGGGCAGACCACACGAACAGGCACTTCACTCATCAGCCAAGAGGAGTAACAGGTAAAAGGATGTTGAATGTCATTAGGAGCCAGGGCAATGCAAATTAAATCCAGGAGGAGGATCTCTCGCTGTAAATATGTCAGAATAGTCAATGCAAAATACTGGCATGGGTCAGAGTCAGGCAGGGTGGAAGCCGTCAATGTTCCCTGTTCTCTGGAGGTGGAGGCAGGAGGATTGAGAGTTTAAGATCATTCTCAGCTGTGGAGTGAGTTGTAAGTGAGCTTGGGCTATATAAGCTTCTGTTTCAATCAAGACATACACACTCACACACACATCTACTCACATACAAACCCATACGTACACTCATGTACTCAGAAACACACACACACACTTACATAAACACATATACATACATATATACACACATACGCAAATACACACACACATACATACACAAACACACACACATGAAACAAAAATCTTTCTGTCTTTAACTTAGATACCTTTTTTAATTGGTTATTTTATTCATTTACATTTACTCCCCTTCCCGGTTTCTGCACCACAAACCCCATTCTATCTTCCCTCACCCTCCCCTTTGCCTCTATGAAGGTGCTCCTCCACCTATCCACCCACTCCCACCTCCCCACCCTGACATTCCCCTACACTGGGGCATCGGAGCCTTCACAGGACCAAGGGCCTCCCCTCCCACTGATGCCAGATGAGCCTGTCCTCTGCTAAAGATATGAGCAATTGGGTCAATAATTTATTGCTGATGGGATATAAAAGAGCAAAGCTGCTTTGGAAAACCTGGCGGTTTCTAGGATGAAACGTCCCGAAATGAAAGTAATACGGTTATCTTTAACCTATCTTCAAAAACAACTCAGCATCTGTCCTCTAAGATGCGCCGTCACCATTCGTACTAAGTCTTTTTAACAATACCTGTTGTGGTGGGGGTCTACTCTAGCTTCATTTCTGTAGCTGACATAAAATATCCCAACTAAAAGCAGCTCAGAAGAGAAATCTTGCAATTCCGAGTTAGGACTGGGGGAAATCACAGTGCAAGACCCTGAAGCGGAGGCTGATATCACACCTACAGTCGGCAGCAAAGTGTTCCCTTGCTGTCTTGTGCTTGTCTTGGCTTTTCTGTTTAAGCAGTTCAGGACAGCTTTGCCTAGGGACTGGTGCCTTCCACTGTGGGCTTCTTTATATCAGTTGCCTTGATTAAAACATCCCCCATGTGCCCACAGGCAACTCAAATTAGGCAATCAGTCATTATCCCATGTAAGTCACGGTTGTGTCAAGTTGAAACTAAAGCTAACCACCACAGGGGCCCAGATTCACTATAGGCCATTTCTCCAGTCATAGCTCCTACCATTGCTCCAACTGTTGCTGTCTTCTTATCCCCCTCTTCCCCACCTCCTCCCTCCTGCCTCCCCCTTCTTCCTCTCTATAAAACAGAAGGCTACAGGGAAATACCTGTCACCTTGGTAGAAACTTCCTCCCAAATATGGAGCTGGCTGGACAACAACACGAGCCAATACCAAACAGAACTCTCAGTCACCGGAACGTCAGCAGTACAGATCTTTGCCTGACTGGCAGCCATTTTCCAGCCTTCTGGCTGACCTTGTGTCCTGGTTTTCACTGCTTCTGTGGACGCCAGATTGGAAGCCCTGTCTTCCTTCAGCAAACTCCATGTGAGGCTGAGAAATACTGTTCCCATTCCAGGTTTCTGATATTTCCAAGGTAGTCTTTCTCAGTTATTTCTTTCATAAAGATTATGATTTTGGTTGATCATCCACTGAACACCACTAAAGTCCTCCACTGGCTCTAATAAAGTACTTTCAACCGTCAACAAGGAAGGCAACTTGGGTCCTTTACCCTTATTCTGCAGCTACAACCTGGGGCCTCATTATCTCCCCCAACGATTCCTATGAGTTCAATTCAATTATAAAAACGCATTCATTGTCTCAACAAAGCATCCGGAGCCCTGGGGGCTCATCTCAGCTACAGGCAGATGGAAACTGCAAACTCTCAGACTTCTAACTACGTATATTACCTTTGGAAACATGAGACAAGCATTTGTCTTCTAGCAATACTACTCAAAAGGAAAAGCATTCTTCAGCAACTGGGAGCTTGCTATGGTAAGGCAGTCGGAGGAGATGGAGAGAAATGGCTGTTGGGTATCAACCAGAGGTGGGGAATCAGATGGCCCAGGTTAGAAGAGACTGTCACCCTACCCTAAAGGACAGACTTGGAATGGTTAGTGTCCTAAAGTTTCCTCTTAGCTTCTGTAGAAGCAGATAGCAATATGTTCCTCCGGGGAAATTATTGGATTAGAACAAGACATGGCTGGGCTCTTACACAACAAACTGCCCCTAAGTTGTCAGTCAGCGGTGTCTGAACCTTATAACCCAGCCTTGCACTAAGTCCCTGGTCTAGGTTGTGCAGCCCCGGGGGGCCAAGCTCTGGAGATAGTTGCTTCTGGACAGACACATAGCACAAGCTTCTTGTTCACATCTTACGTCATGATTCCAAATTAAGAGCTCAGGATCACATCTGTACTCTGAAATCAAGCACTATATATAGTTAAGAGTCCGAAAGTGCACTTGGCTGGTTCCTGCGCAGGCCAAAATTCAATTCATAACACAATTAAGGTATGGAGTCACTGGCTATCAAGACATCAGTCTTGCAGGTTATTTCCACTCGAGGAGCGCAATGAAAATATGATGTTTGGCTAATGAGACAGAGGCCATGCCGGACAACACCGACAATAATTTCGTTTATGAGCCATAAGGCAGCTTTCCCTGTTACCTCTCAAAACGTTAAGAGGCGTTTAGCTTTTAAACATGTCTTCGAAAAATAAGCAGTAGAGGATGTACACAAACTTGGGAGTACTCACTGGGCAATACTCTACAACCTCGGGTACTGACGTCGCTAGGAGAGATGGAGATCCTGCCTCATTCTGGCTGCTACTCTCTTCTTCCAGGAAGTGGAATCAACTTCTCTTTTATGCTCTGGATCCGCTTACTTCCTAAACCACAACATATTAAAATGATTATATTTTTTCTCTTGTGTGTGTGTACTGTGTGTTACACACATGTGTGCAGGTACACACACATGTTGATGCATGTACACAATGCTTGTACATGCAGGTGTGGAGGCCAGAAAAGGATGTTGGATGTCTCCGTCGCTCATTCTACATTCTAGTGCCCTGAGGCAAGCTCTCTCCCTGGACCTGTTTCAGCTACGATGGTAGCCAGCAAGCTCCCAGAATCCACCTGTCTTCACCGCTTGGTGCTGGAGCTGTGTGTCACATCTTCACACCTGGCTTTTTACATGGTTCGAGGGGATTCAAACTTGGGTTCTTGTGTGTGTGTGTGTGTGTGTGTGTGTGTGTGAGTGTGTGTGTAGCAAGTGTTCTTACCCACTGAGGCACCTGTCTAACCCATATTACCATTTTATTAATGCTACTTTTGTGGCATGGGGGAGCTGGAAACCTCTGGGTTTGGGAGCAGATACATATGGCCACCCAAGGTTAATTATTAGTAGAAAGCAGGACCCTCAAAAGGACCCTGTTGTGGAACAGTAAACACTGTTGAGCTCTCTTTCTTCCCACATGTCCACTCAGGACCAACTCTGCTGTGCACAAATGGAGACCAAGAGACTCAGTGGAGGTTCAATCTGAGTTTCCAGGTACCACAGGAATCCCCGACCACGTTCTCAAATTCTGGGCTGTGCTTCCTGCTGAGGCAAAGGCTCCTCCTGCTCCCTTATGGTTTCCTGTTCTCATGGCTCATTGCTAACAACTAACTCGGTGGAAGGACAGTGCAGAATGTCTGAGGCTTTTCTCCTCATACCCCTGAGACCACGTAGAAGGAACCTAGCACCTCAGGGCTTGAGCATCTGTAGATCTTCCCAGGATACGGGGCATAGAAGTATTCATTCTGTTCCTATTTACTTAAGAAATAATGGCTTTTAGATTTTATTTAAAAAAAAAAACACTTATTTTATGTGTACAAGCTTGTGTGTGTATATGTAAAAGTATGTGAAGTGTAGGGGGGGATGTGCCACAGAAGCCAGAAAAGGACATTGGATCCCCTGGAGTTAGAGCTACAGTCATTTTGTTTTGCCTGATGTTGAGAACCCATATTAGACCATCCATAAGAATAGAATGTGCTTTTAGCCACTGAGCCATCTCCCCAGGCCTAAGAGACAGTTTTAAAAGAAGCAGTTCAACAGCACAGATTCAGCTCCTGACACTGACACAGTGATGGCATTTTAACTCCACAACCTGAAGACACCAGAGAGGCCAGTCTTTGGCAGGAGCCGTGTGGCTCCAGCGAGGAGGCATGCTTTTCTGGTCCCATCTGGGAGTCTATGCAGGACCTGCAGGACTGTCCAGGTCCAAACAAAACAAAAGTCACCATGGGCTGTTAGCATTTAGCACCACGTAATGTCTGCCTTGCTTGTCCAGATTTTATCTTTTCATTGTTCTCCAAGGTAATGAGCGTCAGCTATCTAGTGTTTGCAAGCCTCAAATAACCTAAAACAAAATGCAGAAGATTGCTGGGTAATTGAGTTCTATAAAAATTTTCTTATTATGATTGTTTTAAATCCAAACCAAAGTTAAAGTCTGAGATTCTTTTCTTTATCCTTAAGTCTGACTTTCTATCTTTTTTCTCTTCTTAAAACCTCAGTCCTCCTTGGCTCTTAGACCTCTCCAGCTTCTCAATATTCCTCTGAAGGTGGTGTGTTCTGCGTTGTCTTGTGGGCTTGCAGGGCACTAACCAGAGGTGTGCGGCTAGGAAGGGCCGTGCGTGAGCCCGTGAGCCGTCTCTTAGGGGTAGATTTCTCCTCTGACTTAGTACACTGCTACTCTGTAAGGGGCTGGTGAATATTACACAAAGCCTTTCAAATGTCAACTTTTCATAGGTCAGAAACACCCAGGGCTTTGCGTTTTAAATGTGACTTCCTTAGATAACAGCCAGTTTCCTTTTTTCAATCCGGGAAGTGGACGTCTGTAATAAAACATAAATCACACAGTTTCTGATTTTAGTGTCTAGACACCATCAACCTCCTCAACACTACCTTCTCTGTCAGGAGTCTGGGCAGAGCCCAAAACAAACTGATGTCCAGCTAAGCTCGGAAATATATTTCTTCCAACTGAAGCTGGCAAGGCTCTGCTGAGCATGCTGAAGCCAAGGAAAGACGGGACTGGAAAAATGAGACTGGAGGGGGGAGAAG